>NC_064640.1:357574024-357946512 GCF_023864345.2 Schistocerca serialis cubense | reverse complement strand
TTATACAAGGTTTGTTGGGCTGCTCTCTTTCAAAGTATGAAAAGGTATTCTGCAAATGTTTCAACTTAGGCTTCGGAAATCCTCATAGTGATAGTTTCTCAAACTTTGCGCAGTTCTTGTTGTACATCAGCTCAAGATTTGGAATTAAAAAATAACATAAGAACAGATTATATGTTGCACAAAATAGGGGCAAAAATATTTTCTGATATTTTAAATGAAAATCAAAACAACACTGACAGCCTGTTTCAACTGCCAGCAGAATCAACCCGTACCTGAACTGTCTGTTGGAGAAGTATTTTACTCCAGACTAGCTTGGCTTTATAACTGCACAATCTTAAAGTATTCACAAAAGAAAGCACACAATGTAGTTAACTGCACATGGGTTGAGAGTGACTCAGGATGGGATTGGGGGGGGGGGGGGGGGGCAAATGAAATTGCATCTGCAGGAGAGATCGCTTAACTCCCTTAAACAAAATAGCTAATTAAAGGAGGTGCACAAAATCTTAAGTCTTGGGATGTTTTCCAATTCTAAACAGAAATTATACAATCATGGCAATGCTTATGAGTTACACTAAAAGCTCAAAGACATTTGGAGGAATTCAGTTTACTTCCCAATAAGTGGGCATAGCTATTTGTCTCATGGTGGGGTTTTTGGTCTTATTGAAAAAGGCCTAATAAAACATGAAACAATCACTTTGTCCCAGAATATCATGATATATTGGGGAAAGTGCAGGGAGGTTAGAGTTTGGGATAAGACTGCTATAGTCACAACATGAAATCAATCTCCAAACATGTAATGAAAGCCAAATTGTCTTTTATGGTACCTAAGACAAGAGTAGTGCTTTATGTAATAAGACCTAAAACCAGGACACAATGCCTTTTCAGAATACTTACTTACTTCAGAAATAGATGTTGAGGTGCGGAAACCTGGGGAGAGAAGTGTTTCAATAATATTTGAAGCACCTCAACTTCCATCAGTGATCACATGGGAGCAGTAATAAAGCTTTTGATGTGAAGAAATTGATGTCTTATTTTGATAATTACCAATAGGAGAGTAAAGAGTTCTCTTCAAAAGTTGTATAAGGGAATGCTAATGATACTGAAGAAAAAATTCTGTATAATGAAGAATCTTTACATTAAAGACGACCGTGTTGCAGCATTCTTTTTTTAATTTGGAAACAAAGTAAATCTAGCTATTATATTAAAATATGTACTCTTTCTTTAGAAGTCATTTGAACGTATGACTATAAGTTTAGGATGTGAGAAACAGATTTCGTTACTGTGGAAACTTCTGTTCAATTTACAAATCTATTGTTAACTTCTTATTCTGATATTGTCTACAAAATACAATGTACATAAGAGCTCACTGATTTTAAATGCCTAGAATGTATAGCTATGGTAGAGTTTTGAAATTTTTTGAATCAGTGACGTTAAGTAAAACAAAAAAATACCTCTCCTGTAAAATTTTGTAAATGGCACTTGTTGAATTTCATCAAAATAGTCCTCAAATATGGAAAGTTCTCGCACAACTTACATACTTTAGGAGTAAGGGAGACCACCCACAAAATAGCAGAATTGTTGAGTCATTGACAGAAACATACAAAAGAGAAAGTAAACTTCCTAGCATTCGGTATAAATCCTTTGCCAACATACAGTACATAGACGCATGCACACACATCTGTGCCAGTTACTAGAAACACAGTTGCAGGATTGCGTTTCAGAAGGTGGGCTAGAGTTAGTGAGGGTTGTGCTGTGTGTGGTGGATAAGGGAGAGGCAGGAAGAGGGTTTTGGGTGGGAATCTAGCAGTATCAAGGGAGGTAACAGGATTGTTGACTAGGAATTTGGGATGGAGGAAAGTGGTGGCATGTGCATGGGCTAGGCATGTGATACATGTGTACCAGAATCCATGGATTGCGGCACATGGTGATGGTTATGCTGAGACATGGATTGGGAAGGGAGAGCTGTCAGGTAGAGGGTATGGGGACAGTGGGCTAATGGAGACTGAGGCTGGTATGTTTACAGGAGGAAACATGCCTAGCTCATGCATAAAAAGAATTTATACCATAAGCTAGCAAGGCCTGTTTCCCTTCTGTGTGTGCCTGTTGATGACTCCATGCTTCTGCTTTTCAGTGAGTGGTCTACCTTACTCCTTTAGTATTTAAATAAGTTAAAGTATGTATCTGTTGTACGAAATTTCTTGTAAAATGTAGCACTGAGTTGCCAATATGCACAAACAAAAGACAGCTGTTATCCTTTCCACACCAAAAAAATCCCTTCCACACAGCCTAGCCATCTAGGGGCAATGTATCTTCAGTGAAAGAACCCCAAAGCCCAGTATACTGAAGGCATGATGAAGGTTTTCACAGTCAATACACTCCAAACCTAGTCCACACACAGATTTCCCATGACATCCTTACACACACCCCCAAATCTCCCACCACCCCAAGAAACAGCTATAAAGGAGGGCCCTTCCTCTTCATGCAATATCACCCTGCACTGAAACAGCTGAACCATATCCTTCGCTAATGCTCTGACTACCTCTCATCCTGCCTTTAAATGAAGTGCATCCTACCCAAGATTCTTCCCATCCCCACTAAAGTGGTGTTCCATCCCCCATCCAACATCTCATCTGTCCTTCTGCCACTCTCAACCCCGACCAATGTGTAAGACCTGCCCATTCACCCACCCAGCACCTCCTACTCCAGTCCTGTCACAGGCTTAAGCAACATAACAGAGGTCAGGTCACCTGTGAAATCAGTAATGTCATATACCAACTCTGTTGCAAACACTGCACAGCTTTTTATGCTGCAGTGACAAAAAGAGTCATGGATTAGCGGTATGCACATATACAGATGGCAATACTATCATGCGCACGCAGTATAAAAGGGAGTGCATTGGTGGTGGTGGTTGTTGTTGTGGTCTTCAGTCCAGAGACTGGTTTGATGCAGCTCTTCATGCAACTCTATCCTGTGCAGGCTTCTTCATCTCCCAATACCTACTGCAACCTACATCCTTCTGAATCTGTTCAGTGTATTCATCTCTTGGTCTCCCTCTACAATTTTTACACTCCACACTGCCCTCCAATGCTAAATTGGAGATCCCTTGATGCCTCAGAATATGCCCTACCAACCGATCCCTTCTTCTAATCAAGTTGTGGCACAAATTTCTCTTCTCTCCAATTCTATTCAATACCTCCTCATTAGTTATGTGCATTGGTTGGGTTGTCATTTGTACCCAGATGATTTATGTGAAACAGTTACGGTATGATTATGGTCGCAGGATGGGAATTAACAGCCTCTGAACACAGAATGGTAATTGGAGCTAGACACATGGGATATCCCATTTTGGAAATCATTAGGGAATTTAATATTCCAAGATCCATGGATGTCTGAAGAACTGACTATGGTATTATCCTTGGCTGGTGGCATCATTCTTGTTTAAAAATAATGTTGATTACTCTCGTCACAACGTTTGCATCCATATTTTGTGTAGCTCCCTCCTCTTTTCTCGTAATGTTATCATGGTGTTCATGAATTTAAATCACCTCTCTATTAAAATATACATCATAATGTGTTATTTTAGCTAAAATGTTGCTATCATTAAATTTTACTTCATGGCCTGCAATCTAAAAAGCATTCCCACTCCAATTGATTTAACACTTTGTCCAAAACGATAGTTCAGCTGAGTAGTAGTACTTCTTTGTGTACTTGGCCACAACTACACAGAATTTTATACACACCAGCATTCATTAGTGACAGACATCTTGGACTACTATTAAGCATTCTTTTATTTTTCCTGTTGGACTTGCAAATCATTTGAAGCCAGTTCTTGGCCAAATATTTACTCATTCGATTGAAAACTTCATTAATAACAGACAGGAAAACTTTTCCAGTGGGCAGCCATTGTTCCTGATACATACTGGAATTAATTTTTATACTTTTTGGTGTAGTGCTTGTTCCACGTCCTTACTGGAATAACCTTTTTTTTTTTTCAAAAAAAGTAACTGGACAGTTATTCTTGTAAATATACCTGCTCACATATTTTACCAGCTCCATCCATCAATTTTTGTCTTGGATGAGGGTTACATTGCTCATGGAAGTATCAATCTGTGTTTTTACTTTCCTGTACAATTTATGGCACTAAGTTACCATCTACCTATTTGATTCTTAATGCATCTAGACAATTAAGTTCCCATTGCTCACTTTCTCTACTGTAAATTGCATTTTTGGGTTGATGCTAATGAGATGTACCAGAAGACATCCAACTCCTCTTGCTTTGGGTGCACCCTATGAAGTTATCATTCATATAGCAGTACCACTTAGTTGATCTGTTCTGTATGATGTACATGGTAAAATATCTCCAAAAAGAAGTTGGCAACAAATGGACGAAGATGGGTGCCAATGGCAAACCCATCAATTTTATTATAAAGTTCAATGTTGTACTGCACATAATTGTTGTAACACAATGTCTAAATAAAACGTATATATCCACCTGATAAATTCTTTGACCATGGTCCCTTAAACTAGAAGTTTTAACTGAGGCCATATCCTTTCAATTCTTTAATAATTTTCCAATACTATATTGTTTTCAACTTTTGACGCAACCTTCACATGAGTTACCTTCAAGGAATGTACATCCATATTTGAATTCAGTCACACAATTCTTACCCATCAAAAATGAAGGATCATACACCAAATTTTGATGAATTTCAATTAGGAATATGTTCTCAAACAAAAATCTTTATGAAGACATCATTTTTCAATTTACCCATATATGGACAAATTACATATAACCTGAATTTTAAAATAAATAATAATAATAGTGTAGCAACATAATACAAATGAAATTTTATAGATTTCACCGTCTTCTATATGCCAAACCCATCATTACCAAATATTAACATCCTCTTATCTTCCTCCTTGTAGTTCCTTGTCAGTTTAAAGCATAGATATATTACAAGTGGGACAGGTAAAGCATCTGTCAATTGATTAGCCACAGCAGATGCATTCACTTATGAAGACCTTACACAGTGGTTGTGCTCATAACTGTATTAACTGTAAGTTCCAGAAATTTCTTCAAAACATCTCATATGCATGGTGAAAACGGGTTCTAACTTTGCATCGTGAGACATGGAGATAAAAGTGATGATGTGTTCGGAAAGGGAGCACACACAACATCAGTTTTAACATTTTTGCAACATCTTAACAGGAGGAGCGGTACCAAGTTGAATAAGGTTATTGGACTTGTTGAAGGAAACTGAATGACTGAGCAGGAATTTCAATGTACCTTCCCCTGCACAATCAGACTGTGTAGTCATCAGTATGTTGTCAATCAGTTGCACATCTACTCAATTCATATGGACCACTCCTTCAAATCTGTGGATTATGGTAAGTACTGGCTGAGCAACAGCACTTCTGTAATGTGTAATTTTTTGTGAGACGCCATTCAATGATTATTTAAGAGATAGCTGTATCTTTAGGACTTTCCTTGAATGGCAGTGTTTTATCAGTTATTATACCTAAGTACTTAGCATATTTGCTGTAAACAGAACTCCTACTGTAGCACATCCCATTTACTATCTCACTGTTACTCAGCTAAACATCAGAAATCTCATTTTAATTATAGCAGCTTGGGGCTTTGGCTTTCACTGGCAATTTTAGCACTATCTGTCCACTTTTCAATTATATGACTTTTATAACAAATCTGCCACTCACATGTCCACACTCATTCATTATAATTTCTCATTTTGTCTGTCTTTTACAAGAGTCAGTAATCTTGCACACAACACAATAATATATAGTTACCACTTGCTCAATGTGTTGTATTGTTCATGGACTTCTCAGCTTACACAACAGATTATGTGAACTCCCTCTGAAATCTTAGCTCTAAACAATTTGCTTGTTAGGTGTTTGCTAACTATGGGGAGACAGTCTGTTTACGGGCTGTTAACAATTTTTGCAGCACAGACCACTGTGATATGTTCAGGAAGACAGTCAAAGAGGTCCTGGAAGGTAATGACAGGGATGTTGAGCCATGCTGACTCCAGTGCCATGGCCAGCTGCACTAGGTTTCTAGGCTGAGGCTCCATGACACATACAGCCCGATTGACATGGTCCCACAGATTCTAGATTGGGTTTAGCTCTCATGAGTTTGGTGGGCAGGGGATTACAGTAAACCCATCCTGGTGTTCTCTGAACCACACACATACACTGTGAGCTGTCTGACATGTAGCATTATCCTGCTGGTAGATGACATCGTGCTGAGGAAGCAAACAATGAGCAGGGGTGGACATAGTCTCCATGGATAGATGCACACTTGCGTTGATCCACTTTGCCTTCCGGAATGACAAGATCACCAAGGAATGTCACAAAAACATTCCCCAGACCACAACGCTCTGTCCTCTGGCCTGGACCCTTTGCTTTCAGGCATTTCACACTGTCCCTACCAACAGCCATCTATCCGATGGAGCATGAAATGTAATTCACCTGAACAGGCCACCTGTGACCACTCAGTGGATATCCGGTTGCAGTATTGCCATGCAAATTTCAGCCTTTGTTGCCAATTAACAGCAGTCGGCACGAGTGCACGAAGCAGGCGCCTACTGTGGAAATCCGTACACAGCAACGCTTGCTCAGTAGTCATTGCGCAGACTGTTGGTGGCCCCTTGGTTCATGTGAGTGGCCAGTTGCTCAACAGTTGCACATCTAAACCCCTCTACACATCTCTGCAGCCACCATTCACCCCTGTCATCTAGGGCCTGTGGTGCATGCCTCAGTGCCAGATTCGAATAGTGCCATTTTGCCATGCACAGTATACTTTAACAATGGTTACACTTGAACAGTTTATAAACATAGCCATTTCTTCCACCCTTGCCCTGAACACCATGATGATCCTCTTTCGGATGGCAGATAAATCGCTCTGTTCCTGCATTACGACAACGACTGCACTGTTTTTCGCGTCCCTCCAAAATGCTTTATATACCCTCCACTGCTAGTGCTACCACATATTGTTTGTGAATGGTTACCGCACAATGATTTTGAACGTGGGTCGTGGTCACATTAATGTGACTAGACTATGTATAAATGGTCTTAATATGTGGCTATGCACTCTACATTTGTGAAGCAGTTTATACAGTAGTGAAATATAATTTTTTCTTAATCCTGACAGCATGTTGCTTCAAGATATTGATAATATCATCATAGTGTTGAGCAGATAAACAGTATTACCTTGCATGGGTTGCATCATTCTGGACTTGCAACATTCTGGACTTAAATGCAGCCACAATAAATTCCAATGTGCAGTCAAAAGAAAAAAAGAATCAATGAACACAATGGCACTCTCTCTTGTCCTTCCTTTCTGTTATGATTTAATGCCCTGCTGACACTGTGGTCAGTAAGCACAATGGTGGCTGGATTCCGATATGGACCCCCTCCCCACTCCAGTTACAACATTCAGATTATACAAATGATTTTCCTTTCAAGTATTAGTAATAGAGTAGTAGTAGTAGTAGTAGTACACATTGCAACTGATCACAGATTTCTAAAAACCATTTTCTAAGCTGGAGTTTGTGCTAAAAAGGTAGACTCGTCATCAACCAAAAGCTGGTTTGAAAGCTACAGTGCTTTACTAGGCGCAGTCCTATTGCAGATCTCATGTCCTTGCTTTCCTCCAACTTTTGAAGTGACTTGTAGATTTACAGACAGAGGGGAGGGGGTGATGTACAGTTTGGTGTGCACTCCAAACAGTGGTGCAGCTTGGCAATTTTTGATATTATTGCCAGAGGTGAAAGAAGCGAGAAGTGATAGGAAAAAATTCCTAGGACCAACTGACAATTAAATCCCAGACCTTTGGTTATATTGTCTGACCCTTAAATCACTGACACACCAGAGTTTTTAGTGTGGATGGAAAATTCCTTTTCACTTTACATGAGCAATTCTAAAATAATGCCATGAGATAAGGTCAGTCTAACAATAAACTGATTGTATCTTACCTTGGCAGTTTCACATTTACATTAATATTACTTCAGTTTATTCAAAACAACGAACCTTAATCTGCCACAGTTCTCCAACATAAACGGACAATGGTACCACCACCACCACCACCACCACTACCACCGATGACGACAACAACAACAACAACAACAATACATTCTTTGAGTTATCTCCTCATCACAATGTTGAGCAAACACACTTCTGCACACATAAGGTATTCATTTTTACTTTCTTTTGTAGCACACAAAGTCACCACATGTAAAGTTATTCAGATACATACATACTTGTGCTGTAGCTTTTAAGTGCCCACAAATTATTTCACACACTTTGATATCAAACTTTTTTCAGTTCACATATGTAAATTTCCAGTGACCACTGATATTACATAATTTACTAAAAACTTGTGTTGCCTGGGAAATATGTCCATTCTGAGTAATGGAAAAATTGGGGTGGTGATTTACTACTGAATAAAAAGCAAAGACATTACTTGTTCTACTGTTTCCATTCAGTATTCCCAGTATGCACCAACCACCTGATTTTTAACATCTGTTCATCTGATATGAGGATACTGTACCTCTGCATTTATTACAGGTACTCAGCCAAAACAGTAGATTTCAACAGGAAAATACAAGTAGTAGCTATCATACACCCACAGAGAAATTGTAGATAGCTTGTAGGTTTATTGGTGGTGGTAATATCAACCATGTTCATGAAAACCATGCAATAGTGACTACTCGTGCATACTAGCAGTTGAGATATTTTAGCAGCTTTTTTAAGTCATTTCAGGTTGCTTGTGCAAATGATCGTAGATTGTGCATCATAATGAACACTTTAATTGAATTTATTTGTCAGCTGTAATAGGTGTTTCACAACTGGCAATCACATGAGTTTCATTATCTAATAAAATCTTTAACAAAGAGGGGCCTTAGCTTTCTTCATACCTCCTGCAGTTGTCAAATAATGTCTTCTAAGCCCAGATTTGTCTTGCTACAGGAGAATAACCGAAACATAGTTTATTTAGAAATTCGCTACATATTGGACTATGGGCCGAGATTAAACTATAAGTTTGAAACAAAGTTGGCAGAATGCAAGTTGGCAGAACACAAGTTGGAAGAACGCAAGTTGGCAGATGTTTTTTCAATAGATACATGACTATTTATTAATTTGTTCTACTGATGTGGAACGTTTAACAGTTTGGGTCAGTTTACAAAAGCTATTGAATGCAATGTTAAGTGCTTCGATGTTCTGTAAGTTTGAAAATTACAGTGCTTTCAACTGAGGAACTTATTTTTTCCACTGAACACATTTCGACAAGGCAATAAATACACAGATTTAGTGCAGGAGGCATTCGCAGAACAGTTTCTGGAAAGAGCTGCACTTCACCATAATACAGTTTGTTGACTTATTGAGAAATTTACAGAGAGAGGCTTGCAACCTCATATAAAGCAATTAGGCAAACAGTGAAATTGTTCATGTATAAAATGGCAGCAATACAAAAACTGAAGGATGCATATCATGAAAAGCAAATCTGCTACTGAAGATAGTTTTCATCTTTTATTGAGAGGAATAACATCAAATTCTTGCTGTCACCTTCTGTGCTGAAGAGGCCTCATTTCACCTCTCGTCACATTAACATACAAAATCACATGATTATGATCAATGGAGAATCCTCGTGCTGTGCTTGAAACACAATTGCTCGATCAAAAAATTTGGAGTGTGGGTAGCAATACCCAGGCAGCTCATTTTTGGACCTTTATTTTTTTTAAAGAAACCATGAACAGTAAATGTTATTGTTTAATGATCCACAATTCCATTGGCCAGCTAAATGAAGACAAAATCAAGTACTCATTGTTTCAACAAGATGGCACTGTATACACAGTTAACAATTCTGTGCATCTTCTGGAAGAGTGTTTTGAGAAATGCATCTCCTCATCACCTCAATAAACCAGCCCCCCCACTTGTCTGTAGAAAGGGTTTTCCAATAGAATTAAGAGTGTGATCGCAAAGACTTGTATAGATATCTCTGATCATCATTTCCTGTATATATATATGTAACTGCAAAGCTACTTTCTGAACACACTGTGTCTGAATTATGCCTGGTATCAACAAAAATACAGACTGTGTTTCTGGAGCTATTTTACATTACCACACTGGTCAGAAATACATCTGTCCTAAGCAGTAATCGATAAGATCACTGTTCTATGAAGAATCTGTATTGCCAAACAGAATTGAATTATTGTTTCAGAAAAAAAGAAGTTATTGCCACTACACCAGCCCATGTATCTTTCTTCCCTCCACACAACAGGGTGAAAATAGTTAAAGCCCAGCCATTGGCAGCCAGTAGCGTACTCTTCTAAACATCCACTGTCTAGTAGTATTAAAGAAAATTACTAGCATTGCGAATATCAAGTAAAAGAATTGCAAAGAAAACTTTTTACATAGCTTTTCATGTACAAAAAAGAGCGTAGCACATACATTCAGTTACTTACCGCAACAGACAGTAATGCTTCCTAATTGCCCCTCTGTCCCCCCCCCCCCCCCCCCCCTGCCCCGCCCCTTCTTCACACTCTCTCTCCATTTTTACAAGCTCAATTACTCAATAAATTGCAGGAAATTTTGATTTAAAAACCACTAAAGCCGTATATTTAAAAAATAATTTCAAATGCAAAGGCTACCTTTAAATGTGACAGTGTAGCTCGAGTTCTATCGGGATTATGCAGTCGGCAAGTCGTAACTTTTATCATCAATCAAAAAACTGTCAAAGTGGTGTGGCATCTAATTAAAATATCACTGACCATGTTATTCAAGGACTGGACCAAAATAACAATTAGTTGAGTTCCTTATAATGATATGTAAGATTAATCAGAAAACAAAAAATAATGCATAGAAGGGGATAGTGTGTTGACTTTGATAGAAATTGTGCCAGCATGAAATTAACGTAACTCTGCTAGGAGAGAAGACAATTATCTTCACTGACAAAATACTGGTTGAAATCTTATAAAACTGTGCAATAACATTGGCCAACTGGAAAAATGCATCAAATATCACGAATTTACCAGCTGGCAATAACAGGCTCAAAGAAAATAGAAATTATGCAGAATGGGGTGGAGGGTGGCAGGAAGCATTATCCTATACATAATCAATTGCCTTCAGTCAATTGTTACAACAATAAAACTGTTTTGTTGTATTTAGATTTAAATTCAGCCTTCATGTACTTCATTTTAAATTATACACTATGATATTACCTTCAACTGCTTTGGCTCTTACAGCATCTTCACATGCCCTTTTATGTGGCTTCTTGTCTCCAGTGTTAACAGAAGATTGTCTTTCTGGAGCTATTTTAGACTATTACAATGGTAAGAAATATATCTATTCCTACCAATAATACAATATTTTTTGTATCCACTCCATATAGCATTGTTGTTGTCGTCAACACCAGATGCAAGAAACTTCATAAAAAGCCACATTTGATGCTGTAAGAGGTAAGAGATCAAGCACAGGTCACAGTGCATGCTTTAAAATACGAGGGGGGGGGGGGGGGGGAGGGCACACTCACAGGAGTGCGCATTTCAGTTACAGCAGTTTGATTATTTCCTTCATGGCACAATATTACAACTGCTTTACATGAAGTGGTCTTAAAGTTGTCTTTCGTTTATTGCAATCTTTTATTTGTGAAAGGAGAATGTTTTGTAGAAATAGGCCATATCCATCACTATATTGTTGAACTGGATATTGTTTATAGTGTAAAGGAGCTGAAAACTCTAAATGCAGAACACTGAAGGACGTATGTGGAGAAACAAATATCTGCTCTCCTCCAACAATAACTTTGCCCAACTGTGTTCTTTTAGCACATTGTAGAAGGTATTCCAGGTTTTTGTAGACAAGCTTCACTTCTCAATGCACCATGACTACTACTACATACACTATCTGATCAAAATATCTGAACATCCCTGTATAATGTGGAACTGGCAACTAGATATCTCTAGAGACAGACCCGCTAATATAAGAGGAGATGAAGAATACTGTCAGTAAAGAAGCAGTAACAACAGAATGGAAACTCATTGACTTGGAACATGGACTAGTCACTGGATGTCATATGAGTAACAAATCCATTGAGGGCATTTCAAACCTTCTATAACTGTCCATGTTGACTATTAGTGATAGTTCCAAAGTGCCACCAGTAGCCCAGCTAGCACAATGACTGTGCATAAGGAGTTAAAAAGAATGTGGTACAATGATGAGCAGCTCCCTAGAAGCCCCATGTTTTTGTAGTCAGTACAAAGTGACACTGGAGGTGGTGCAGAGAGCCATGCCACAGGACAGTGGATGACTGTAAATGAGTGATTTGGAGTGATGAATCACACTATACCCTGTGGCAAACTGAGGGAAGAGTTTAGGTTTGGCTAATGGCTGGAGAACATTACCTATGGTCATGTGTAGTGCCAACAGTGAATTACACAGGAGGTGGTGCTAAGGTAAGGGAGACTTATGCGTTTAGAGTGTGGTCCCTTATTGTAGTTAAGGAAATGCTAGGTGTGGAAGGATAATTTACAGCATTGTGTATTACCCACAACAGAGGAACAGTTCAGAGACAATTATCACTTGCACCAGCATGACAGTCTACAGTGATAAAGCACCCGTGAGGCAATGGTCTGAGGATAATAACTCATCTGAAATGGACTGGCTTACCCAAGAGTCCTGACCTGGACCCACCAGTGAACCTTTAGGGTGAGTTAGAATGTCAAATTCACACAAGACCTCAGCATCCAACACCACTACATCCTCTGGTTTTTACTCTTGAGGTAGAACATGCTGCCAGTCCTCTCCACAGACAGTCTGACACCTCACTGTAGGTGTTCCCAGTGGAGTTCAAGACATAAAGGTGAAGGGTGGACACATCCCATATTAATGTTCACTAACAGGTATCCAGATACTTTTGATCAGATGGTGTATATGCAAAAAACATAGAACTTAACCCTCTGTAACACACTAAATTTTTGCAACAGCAAACTTTCCACAGCCAAAGCATAAACATAGCAAAACAGAACTTTTATTTATCTGCAACAAATCGAGAAGAATGCCATGCACAGAACACTGTTGTGTTTATGTAAATTCAATTAAAATAAAACTATAAATGTCTTGCTCTCACATGAGATGCAACAGTTGTCAGCCAACAATTTGATACAGGAGCAGCGATGCAGAAACCATTTTAACAAAATAATAGCATAGCCTTTTAATACAAGGTGCCAGGGAATTACTACCAAGACAACAATTATGAGTATATCAGAAGCCATAAATATAAAATTTGTAGCAAATATTTTTGACAACAACCTTGTCAAGAACTTGAGTATCTCATATCAAACATGTTTCTTCCTTTTCTTCATTTTTTAAAAAAGTATACAAATGACAAAATACTTAATCATGTGGAGGAGATTATAAGGGTAGTAGGATGACAAAAAAAAATCACAGCAACTTAAAATGACAAGCATATAACTTTTCCACTGTTTACTCTCAACACATCACACGGAAGATGTCTCTATGAAGTTCTGAAATTGTATAGAGGAAGCCTTCCAGAAAAACGTCCAATATATACACATACATACAACTAATAAAATGAACACGAGACCACAGATACATTAACTAAAGAAAACATTAAATAAATAATGTACAAATTTTGTGCTAACAATTTTCATCTTAAAAGTGTGTCAAACCACCACTCATTCTGAAATATTCAACAGATGCAACACATGCATAAAGGGGACATGGGAGAAGCATCAGACAAAGGAAACAGTTAAGACAAGATGCACAGAAGGAAACAATACTCTCAAAAACGTAGAAAATACTTACTAAGGGTCATTTTAATACTTCAGTTTTTATTTTTTGAATCAATACAGCACATTCTGCTTCTGCTTTTAATACTGAGCAAACTGAAGTATTAGAAACCAAGTACAACTAATCAGAGAGAAGAAATTGTGGAGAGTAAGTACACTCAAGACAATCTAATTTTGTAGCCAGTGAGAAACAAACAGAATGAATAGATAATACAATGAGACCACCACAAATGGATACTATGTATCTCAATTATTTGTAGAAAAGGGAGCTTACAAGTAAGCAAAAGAAATTTTGAAGCACACTTTAACATGTAGATAACAGTGTAAAAGAAATAAATTATAAATAATGTGATAGGTCCCTCAGTCTACTACATTTACCAGCCATCCACCTAACAGGCACACCAAGGAGGAATGATAACAATTGCCTTAGTACTCCTTATGTACATTTATTTCTGACTTGTTCGACATATATAAAGCATTTGCACAGTAATACCAATATGAAAGTAAGGAAAGGGAAAGGTACTTAGCATGACCACAAGAGGTCTTAGTATGAGGGATGAAAATCAGCCATCAGTAGGATAAAATGGGCTATACATTTTTTATCCAATGGGTATCAATGAACAGATTTCAAGGGCGTGTTTAGAAAGAAAATGTTTATAACAATCTTTTCTCAATTATGTTACACCCCACGTCACTTCCACACATCAAAGTAAATAATTAGACACACTTACTTTCACCTGTTCCACAAGTAACACGGCAGTGGTGGCACCTTAACTTCCTGCACTCCAAGTCATGTTTCTTAGACTCAATTTTGTGTTGTATTCTAAAGAATCTAATTCAGTTTACTTAACTATATGCATGATTACTTAATGTGTATTCTGGTATTTAATATTATTCCACTGTCCCTCAACAGCATTTGTAGCAATGGCCCTACACTAATAAGACAGTCGACACATAGCTCTAGATAACAGAACTTCCACATTCATTCACATCCAACCACATCTGATGATAAATACAAAATAAATTTCCGACTCGTAACAGATATTGGTGAATGCTGTAAGTGGCACCATCAGTCTCATCTGGTAATTCTGAGTTACTGCCCCACTCGTGTTACTGCTGTAGCAACCGTTTCGCTGCAAGACTACGTAACTGATTGGTATTTACTGTATCTATATTTCATATATATATATATATATATATATATATATATATATATATATATATATATATATATATATATATATATATATATATATATATATATATATATATATATATATATATAAAATCAAAGACAGTCTGACTGTTTAAGGCATAAAAGAAAGGAATAAAGGACTGACGAACCGGAAACTCAGTCCTCATTACATTCAGACTTAAAAGTCATCTCTCACAATATGTTCCAGCAAAAATCACAAGAGAAGGAAACATCCGTGCCAGTTTCACCACTTAGTTGTCTACAACTGCTGTGCATGCTACGAAGAGGGCCATGAGCACTGGAAAAGAACACTGGAGATTACAGCTGCCACTTGCTGATCGAGGATCTGGCTCATGACGAGGGATAACAGACGCTGTTCTTGCTGCAGGAAGAGCGGCCGGTTTTCAGGATGTCGTGCCAGATGAAGTAATGTACCAGCCGCACGCCTCAGCATATCCAGACTGGTTCCCATAGCATCTGGATTGTCTATAAGTGCACCGATACCGTGCTGATAGGCTACCCCTAATGCAGTAGCTTCCGCCTGCTCGATGAATGCTACTAGCAAGGACACACACGGGCTCTGCAGTGCAACAGTACGTGCCACACCACTGTCCGCAGCGGCCAGGTAGTGCAGCATATTCACTGCAAACTCTCGTAGCACTTGCTCTTCTGACCAGCACAGAAGTCGTGTCAGCACAGCACACAGACGTTCCAAACGGGAGTAGGGTGGCGTAGCTACAACCAGATCTACATTAGAGTCCGTTACGCACAATTTGCACAGAGCTTCCAGTGCGAGGCGCTGGGGTGACAACGAGCCTGAAGATCCGGGAAATGGGTCCTGACCATGAGCAGCTGGACAAACTGCCCAGTGAAGAAGTCCATCAATTACGGGCCGCGACACTTCCTCAGGATGTTGACCGAGGTCCATATGACCGGCAATATTAGCCGCTGTCACCAACACATTTTCGCGCACATGGTGCAAGAAGTCCCACCACCATTCCGCCTCACCTTGTAAACTGCTACAAGAATCTGCAAAGTCAGCATCTTCTTCACGGTCATAATTGCGCTGTTTCTGTGCACGAGGAGGATGTTCGTGGTGTAAGAGTAAAAGCTTCCCCAACAAATCAAGGAATGTAACATTTTTGGCAAACTCTGCTTCATTGCCCGGGACAAATGTCAGATTCCTCAAAATAGTTGAAAGACAAACACAACGCCTTGCCTTTGCATCCTGTGTATCAGTAACAAGGTAAAGGCTCGCTTCATCTCTCGTGTAACATTCGTCTTCATAATCTGACATACGTCTTCTTTTCAACGTTCCCGCAGGATCCCTTATTTGTATGCCGCCCCTGTTTTCTCCCTTTATCTCTGGTCTCACATCTGTTACTTTTGACTTTTCTTCAGCTTCGTCACCATAGTCATCTTCCATGTTTATGTCTTTTCCTTCATGTTCAGAACCTTCGAGGAACACATCTTGTTCCATTTCTGTTTCCATTTCTTCGTGTTCTTTTACAGTTTCGTCACAACTGTTGTTGCCATTACTACTTTCATTGCTTTCTAAACATTCGCAATTGTTAAGGCTAGTTCCTCCAACAGCATTTCCAGCACTTTCATTACCTTCACTGTTTTCTTCACTGGCAATAATTTCACTTTCAACACCTTCTTTGATCTTATAATCGCAACTGGATTCATTCGGTGTTGTGCTGTTACAGTTATCACCTTTCCTTATGTTGAATATACTACTCTCATTGCTATTAGAACTATTGTCATTGTTTGTATGTTCTGTTTTTATGTTACTGCTGCTAAAATTATTTGTGTCACTAGTTTCTGATACAGCATTATCCCTCTTTGTTTCAATATCCTTTGGTACATTTGGAGAATGCGGCAACTCCCTTTCATAATTACTACTGCTCTCACTTTCGACACAGTTTGCTTCCTTTTTCACTTCTACAGTTTCTTTAGGAGGCTCTAAGGGGTCTACACAGTGTTCAGGCAGCAATGAATTTTCTTCTTTATTTTCCGTTTTTATCCGCGAAAACACATCACTCAAAATAGTTTTAGTCCGTTTCACTTCATCACTATCCTGCACATCAACGAAGGAGCTGTCTTTACTCAAATGTTCCTCATTAAGTATCACATTAGATGCACTGCTCAAACTATCAGTAACACCGTTGTCATCACTACATTCCATTTTTAGCACTATAGGAGGAGTTACACTCAAGTTTTCAATGGGATACGATTCTTCTTCACTTACTTTTGTCCGACAATCTTCTTCCTCTTCGGCACCTACAGTTTTACTGTCATCGAGCAGTCTCACAAATGGAACATTACCGAACTCTCCTTGGAAACATGACACAATGTACTTCGTCGAACTGATGTCTGAAGAGGTCAACTGCCACGGGTCTTGAACCACATCATAGTTTTCTGCCAAGTCACCTTCAATGTCCCAGCTCTTCCGATTATCCACAACAAAAATCTCATTATCTCTGTTCACAATTCGAACTACCTCACCGTTTCTAGTCACAAGAGTATAATTTGGTGTCGATTTCATTAATGTGATGTGATCTGCAGGATCAACTGGCACTCTAACTTGCCCTAGGTCCACTTCCGGTGTTTCCACCTTTGGTGCCTGGAACCACTTCTTCCCAGAATCTGGAAGAGGCGAGTCAAACATGTCAGCTAAACTGCGTCTGAAATGCTCCAACAGCACATCAAGTAGTCCTGGCATGTGGGCTAGTCCAAAATATGCAACTGTGCTATCATCAAACAAAAGGATGTTGAGAATATCCAGAGCCCAAGCACTCTCTGCCAGTAGGCCAGAGCGCAGACTCATCATAAGCCTCCATGCTTCTACAGGTGCTACATCCCCTCGTGTCATTCGCTTGCGTTTATACAAAACAGGCAATATTGCTTCCACACTTTCTGGAGGGAAAACGATCTCTCGCTTTGGGGCACTCTGTTGTTGGTAGACCTGCGCATTATTCATCCCAGGTGGCTGCGCCTGAAATAAGACACCAGTAGAAAATAAATATTGGTACGAAACATGGTCAGCAAAACTGACAAAACTTAACACATGTAATTTTTTCTACTTCAATTTGGATTTTTTTTTTAATAAGTTTTACTTTATACTATGAAATGGGCTATAGGAGAAAATCAAATTCAAAAAGTTTAAACATGTGCAAAATTTATACTCACCAGGATTATCATGCTTTGTTGAAGAACAGACTTAATACTTAAAAAATTGCAAGCCTTTGAGTAAGTGGCCCATGCATTGAGAATTAAAGAAATTGGTACATTAAGAGTAATGCAAGATCATCTACCTGTATGAAATACTCAGGAGGAGAGAAAATGCCTCTACAGAAACTAATAAAACCCCTATCTTGGTGTCATCTAAAGTCTACATAACTTACTGCACAATCATTAAGCAAGTTGAAAAGGGATGAGGCAAAAAAAATTAAACACTGTAACAAATACTGTATTATAATAGCCTCCAAGTTACCTTGCAAAATTTATTAGTCATGCTTCTCTGTGGAATGAAGTGATTCATGTTTTGGGAATGATTGGCAATTTGTTCCTTTGTTTTACCCAGTCATTACTAAATAACAGCTAGAGGCAAGCTGTTCTGCTGGTATGGTGGCACTGTGGCATCTCTGCACAAAGTACAAGTAACTTGCATATAGCAGTCCAGTTTGAACATTAAAAAGGATATGGCAAGTATATGTAACGTCAGCCATTATGTACAAGTGGCAACCTACGGTACTTTAATACAGTGTAATGGGTTAGAACGATATGCCATAATGAGTCATAACAGTACAACATCCTGTATACTCCACCAAAAAAATATGAGAGCTGACTTCGGATGAAGTGATCAAAATGAATATACGCAATATACCTTTTAAAAAGTGCATAAAAAGCATTCATGATTCAAAGTCTGCACAAGAAAGGGAAACAGACAAAGGAGAAGAAATATTCTGACTGTAATGCTGGGGAAGGGGCAGGGGAGGGGGGCTTGTTCCTTATAACTGTCTCGGTAAGTGGTGTGGTCATGTGGAGCTGCTACAAGGATAACAGAAAATGAAGAGACACACAACTTTTGAAATCTATATAACTACAGCATTAAGTTATTTCACAGACTATTTGCATAGTGGAGGGTAAGTTATGAACTTCTGACTACTGATCTTACTAGTGGTTAGCCAGGTTCTTATTTTTATGGCATGTATCATATTTTGTGGGGATGTACAGTCTAGGCAGGTATCTGAAAATTCTGACAGTCTCCAATGGTTCTGCCTGATAAACAATAAAGCCTCTCCAATTATACTTGTATAATGTGTACCGAAACAGTTGGTGACTGCAATTGTTTCATAAAGTCATGTAGTTCACTGAATTTCCATTTTCTTTAATGTTACCAGCACGATCATTCCACGTAACTACTTTTGGTACCTGTTGATGGTATTCTCATTCAGCAATCTATAGATGAACTCTTTTCATTCAGAGTCTGTAGTGAAGCTTCAACACCACAATGCCAGTAGGGATTCAATAACTCCACCAATGATTTTTTTAATATTCGCGACTCGAAAGAGTTATTCTTCCACAAGCCGAGTTCACTATTTCTCATTATCATTCTCCACCTATCAGACCACAAAATTTATTAGTTTAGTGTGGTACATAATAAGGTTGGGGTAAAGTGATATGAAGTAGGAAGAAGTAAGTTGTGTAATGCAATATATTATCCAATAGGAAAATTCTGTTATTTTTTGTAGGTAGCATACATGATGGGTGCAAATCTATTTTCATCTTTAATATGAACATGGCTTTTAACAAAGATTGAGAAGCTGCAGAACATAAGCATTCAAAGTGGAGCACAAGCGTGCAAGATTTTTTAAAACGACAATTCTTAGCTGAAGATGATAATTTATGTCCTTTATTCTTTTAATTCATTCTTTTCTACAATGATAAATAATAAATAAATTGGACTTTGCACTACTATTAACTGAACCAAACCACTGTCACTTCTGTTCCACATTAAGGATGGCTATAATAGGATCAGAGCCACATTTTTGTAAATTAATGTGCTCATATTTAAGAGAGAGAATGGAAAAGAATTAACTGTGTATACCTGAATAAAAACTGAACATGAACAAACTCAATGAATATCAAAAAATATCCTCGAAGGACTGGGTTTGGTGGCACCACTGTATAGTATGTGCATATACAGAGGGGTGGTTGTGTTATTGCTTTATTTGTCACAGTCATTAGTGATCAGATGGCAGTCTGAAGGCCTGTCTGTGCACCCTCTGTTTTGACTCTGCAGGCAGTAACTATACCAAGTTTGCCATAATCATTTTAGGGTACAACCACGCCCTACTGATGAGTCAGCACTCCTGTTGAACAGATTCAGCCATTTGAATGGTGTCACATTGGGGTCCTGGGGGAAGCGGCGGACGTATTAACGGATTGCTGCACATGTTGGACACAATATATCAGTGGCGTGTTGCTGCTTTCAACAAAGGTTTGTGGAACATTCCCATACCTGTATACCAGGCTCTGGACATCCTCACAGTACAGATGCACAATGAGATAGGTGCACTGTGCGAGCATTGGTGTCTGATCGATTATCATCCAGGGCCAAAATCTGTGCATATGTTGCACCTGTTGTGTCATCATGGAGCACTGGGAATCATCTGCTTGCAGCAGGGATAAGATCACATGTGGCTCTGTCCAGACTATTACTGATACCACAACACTGTCAAGCATCACTAGTGATGGATGTACACACCTGTATGGTGTAGACCTGGTGAGCTGCCTACTCCAGAGTGTATTTGCCCTGAACACGCTGGTCACATCCCAGGTCTCATTGAAGGAGGGGGGGGGGGGGGGGAGCAGTCATGGTCATATTTGGTGTTTCTGCAGGTTAAAGTAACCAAAGCAAACAGTGCCCGTTGCCTTACACAGGCTATTATCCCCACACTACTGCCATTTCTTCATAGAAAGGGATGTGCTTTTTCAATGGGATAATGCACATCCTCATACAGCTGCTGCAACACAAGCTCTTTGTGGTGTACAGAAACTGCCCTGGCCAGCAAGATCAACTGATCTCTCGGCTACTGAACATGTACGGGACATGATGAAGTGGGAACTTACTTGTTCTCTGGGGGCCTGCAAGAACCATGACCAAATTACTATAAAAGGCACAAGATGCTTGGGACAATCTATCACAGGATGCCATTTGACACCTTTATGATAGTTTGCATGTGAGAAAACACACCTGCATCACCACCAGAGGGGAATACACTGTGTATTGATGCGACTGGGCACTATTTACTGCGATGGGAGTTTCGTTTGATCTGAATGATGAACAACCTGTCACCTCAATGGTCAGTAAAACGACTGTCCTTGAGGCTGTTGCTTTTTTTCAGCAGTGTATATAGTCCCATAAAAAAATACTCAAAACCTACTGTCAACATGCATACTGATTTCTAACACAGCAAACTAAGTAGTGCCTTAATCAAGATGACCTTTTTTTTCCAGTTTCAACATTTTGTTGCCAAGGAAACAGTAACTTTATTAAGTTTCTTAAAGCATTTATTAATGATTCTGTCAGCAGTTGCTGTATTTATATTAGGCAATTAGTTTCAAATATTATAGGTTCTTTTTCATGCCTGGCCTACTGAGGCTGCACTGACAGTGCCTGAACAATAATAATAAACATCAAAGAGGCAATGCATGAGTCTGATTTTGACTTAGTAAAAGGCATGTGTGGATTGTAGCACTTTTTCTGGAAATATTTATACAGCTTATGTTGCCTCTTTGATGTTTATTATTAATATCAGGCACTGTCAGTGCAGCCTCAGTAGGCCAGACTTTAAAATGAACCTGTAAGGTTTGAAACTAGCCGCCTAACATAAATACCGCAACTGTTGACAGAATCATTAATAAATGCTTTAAGAAAATATGATTTGTTATTACTTTTCTTTAATTTTACTCATCTTAACCTGTTTCCTGATGGAACCAGAAAGTATGTGTGTGTGGAGTGGGAGATCAGGGCCTATTGTTTTAAATGAAATCTCAATAGTGATACAGATTCACAAACCTTATATGATCTTTGAAATCTCTGTATCTGCAGTTTACCTCATGGTCCTAGCAGCAGCCGAGTTGCTCTCTTACCTATAGCCATGTACATCTGATGGCAATCCCATTCAGTCACTCTGTGCTTCAGTCAAAAGCCAATACAGAATACCAACTGTACAAGCTGCTTTAATGGGGCAAAAATGAAGCAACTACATTTGAGCATCCTGACACTGCACTATTTGTTCCTTTCTCAAATTTTAAATGCCTCATTTACAACCTACTAAATGGCTCACTTATTAACCATGCAGCTTACGCATGGTTGAACTTAAGAAATCTTGGACTGCAGCTGAAGCACTATGCAGAATTATTCTCACACTTACACATCATAAGAACTAAAACTCTATGGCACTATCACACTATATAACATTGACCTGCTGTCTGACCGCTACTTCATCTGAAAAATTGCATATTACCTCCTTGAGCTGCTGGTAAAATTCCTTATCAACCAGTTTCAGTTGTCTGGTCATCAGCAGGTTCATCAAAATATTTATGGCATCATGTTAAGTGAAATTAAAAATCATTATCGTTAGACGATAAAACCACAAATTATTGACTGCTATCACAAGGTAATATAAGCTACATTGTAAGCTTATAAAAACTATGCTAAGTAGTGTATTTGTTCATGTTATAACTGTAATCCTCATTAATGCTGTGAACAGATTCATACCGCATACCAGATGTGCAGTACTAATCTGTTCAAAGTTTTAATGTTGGTTACGGTTATAACATGAATGAGCACACTACATAGCACAGTTTTTATAGACTGAGGATGTAATTTATATTATGGTGTAATAACAGTGAATATTCCACCGTTTTATCATCTGATGATGATTATTTTATATTTCACCTAATCTTAGGTTGTGAGTACTTTTAAGAACCTGATGATGTGGGATGACAAACTAGCTGGGTAAACACAGAATTTTACCAGCACTTCAAGGTGGTAATATGACATTTTTCAAATACATTAGAGCTGTGGGACACCATCTTCTGAAAATCCACTCAATCAGCACTGTGCAGTAGTATTACGAAGACTCACAGGCAGCACATGACCTTGTCAGCTGCTAGTGTCAAGTTTCTGAATTAGAGCTACCACTATGCCATAACAAAGCTCCCCATTAGTGTTCACGAGGCTGAGGGCACCCTACTAAATATCTGTAACAGGTTTATTTATTGGTCATAACACAGTACAAACATGAAAGCTTTATGTGTTTGCCAGATATGCCTACCATAGAGACACACGCCCTCGACAGTGTTAATATTTGTTAAATGCTGACTTCAAATGCGTGCTTCGGAATCAATTTATGACTATTTATTAATAGAACAGACAAAACGAGCCATATGTGATGTAAGACCAAATGCACATACTCTTTATTATGGGCACTTCATTTAATGAAATAAAAGTACATCGACTTCACAATGTGCTGCAAAATCATTTCACGACATGACCCGAGTTTAACACAATGGTTTGGAACAGTGTCTACAAAACACTGAATGTGTTTATTTTTCAATACGAAGCAAAGACTTTGACATACTGTAATGTACAAGCCTCTTAATTTTTTTTTATAACACAGGTTGTCCTCAAGTTGTTAGCACACGAAACAAAGGCTTCTCTAAATGTCTTTCAGTATCTCGACATGGTACAAAAAGCAACACCATAAGTAGACTCATGATGTGTGTAGAAAATTCAGAATGAGTGAGAAAAAATTAGAAGCAGCGAACCTTTGAACCCGGTAGTTGCTGCATCGAATACGGCTTTCCTTCCGGTCGGAATGGAGCACGTGGGCTAACCATCGGTGGCCTTAGGAGTGAGTTTTGATTAATACCAGGAGTCTGCATACTTGGAACCCACTGCTGCTGTGCCTTAAGGAAAAAAGAAAGAAAGAAGTAAATAAGACTCTGAATAAAATACTTGTGTTACTAAAATTATCTATAGTAACATCTCTGACAGTTTCACTAACAGCTTCAATCTCAAAAAGAGTAAGAAATACACAGTTCACACAAAAATTATGGTTACGGATGTCTTCAACCATAAACAACCAACCCTATATGGGCAAAAGTGACAGAGAACATCGTAATTCAAACTGTAACACAATACCTGTTGTGGAGGCTGATACGGTGACTGTCCACTAGCTTGGTAGCGGTGCTGGTCCCACTGGCTGTTAGCTGGCTGACCAGGCTCAGGACCACCAGCTCGTTGAGCATTTTGGTTCCACTGTGGAGGCCCTTGTGGAACAGGTCCTTGTGGAGGGTACTGTGCCCGATACTGAGTGTTACCACTACTCCAGCCTACAATACAACAAATTCTCTATTTTAATCACACCACATTTAAATCAATCTCATGAGATGCATTTATGTCTCATCAAATACTAGAACATCTCACTCTAATGTGAATCCCTCCAATAACTACATACAACCAAGAATATGAGAGTTTAACCTAAGAGGCTCGTTATTAATCCTGCTGCAATGTATTTCGAATGGAACAACAAAGTGTCTGGATCTGAGGAAATTATAAAAACAGAATTGCATAACTTAGCTCTCTTAAATGTTCACTGTTAACTTTATTAATCTGAAACTGATTACAGGTTTAAATCTTTTGAAAACCAACGCAAAGTTAAAAACTAAGTAAATAAAAGTCTCCAAGGCACTAATTTTTTTTATACATTCTTACACTTCCAGTTAACATATTACTGTCCAACAAATCAAGTTTGACGAACCTACACAGATCAACATTTTTTCAGTTGCCAATTCATTCAGTCATCCCAAACACAAGAAAACATTTTTGTAACATTCCATAAAACACTAATTCTCATTTATAAGTACTGAAATGGAAAATTGTAAGTACATTTCATTGATACAATACATCTGAAAACACTTGCAAAACCACAATGAACCATGAGCTGTACGATTTATTTATATATTTTGTGTTCCGGAGAGCTGTGTTGTAGATATATCACAGGGTACTGAACATGTCAGTTTTACTGATGTGTTGTGGTATTATAAAAGTAGTACTACTATTCATTTTTAATATCTAAAGCTCAGGTTCTAACACTAAAAAACAAATTTTGCAGTTAAATAAATATTACAGAAAATGTAAATATTACAGTACATATATAATATAAAAATAAATACATTTACAACAATAAATAGACAGGATCATAAACACTCTATGGTCTAAAATGACACACACAACAGGAACTGACTTAAATTTCTTTAAACAAGAGCTCGTCTTGCCATCTGCCAAACCTAATTTGTGAAGAAAGGGCACTAAAAACCTAACAGCCACTGAAGTGCATCTCCTTCCAACCTAATGCCAAGTTTGCATGCCAAAAGTGGATATCGCCTTTTCTTCTAGATCATGACTACGATATGCTCTAGTAAGTTTGAAAAGGGGCTTTTCCCCCGAAATTACTCAGGCTGTAGATTTTGGGATATAAGGAGGCACCACAGACAAAACAGCACATGAAAAATCTGTGCTCAAGCTTAAGATGGGTTTGAACATTACAGTGCTTTAATAAATACAGAACTTTTAATGGTGGTAATGTCACCGACTTCCTACAATCTGTGAACTAACTCAACCAATCAGTTATTGGGCAGCTATAATTTAACCAGATACATTAAATGTATTCACAGTTGTGAATATGGACAACCATCAGCAGTATAACGGAATGACAACAGAGAAAATTTGTGTCGAACCAGGACTCAAACCAGATTTCCAGCTTATCGTGAGCAGTTGCCTTACCATTAAGCTATATAAGCACGACTCATGGCCAGACCCAAACTTCCACATGTTTCCAACCACGTGTCTACAACCTGCACTCGTACATTCATATGTATATTCTCGTACAGGGGAGACATTTTAGGCAAAAGTCACTTTGCCCGGTGTCAGTAGATAAATATTATATTTCAGTACCTGTGTTATTCAGAATTACAATGCACTGTTCCTTTGGACATGCATACAATGATAAGGCGACCACTTGTGGTAATCGGGAAATCCAGGTTCGAGTCCTGGTCTGGCACAAATTTTCACTGTTGTCACTCCGTTAAACAGCAATGGCTGTCCATATTTGCAGCTGCAAATACATTTAATGTATTTCATAACAGCTGTAGTCACCACAGTGTCTTTTCCTTCAGGCATGTATGAACATTTACCCAGTCAGTCACCTAGTCACATGCACAGACACCAATTTGCCTCCTTGGTTAAGGTATCAATCAGAGTTGTTGGTACAGAGGAACATACACAGAAAACAGCAAGTAGCAGGAAGCGGAATAGGACATTAGACACAGCAAAGTGTGTTGGACAAGCATGTGTAATGACTAGGGACTGGAAAATGTAGCACCTATTTTTGGCAAAATTCGTGTCCAGTTTCTTAGTTTGTAAATGACTAGACACACAAATTTAAAAGGTTGACACACTACATGAGTGCAAATAGACAAATTATTAGTTCTTTGAAATCAACTGTTAAAAAGAGTGCTGATTGGGGGCTTTTGACTGGCATGTTTGTTTTTGAAAACACTTCAACAACTTTTTCTACCGAAATGGCTTTTGTTTTCTTCATTTGGCTGTATTTATACTTTCAAAAAAGATTGTTCTGTTGCAAAGCACCAGCATTTTCTCACCAGTTAACTGAATTCCTCTCAGATTAAGGTGTTTCTGGACATTATTTGTCTTTTCTTGCCCAATCTGAAGATTAAAAAATCTGCAGACTATTAATTTCGACCTTCCGTGGGCATTCATAGCCCTACAACCCATGCTTGACAACACTACAGATAGAACTGACAAGACACTTAGCATAAAGTAAATCAATCATACGTTAGCTTGGTTTTAACATTAGAAGAATTATTTCTGCACCATCAAAAAACATTAAAGACTGTTTTCCAATCACTATAGCACAGAGGGCATTATAGGCTATAGTCACAGACGGCAGCAAGTGTAAACAGACTAGAATTTTGACCACCACAGGGGAAGGAGCAGTGTGGGGAAACAAACCCCGCATCCATTTCATTGGGCAGCAGCCTACAGCAGAACTGACACACTGTCACAGGGATTGCCGATCTCTTCTGGTGTTGTAAGAGTCATAATTGAAATCTGTGATGGAGCAGGATTAGTCGCTTCACTTATTTCAAAATAAGAAAAGAAAACAATGAGTAACACACAACACAAAACATTTGGGGTAGCTACCACACAATTGCTTGTTGAAGTTGCAGAGTATTGTTAATGATACAGGCCGGAACTCTAGCGGTACATTGCAGTGTGTGTTAAACAGACCACTCAATCATCCACAATTGGCATCACACCAGATCATTGAGTGTATTGATACATCCTTGCATTTGTACACTTTGTTTTGCACATAGGTCCTTGTGCACATTATCTATCCAAATTGGGTTTCGTCATATGGTGTATAATGCCAGTGACTGCTTACATTTTCGATATTCTATGCAGAAAATACAGCCATTTCAAACTTTCGCTAACAAATAGCTCATCTGGATACAGTTCGCTATGAAATGGCATCTATTAAGTAATTTCGCATTTTGAGGCAGAATTCACATTTATTTTGGATTTATCGGAAAATGTGAATTATTCCAGTCCCAAGTAATGACTCATTATTAAAGGTACCTATTTTCTGCAAAGTGCAAAATCACAAAATTTTACAAATTTTGTTCAAAATGAGTAACTGTTTATCTTTAAGAAAAATCACAAAATAAATGATGAAATTGTGTGGAATCAAATCATTTGAAGTTAATGGAGTAAATTCAATTAAAGTTATGGCAATGAAATACAAATATTGATGACACTCGATTCTACACTACTTCGATACATTGAATTCAGTATTGCTAACTAAACTTCCTGCACAGGGAAGTAAAGTAAAATTAATTTTATGTGATGCTGAAATAATAGCACTGATTATGTGTGTGTTTTAAACAATATGATAAATACAGTCTTTTCTGCTGTAGGAGATGGTATTTCTTGCTCCTACAGATGAGGTAGTGGTGAAATGTACCAAACATCAATTATACCTTGATCAAATCTCATTTCTTAGGGTCTATTTCATTATTTTGTTGTTGCTGGAATCCATATCCTGATTTGTAGGTAATGGTTTGAAAAATATTGAGACAAACTGGTAGTTGTACTGAAAAATAGTTCATGAAGAACATGTCATAGGTAGAAATACAAATGATGCCAGAAATTATATTCATTATGAAGTCAAACTTGTTAAGCATCATTTCTCTCCTAAGAGAGAACTCTATCTACATGAGTGCAACAGTAAAATGTAATTTCTAGGCATTAGTTTTGAAGACAACTGGTACACAATCCTTATATCAAAGGCAAACTAATGTACCATACTCTGGAAGATATATAAATGTTGTAATGTATTTGTTTCCCAAATGAACCTACATTAAACTCAACCTGAAGACACATTTGTTAGCATAACTAGTCTCGGTGAACTATTGTGGAAGGTTACTTAACCCTTTCATTGCTACAGAGGTGCTCTTTGCATTCTGTGTTGAGGTGGCTTTTGTTAAGGCTTTACTGCTCTCCAGATGTTGGTGCCTGTGCCGAGACACAGTGTTCTATGAAATCTTTTTTCAAAAACTATTAAGTGAGAAACACTTATTTTTGTATATGTTACCTGATCCCCCTCATGCACACTAAAGCTATCAGTTGGTTTGTTGCTTGTTCCATAAAGTTTGTTAATTGCTCCACACATAAAATTCATGATAATTATTATGATGTGGAATGTGACAACAAACACATAATTTTTATCTACAACTAAATAAAAAATTGAAAATAATGGCTGCATGTTTGCCATTTACAGTTCTTCTTGATCTTCTTCTGCTTCTTTTAATGACTAATTATCTCTACTCAAGAATTGCTCTATGGTGTATAGGGAGTTATTAAGCGGAAAGCTCTTTAATCTACTTTTGGAAACACTTCTGCTATTTGTTAAACATTTTATTCCCGTACGTAGACTTTTAAAGAGCTGTACAGTTGCATATTTAATCTCTTTCTATGCCGAAGTTAGATTCATTAAAGGGTAATTTTTACTTCTAGTGTTGTATTTGTGAAGATCAACGTAACTGTAAAATTCGGACTGATTACTGATTATAAGTTTCGTAAGTGAATAAATGTGCTGTGAGGCTGTGGTTAATATTTCCAGCTGCTTAAAGAGATATCTGCAAGATTTACATGTGCACACTCCATACATAACTCTGTTTAATTTATAATGGGCCACAAGCACTTTTTGCCTAGGCGAGAAGTTAGCCCAGAGTATTATCCCATATGACATCAATGAACAAGCAAAATATTTTAGCTTGCTGACTTCTACATTCACGAAGTTGGCAATTACTATTATGACAAAAGTAGCAAATCTTAAACATCTTAGCAGGTCTACAGTATGGTTTTTCCAGTTTATGTTTTCATCACATTCACACCAAACACTTTGCAATTTCCATCCCAGTTTATTATTTACTGTTGGTGTACTCAGTTAATAGAAGGGAGGATATTCTCAACAGTACAAGAGCGGGTTAAATGCATTTTTTGAAAGTTTACAGTAAGCCCATTTGTGCAAAACCATTCAGTAACTTTCACAGAAACATCATTTACCATTTTCTTTGTTGATGGTTCATTGCTTTCTTTGTTGATGGTTCATTGCTCAACTTCAGAAAAATGCTTGTATTATCTGCAAATAGAATTAATTCTGCTTCCCAATGCAAATAAAATGGCACATCATTAACATGAAGCAAAAGCAGCAATGGACCAATGCTACGTCGGAATTCATCAAGCAAGCAAGAAATGGTCAATAGTTATTTACTTGGAATGTTTTTTAGAGCTCTGAGAAGCTGGATGTCAAGACATTTTGGAAAGGTTTCCTCTTAAATTCCATGCTTAACAATACACGAGCCCTTCAACAAATAGTTAATGGTGGCACAGGGACACACAAACACAAAACATATATCTGTATGATTCTAAGCATAAGTCAGAGATGATGGATGCTCAGCTTTCTGCTAGGTATCTCGCGCCCATCCTTTTTGCCCTTCTATACAGAACCAGAAAAAATTATCACTGAGTACTGTAATTACCCGTGTTACTCAATTCTATTTACTTTCTATGCAGTTCCATATAATGCGGCAATAAACTGGTGTAACTGTAACGTATAGTATTTCATATTTCCAAAATTAGAAAATTAATCCCTTGATATATTGACTTTTCTTCACAAACTGTTCCAAAAATGTATTTTATTATTAATGAAAATAGCTTTTGAAGTAAGTGTGACTTACAAATTTTTGAAGATCACTGTTAATAAAATCCAGAATATACTTGTGCACTGGACTTTCACTGAAGTATCCTGAATCATAAAGTCATTTTGTAGTTTGTGTGTAGATATGGAATCAAATCATGTGTTTCACAGTGTGTCCCTTTGAATGGAAATATTGGTGGAGCTAGTCACAGTACAGTTTAAGTATTTATCTCGTACCACTGGTGAATACTTGTCAGTCATCTGTTCAACTTTTATCACTTTCAGTCTCCAACGAAATAACATCACATACTACTTCACTTTCTGGGGTGCTAAATTCAATGTCAAACTTAGGATCACTGTACAGCCATCCATTTTGAAGTACCCAAAGCTACAAACAGTAAAGGTGATATCCATTGGCAAACAACTGAACCAGAACACAATATCTAGGCTACAAATACGGGACTGGATGCCCCCTAGTGGCCGAACACTTAACTACCCATGCTGAAACGGATGTAAGCAAGGCTTTACTTTTTCAGAGGTCTGTTCTTAAGTTGCTGGAATACACTTGGGATTTTAAGTTTTTGTCAGAATAATAAAAACTAACTCTGGCTTTATGTTAAAGTGTTAAATTTTTGAAATCAAGTATTGCCTCTCTATAGTTTCTCATTTGTAACTAATGAATTATTTTCATTACATACAACAAATAGAAGATGTTTGGGTTGAATCAATACAACTGACAAACTGTGGTTATCAAAAATTAAGTCTAATATACATGGCACAAAAAAATCCCAGAAACAAATAATTCCTGGCTGTTACACCACAAAGTAAAGGGAAAAACAAAGATGATGATGATATGTCCACAATATCAAATTATGAAACTTTACTGTCACTTTAAAACATGAGGAATATCACATAAAATAGCTAAACAGAGGGAGAAAGTTCATATTGTCCTCATAAGCTGGGGAGAGACCCCTAACAGCACCAAGAACTATGTGACTTAGCTTGTTTTTCCTGTCCCCAATCTTTAAACTTTTAAGAACCCTCCAAATTACAGTGCTTACCACTTACCGTATATAGAAGGCCTTTGTTGACTATATGGTGGATAGGGAGACTGCTGTGGGTCTTTTGCAAAATCTGGATGCCTTCTAGGGGTCTGTGGAGCTGGAGGTGGCATTGATTTACTATGAGGGCTTCCAGGATACATCTGACCACCTGGGCCAGTTGCAGTAGCTGCTTGTTGACCAGAATATACCTGTTGGCAGTATTTACTTTCAATTGTAACTATTTTTCACAAACAAATATCAAATAACAACACAAACTGTAACAAAACTATAACTTCTGTTTCTTCATGAATAACATTTAAAAAAAAAAAAGTGTTTATACATTACTGTTCACAAGCTCCTTGCTGTTAACTGCACTAATTATTCCTGGTAATGACCTGCAATTGTGCTGTACGTTTTCACACTTTCCCCTTATTAGAAGCAGTACATCAGAATCATAACATTTTTGTATCAGTGAGAATGTGATCTCATATCTACCTGAATAATAACTATGAGGAAGCTAAAAAGATATAAATGATCCCCAATTATACATAATGTACAGACAGTGTATGTATAAAATAAAAAAAATTAAAATACACATTTGTTTATGACGACTTGAAATTTTCAAACTCTGTTCAGAATTAGGTAGGGGTGGGCTTTTAGCTTAAAACTTGTTGGCAGAAAAGTAACAAGTATGCTTTGTGTGTCCCAGAATGTGTTATAAATTCATATTGGGAAGAAATTCATATTGGGAAGAAATTCAAATTGGTGTTCAAGAAATCATAAAATTTATATGAAGTGTTGTTATCTGCAACAATTTCAAAGTAGGAATCACATGAATTCAAGTGATCAAATCTCAAGAACTTTGTTTTAGAATATTAAGACTGTTAATTTTTATATTTCAACTGAGGTTTTTGCACATAATGAAGCCTAACGAGATAATAATATTGTTGGTTTCAACTGAGAATACTGTATTATTAATCTTGAGGGTGGAAGTGTTGCAGGCATATTGTCCTCCTTAAGGCAGAGTACATTACACTGTTTATTCAAATAACGGAAAACCTAGGATGAGATGATAACAAATAAAGAGTTATGATAGATAGCTACTCACTACACAATGGTGGTGGTGAGTGGAAGACAAGCACATTGAAAGAAGACTGCTACATACTATCAGTGAATGCCCAGAGGGGGCAGTGGCAGTGTGTGTGTGTGTCTGTGGGGGATGGGGAGGAGGAGAATTTGTTGCCTACATCTGACAAAGGGAATAGTTTGATAGCTGATATTACAAAGAGACTCAAAAAGTATGTTTCATAATATAATTGCAGTCTAAGTATATTTTCTTGAATGTTCCACTACACTTCAAAGTGACACAGATACACAATATTTTTCAACATCATCAATTCTCTGTAAATAATGATCAGAATGTTCTGTCTGTCACTCAGTCAGTCCCTCGACAACAGATATCTGCTCCTCTGTTATGAAGCCATTTGAGCATTATTGTGTGAACATCCTCATCATCGGAAAATCTGTGACCGTTTCAAATCAGTTTGTCAATTGCTTGGACATTGTCATCTGTAGTAGATGCCACTGGTCATCCTGCCCTATCAGCACCATTCACACCCATGCGGCCTTGGTCACATTGTAAGCACCATTTTGCTATGGCTGGATGCAACACTGCATTTTGTCCATATACTACCAGAATTTCAAATTGCATTTGTGAGAAAATTAGACTTTTATCCATAAGATTTTTACAGACTCAAGTACTAAGACTTTGCAGCTTTGGAGTATGTTTACAGTTTCCGTGCCATTTCACTTCCACACTGTGATGCAGTTGTTATCCATACCCCAGTAGAACAGTGTCTGCAGGACATCTAGAACATGTACTCTCTTTTGACAATGTGCCATTCTTGTTGCACAATAGTCTTAACATGGGACAACCAGTGTAACTTACTATTTCAAGTACCCTCGTATATAGTAGGCCTCTTTCAGTGTATGTCTCTGCACTTCAAAGCCTCCTCTATGTAGTGAATACTGACCTATCCCATTACATATTATTATTACACTGTTTATTGACAGTTTTAAAAATGCAGACTGATGGTAACATCAGGTATGTATGTAAAAGATTTCACATAGTGTTTCCTACATCAAGTGCAAATAGAAATTTGTGTCCAAAGTGATTGTTTTTGTATCGTATACTTCTATCATATCAAGTGACATATTCTGTGTAGTTTACTCATGAGGTAACATGCAAGTCAGATTACATCCTAAGAAGAACATTCTTTACCATGAAGTCCTAATAACTGTAAATGTAAACATTTTTGCTTCTCTCATCTATAAAAAGAACAAAACTAATGAACTTATGCCACAGTAGAGTTCCATCAGAATATCAACAGAACTACGGCAACTTTTGATTACCCAGAAATAACTGTGTAGAAGGAGCAAAACTAAAACAAGTTGTGAAATTCGATTTTTTAAAAAACCTATGATCTGTAGAAGGTTGACGTGTTTTCATGATTTTTACTGTATATACTAACTACCCTTAATTATTATTATGTACCAATGACGAGTACATTAAACAGTAAATTATCAACTGCAAATACACATTTTTTATAATAAAATTTCAACTATGTTGAGACACACTGTGTGGAAAGTTATCTGTTCAATGACAAGTACACACACTATTCTTCTTCATTCTTACAGTAAGTTTACCTGTAATGATAATGTAAATGTGTGACTTTCAAAGAGCTTACTACAGAGAAATTATTCTATTCAACATAATTAGAAAATTACCTTTCAATGGACAACAGAAATTTTCTGTTGACATGTTGTATTTAGTTCCATCTGCACATGGAGGGCAGAGGGGGGGGGGGGATGATAATACATTCCCAACTACTGTCTTATTTTCTCTCCAATTTTAAAATCTTCTGCCAACAGTCCATCCGACACTGCATTAGAAGCAACTTCAAGAAATGTAGATTTTTTTTTATCTCCCCTCTGAGTTTTTAAAAATGTAGACCTCTCAGGCTGAGCACTAATTTAGCTTAAGTAGCTTCAATGTATCATTGACATTTATTTGTAAGAGTCTTGAATAAGTAATGGGTGTGCTCAGAGTTTTGGAATGCCACAGGCAAAGTCAGCATTTTGGTAGACATCATCACTGCTCCTCTACAACCTTCTTTTGATTTGCTCTCTTTGTACCATTCAACTTTGTTCCGTAAAATGTTAAAGAAACCTGCCAGTATTACCATTACATCTGAAAGGGGCTGGAAAATCTCAAATGAGTGAACTTCAAAGGGAAGCTAAAACTTCGAGAAAAGTGTATGCCATGTATCACTGATGTTTTGATAAGAAATGATTGAATATGCACTGAGTAATGTAACACTACATGAACTCTATTGATAAAAGGCCATGCACAGTACTTCTATAACATAAATATATAATAATGTGTCTATGTACATACCAGCTGTACTATATTGTTATGCACTGTGCAGTATCTGTAGCATACCATACAAACAGGTGTGAACAGTATTGCATGATGTGGTATTGGTACAATCAGGCCCAAAACATACAATATTTATAATGACAAGAAAAACAAATTACAGAAGACGCACAGTTTCACACGTGCACCAAGTGATTACAGTCATGAAGATCCACCTTCCTCTTGGTTGAAATGTGAATTCACTTCATGATCTGTGCTTAGTCAGTGAAAACTTAATGAAGCACAATTAGATGCAATTTTAATATACAATACTGATTTGGCAATGAGGCACTCAAATACAAAGTCAGTAGTTTGACACACAGGATATCAGTCTAAAGAATGTGACAAACGAGGGAGCAAATCATATCACAGAATTAAAGAATTTAAAAGAAAGGCAGCTAATAAAAACTGAAACTGTTAGTGTTACAATGCTGTCCTATGAAACCAGCCGAGGCTGTTATAAAACTGTAGCTACATATATTTTATAATGGGTTATACTCGTGTCTAAATTAACCAATCATGAAACACTTATTAAGAAAATGTGGATGGAAATCTCGGAAGTCTCAAAATTAAAAGTTTTGGGCACCACGTACATCTAGACAAACATTGCAGTAAACCTTTTAGAGATCTGAAAAATTGTGGGATGTTGAACTTGCGGTAAGACTGTTTGGAAGTTAAAAATTTTCAGTAACTGCAATACAGGCTGTAACAACATTTACAAGGCTTAAATAGAACTACTCAAGAAAGAATATACAATCCCTTAATTGTCTATGTCCTCAATGAGAAAGTTACAAGGCACAGTAACACAAATGGTACAATTATGTATGGATGAAAAGGGAAACCATATAATTTAGATATCTCACTCAACATAGAACATAATTACACATATACTTAAGAAATGGTATGACACACTCATGAATTTACAATTTCTGTGGCATAGCATTTGGAGCTGTAAAACCTTATGTGATGTAACAAAATATTTAATATTGCATTGCTTCCTACAATTATAATCACTGACTAACATGACACAGTGATTAGTGTACCACAGGTACATTCATCCACCCAAATATTGGTTACACATGGTTGCCGTAAAAAGCTTACAGTAAATGGAGGGATGATTTACTTGAAAAGAAACATCCCACTCCATTTCCATATTTATCTTCTGTCATCTTCTTTACAGTTGTAGGTATTCAAAAATACATCGCATTGATCCAGAAAATGTAAATGAATATCAGCATTGTTATTTCTTTCACATTTTAATGAAGAAGTATGATTTACTTTTATACAAATGACTATAATTACCGGATCTTGACGGTAATAGTCTTGCTGTGGTGGATACCCTGTGGGTTGCTGTGCTGGTGGTCCCATAGGTGGAGCAGGATAGCCAGTACGTGAAGGATAGCCAGGTGGCTGTCTGGGCCCCCCGTACCGGTTGTGTCCAAAGGGATCTTGACCACCAGCCGACTGCTGCGTCCCTCTACCTTGTCCATAACTCCTGAAAATAATAAAAGACTAATTGCAACACATTATTTTCCTAATTACAATGCCACCAACTGTTACCTCAATATAGATTCTCACATTTGCTCAATTTTAGACTACTGCCAGCCTATTCTCTGATAGAACAAATGTTCTTGCTAAGCCAAAGACAATATGCAATAGACCCAAATGGAAATTTAATATTCTCTTGTTTTTACTTTCACACAAAGGTAGGTGTGTGTTTTTTTTTTTTTTTTTTTTTTTTCTTTTTGGAGCTTACGGGTGCTCAGTGTTGAGGCTATCAGTGCCCTTACATATTTTGAAAGAAACAAATATGATTAAAATGTCCAAAATTGTTGTCTAACAGTGTGAAGGAAACCTATAAAATGACACTCATTCACTCACTCCCATGCCACTCACATGGAACCACACAATCACCATGTCTCACAGGAATTAATACAATGGAGAAGGGTGAAAGGCACCATTCCTGGGATTAAAATAGAAGTAAAACCACAGAAGAGCTAAAGGAAAGGCACAGGGAAAAGTGACTGGTCGACCACTTACAAAAACATGAGTGACCCAGTCATCCTGTTAACAGATTAGGAACATCATCCTAAAATTTTTGGAAACACATTGGAGATATCACAACATCTTAAAACTCTCAAACACATTCCTTTCAATGTCACTTGAAACAAAGGGGACATCTGCTGCTGCCGCCCTCTGGTCTAAAAATAAAACATAATCTAGTAAAATGTGGTGCACAGTCATCTGTATGCTACAGGCAGCACACACTGGAGGATCCTCTTGGCAGAGCAAGAAGCCATGCATCAGAGGATTGGCCTATGTGAAGACAAGTAAGCAGGACTTCATCCCGTCTTTGTGGCCAAAGCTTATTACCAGTCACTTCCACCCACCCAATCATCTTCCCATTGACACACTGTTGTGGATTGGCAAGACAGCCAACCCACTATGAGAGGAAGCCGAAAGGCACACGTTTTAGCTCACGCAGGCTGGCATGAGGTCTGGAACAGGTCAAGGAAATGAGACTAACAAAAAATGAACGTAGCTGCTGGAATACTTAACTTTAATCCATAAATGGTGAACATCACTCTTGACGGTACATGTCTTACAGCATCAATAGTAACTGGTAATGGCGCTTTGCTAGGTTGTAGCAAATGACGTAGCTGAAGGCTATGCTAACTATCGTCTCGGCAAATGAGAGCGTAATTTTTCAGTGAACCATCACTAGCAAAGTCGGCTGTACAACTGGGCGAGTGCTAGGGAGTCTCTCTAGACCTGCCGTGTGGCAGCGCTCGGTCTGCAATCACTGATAGTGGCGACACGCGGGTCCGACGTATACTAACGGACCGCGGCCGATTTAAAGGCTACCACCTAGCAAGTGTGGTGTCTGGGGGTGACACCACACACACAACTCTACTTAAACAGCGAGGTGATGGCATGCAGGGGGATAGCACACTGAAATAACTGAAGATCGCTCCATGCCTCCTTGACTGCTACATCCGCCCTTTTGGTCCCCTCAATACCCATGTGTCCTGGTACCCAGCAGGACACCTCCTTCCCCACCCAGCCATTGTAATTGATGGAGGATGTCCTGGATATTTTGGCCTACTTTATCTGCTGGATACGAGCATTGTAGAGAGTCCAGAGCATTCAGAGAATCTGAACAAACAAGGAACTTAGCAAACTAAGCACACCTCATCTGCTCCAGTGCCCACAAGATCGTGTACAGTTCCGCATCAAAGACAGTAGAGTCTCAAGGCAGTTAAACCTTGAGGACACTATCAGGGAAAACAACAGAGCAAACAATGGGGCCCCTGTTTCAACCCATCCAGAAAGACAGCTGTAGAGCTGTGGCGCTCAGTTAAAATGGCAGAAAATATAGTATTTAAACATATGCAGGAGTGCAATCTCTCCTGTACTGCACTAATTCTAAAATTACCCTGGGACTATGCAATGATGACAGTGGCAGGTAGTTAAAATCCTGGATTTGAGGACTTACGTTTCCCATATTAAGTGACTCCAGCACACACTGCACGCAGATTGCAAATGGCACTGTTGCTCATAGACGATTAGAGAAAAGGTGTTCCAAAGGTGGACGAGCAACAGTATTGTATGCAAGTGAATTTGGAGTATGAGGCTGGTCCTGCAAGCACCTGTGGCCAGTCTAATCCCCTCAAGATGGATAGCATCAATGATATTCAGATAAGAAGGCCTCACTGAGCTGTACAATGTGCATCCACAGTCAAAGCGTGAACACACAAAAGCCCTATAAAACTAAACAGATGTGCCCTGTCTGCTCCCCAACACCTGTAGCTAATGCACTTTATGATATTGAGTGCTTTCTGGGTTCTGGGTTTCAGCTCTCTGAGGTGTGGTAACCATAACAGTTTGGAGTCAAAAATGAGGCCCAGAAACCTGACTGAGTCTTTCAAATGTAAAATGGTGTCTGCCATATGCAAGTCAGGTAAATTAAAAATACTATGATAATGACTAAAATGAAAACACATACACACTTTTCTGCAGAAACCTGAAAACCTCTCTGTGCAGACCACTCCTACAACTTAGAACTACTTAAACCTAACTAACCTAAGGACATCTCACACATCCATGCCCAACGCACGATTTGAACCTGCAACCGTAGCGGTCGCGTGGTTCCAGACTGAAGCACCTAGAACCATTTGGCCACAAGGGCCAGCTAGTTACATCTGACAGGGCACGACTGCAACACTGGAGGAGTAACAAATAAATAGCAAAATCATCCACAAATAAGGAGCACATACAGGACTCCTTACCATAGACATGATTCTGTTTAAAGTACAGCAAAGAGAGTAACACTTGAAACACTGTCCTTAGGAACACCATTATCCTGCACAAAATGATCCAACAGCATGTCACCAACTTGGGATCTAAAAAAAGCACTTAAGACAGTAAAGACTGCATGGAGATCTGGAGATGGCTACAAACGCCTCATTGATGGAGCTGCATGACAATACTTTCTCCAAGTAGTATCATACATCTTACTTATATCAAAGAAGATATCAAGTCAGTGATGTACTGTAAGTAAGCCTGCTGAATAGCCGTCTCCAGTACGGCAAGGTTGTCAACAGTGGACTGAAATCTGGAATTCACACCAAGCGTGATTAAGGAATTACCTGGTCTCTAACAATCAGACCTGACGACAGTTAACCATTTGCTCCAGGGTCTTTCCTACACAGCTCATTAAGGCGACACTCTGATAACTACTGGTACATGTGTGGTCTTTTACTAGTTTGAGGAGAGGTAGCAGAATTGCTTCTCTCTAGGAGTTGGGAAAGTTTCCTGTCTGCCATATAAGATTGAAACATTCGAGAAGGATTTCCTTTGATGCTGCTGGCAAATGTCGAAGTATGCAGCACTAGATTTGGTTGTGACCGGGTGCAGTATCTTGAGTTTCAGGCAGTGCTAATTCCAGGTCCCACATGGCAAGAGGCCAGTTGAAAGCCTCAAAATTGTGGAATCTGAAGTCCATATTGTCCCTCTCTGCAGTCACACAGTAACGGTAGATCACTGGATCCCAGCTGGAATTGGTAGTAGTTGCTGTAAAATGCTCTGCCATTGTCTGAGTGATGACACCAGGCATTGTTTGGAAAACACCCTCATTTCAGCACTGCTGCTATTGGTAAACAACTGTGCCCCAGAAAATCCTCCCGATGGCTGTCCATACCTCTGTAGAATATGTGGAACCGTTGATGGAGCCCGGGAACATTTGCCATGACCTTTCCTTGCTCTCCTTAATTACGTGTTGAGCCTTGGCTCCTGCAACTTGAAAGGCTGTGAGGTTGCTTGCTGTTGTGAGGCATTTAAACCATCGAAGAACAGCATGCCACACCCAGACTGCTGAACAACACTCATCAGTCTACCAGCACACAGGCTGCCTCCTAAGATGACCTGAAGACTTTGGAACGGAAAGTCAGCAGGATCACTCGTCTGATGTGTGATCCACTCATTTCTGGACACTGTCATGGTGTTCAAACACAACCAGCTGACTGAACAGTGTACAGTTAGCCCTGCTGCCCATCCATTTCGGTGATTTCTGTTCAAGCAATCCATTTCCAGTGGGTGAATCCACGCTGAGAAGTGGTCACCGGAACAAAGGTCATCAGTTGCTTCCCACTGTGTTGAGACTGCAATGGCTGGAGAGCAGAAAAAGAGGTCATTGTCTGAGGACAAGCCAGTAGCAGCTGATAGAAGAGTAAGACTGCCTGTGTTGAGGATGCACAGCTCCTGAGATATCATGAGGTTCTCCAAGTTTCGACCCCTGGGACAAGTATAGTTCAAGCCCTATAATACATTATGGGCATTGAAATTAATCAGTAGCAGAAACAGGCAGGGGAGCTGTGCAATAAGACATATAAGCCTCAGAGTCTATCACATCCTGTAGAGGTAGATACAGGGAGCAAGACAGTGATCTTATCACCCATGTGAAGAGCAACAGCTACTGCTTCTAGACTGGTAACCAAGGAGAGAGCAGAGGATTGATAGGATTGATGTGCGTTACTGACAAAGACAGTAACCCCAATCTTGGCTCTTTCCCATGTCAGGTGAGGGTACAGCCCAGTAGCACAGGGGCACCAGTGGCCTTGAAATGTGTTTCCTTAAACACAAGCACAGGGAGTGTGCCTTTGTAAGGAATTTCGGTTCCTCCATGTGTGTCCTGAACACATTAAGTTTTCATATGTCCATCCTTCTGACTGAAGGTTGGAGGGACTTCGGTCATCCACTTATGTAATAAAATGGAACACCTCAGAAGCTATGTTGGCATTTTTGGGTTGGAGACACATCAATGTTATAGTCTATGGAAACCAGTTCAGAGATGTCTGCCACTGATGGGATTGTGTATACGATTGGAGTTAACCCCCTTGGCATCAGTTAAGGCCTGAAGATCGTATATTGAGTCACCAAAACTGGTAACTGTATAATAAATAACATCAAAAGGACGACTGCAGGTGTCACATTTTATAACATTATATGAACCCATTAATGTTCCACTTTTAGATGGGAGCCGTCTATCATGAGGTAACACTTTCACCCTAACTTTTGGCCTGGGAGGGGAGCCCACAATGGGTGGAGCTCAGTCTTTGGTTGAGATGGTTGTCCCTGTCTCACATCAAGGTCCATAGCCTCCAAAGAAGAGTCAAAACAGGTGTCTGAAAGGATGACATCAATACTGTCAGACTGTGTACTTCCCATCCCCACCAGTGGACAATTCTTTGCCTTCAACTTTGATTTTTTGGTCCGAGGAGGCAACTGCAGAAGTGGTAGTGTCAGTACTGGACAGTGGACCAGACTGAGTCTTTGGAGGGGCAGGACTTCTGCATTGTCAGCAACCACGCTTTTTCTGAAGTTTTGGAGGGAGGGACAGGCTTCAAAATGACTGCAGCAGCACAAGTACATTGACCAACGCAGGTACTAGTGCTGATAGTAGCAACCTCTGTTTGCATAGCAACATCAGCTGTTTAGGAACTGAAACAAAGGAGGTACAAGTAGTGAACATTGGTGGGCGGCATAGCTTTATTATTTTTTTGGCCTCATTATATGGAATGCATTACAGAGTCTTATGCTTTCGCACCTTTTGTTCTTCAAGGTATACACTACAATCCTGACTCCAGACACAGTGAGCCCCAGAGCAGTTCATACACTTCAAAGGAGATGTAAAAGCGACTCTTCATGGGCAGCCTTACCACATTTTCCCAAAGTGGCTTCTCCACGACTCCCAAAATTAGTATGTCCAAAGTGCTGGCATTTGAAAGAAGGCATTGGGTTGGTGACATAAGGCCGCATGTTTAGATGAAAGAAATCTGCCTTAATGTACTCAGTGACTTCCATACTATTGAATATCAAGATAAAGGCATCTGAATTTACAAGATCCCATCTACCCTCTTCACAATGTCTTTCACATCGACTACACCTTCTGGAGCCCACTCACATCACAATACCTCCTTGGGAATGTGAACGAGATCCCTGCAAGTCACAACACCTTTGCTGTAGTTCAACGTGTTGCACAGTTCAGTGTCTATTGCACACTCCCCGAAGCAGCTACCTTCTTGGAGGTTAGCTGATGGTTGGGAACTAGAAGTTTACACTAACAATGTCGCATTGCACAAGCACTTTACTGTTTTTAAAGAGCCACAGGTTCCCTCAAAACCCTTTGGGATATAGGATGGGGAAACCTTCTCAAAACTACACTCTTTTCTTCTCACTATTAAAACCACTTTCTGATAATCAGCACGTGTTCTATTACTCAAGACAATACTTTTAGAATGAATCAGAAGGACTGGCTACATGAGCCCGTTTGTTAGATTGGGTACCTTCCAGCAGTCTACCTTTTCCACTGAGAGGAGGAAGGGAAAATTTCGAAGGATCCATTTTGGTCCCATGAACAGCTAGGGGAATAAAAGTTCACCTAGACAGAGCCCCACATAACAAAGTAAGCCTTATACAACAGAGGCACACCAGGTTCTTCAGAAGTTGCCCGCAAATGACTGTTCCACCTCATCAGCGCACAGCACACCTTGAGACTGAGGGGTTTCTAACAGCAGTTTGTACCATCCATGTGATCCGGGTGGTAAAGCCCATGACACACAACATTCCACCATCATGCTGCACAGTGGTTGCTGCAGCATGCCCAGAGCTTATGGTGACAGGCGACTGGTGACACTTACCAGTCCCCAGCTCAGGAACCTTAGGGTCACCAAGCCTGTACCCAGGAAACGAATCCTGAGCCCCTGAGGGCCTTTCACAAAAGGCTGATGTCAGCCTCTAGATGGCCATTATTAAGGAAGCCAAGAGACTGACATAAAAAGGAGAAAAACCTTGACACTGTTTTGTGTTTTAATTATCATGTGATAAGATACAGATATCATCAGCTGTAAGAGTGTACAAGTCAAGTTACAAAAATGAATATAAACTCCAAATTGCATCTGTACAGAAATGTATCAGCCATCCATGTGATAAAAATAAAGCTGCATAAACAAAGTGAAAATTGGTATGCCAGCAGTAACGTATAAATTACATCCAGCCATCCCCCACATAAGTACATACCATACACTTACATTCATTTACCAATAAATGGCTCATTTACATATTCAGTAACTAATATATACAGATAATAACTGGGTCTGCTGCTATGAGTCAGTCAGAAAGCAAGCACATAATCAGTATGCTACTATGTTGAAATATTACTTGCAGGTGAAACTTTACACATTCATATTCACTCTGTATGTTCTTCCTTTTATATTGTGCCAGCAGCTTCAATGTTTCTGTACAAATAAAGATGTAACACCAGTTGTTACTTGTACGGTAAACAGCAAGTTTCCGCAAAGCACTATCAAACAAAAACCGAAAAAGAGCTGAAATAATTCCAAGCAGAAGGAAACGCCTGTTGTATGTAAAACGGGACTAATAAAGGAGACACATTGAAGCTGCTAACGTGTCACACAGCGTTCACTTGAGTAGTTGTGCTACTTCCAGCAGATTCAACAGTTTGCTACACTATAATATTTACAAGAAAGGTGTTGACAGATCAGACCAGATAACAGCACATTAGCCATTCAAAAGAAAACAGCTGAAATGTTGGGAAAAATTATTCTTTCACCTTTTTATGATCAGTGCTGCTAGTACTTTTTATCTGGTATTAGGAAACCAGGAATCAATGTTGAAAGGAAAAAATACAAATTAGCAAATTTTCTTCTGGAACTAGCAGTCAGTTTTATCCCAAAAGAAGGTGAATCCAAACCTTGATTTTATAGAGTGTAACAAAGTAATCAGACAACAGAGGTGTAAATCCCCATAGAGAGACACTTTCTTGTGGTATGTTGTCTGAGTTGTGGAGCTCTCTAGATGCTAAACTGTTTCAAAATGTATCACACACAGACAAAATACATGTAATGTGTATGATGCGTTTCTTTTTTCAGATGACATAAACATGGTATTTTAATACAGATAATCCATGTTTTCATTTGATAAGATAGAATACAATAAATCTTTACATATATTTCAATAAACAAATGTCTAGATTTTTATGGAATAATTCAACGTATTTATTTTATTGTTCCAAAGAAGCAAGTTTTCAGAAATCCTCTAAAAATGATAGTGTGGATAGTCTGAGATAGACCTGAGAGACCAATCTTGAAAGTGTTAATAATGATCTATTTGTCACAATGTATTGTCCTTAACTATCTCCTTAAGTTGCAAGCAAGTGTCCAAGTGAACAGCTCAGAATTTGAATGTTAAAGTGCCCACAGCAAATGTTCCACTGTAAGGCTTTAAGTTCCAATAAAAAGAATTTTAAGGTCCAGAGCCATTAATTATTACATCATAAATATAACATCCACAAAATGATTTAAAATGTTTGTTAACAGACACATGAGAGAGATGGCAGAAATTGCAAGAAGTTCTTTGAGCAAGGTCGAAGGTTGCAGGCATGATAATCTGTAACTAAAAGGTGTCACAAACAACATAGTGAACACAGGGTTGATCAGCAACTGTAGCATACACATAAACATATCACATAAACAAGTACTTAAGTGCAGAACAAAACTAAATAACTATACACAGAATAACTGTCCCACTGAAATTATGTCTGCTACCTGAACTTGGTAAGTTACAGACTCAAAATACCCTAAAGCAAAGCAACTAATAATGAATTTTCTTATTTAAAGCCCTCAGGTCAATCAAATGAATACAGGCAAAAAAAGTGAGTACCAAATCCATGACAATTTTTCACCACAAAACAAATGGAATATTATATAAAACAAGCCAGTTACTTTCAGAATGAATTTTCACTCTGCAACAGACTATGCACTGATCCTTAGAACTGTGTGCTGGATCTCTGCCTTTTGCGTCTGATGTATGAACAAATAAATCACAAGGTTTCCAAAAGTGTGGGCATGTCACATACAGCTGTATGCATAAGAAGCACGAATTTCCCAAATTTAGTCCATACACTCATAGCAATTTTCCCTGTATTTTGTTGATGGTCACAGAAAATGCAAGTCACAACACAAACATTTCAGTTTGAATGGCATGTCCATTAGAGAATCATTGGGATGTGTGGCAACAGTGCATCTTCTCCTGTAAATTTTCCACTTCAAACTGAAGCTTTGATGATATTGTTCAACATCTTTTTCACTGCAACCCTGGTGCTGTTGCAAAGTAGTGGTGGATTTATGTTCCACAGAAGAATGATAGGCATGCCACTTTTCAATGTTGAAATGTGTCGTGGAATGCCTGGCAAATCGAGTTGAATAATTAAGAGCTTTTTCTTGATTCATTACAGTATCAATGGATTCATATGTTGTCACTCTACCTGGTGTTTCATTTTAGATGCAGGAATTGATGGCACTGACATCATTGGTATTGTCTGTTAATGTAGCACTTGCATGAGCAACTAGTGATTTTTGTGATTCTGTGTGATATTTGGTAGAACTTAGTGAATCAGTTCATCTGTAGCTGCTGTGATTTTATAGAAGTTTGTTGACAATGCATAAAGTTGTGCAAATTCATCAATTGCTATTTAAACATTCTAGTATCCAACAACTGTTTTGCAAATGTCCAGCAGATGCTTCATGTCGTAATTGCACATGTTAATTGGTCTTCAGAAATCAATGTCTGTAAATGTTGTAATAAAACTGATGATTTGAGACATGAGTTAATGTCATCAATGGCTGTTTTACATGGGATAACTGGTGGATTTTCCAAAATTTAGTTCCTGGCAAGCATTGCACACTTGAACCACACACATACGTGACCAATTACTATTCCCAGTTTTTGGAAGGTTGTCGGGCCATGTAGACTAATTGACAGTAATTGCAAGTAACAGCATGCTGCATTGTCTGGTGAATGGTGTACTGATGGCCTAAGATGTCAATCAAACCTAAATTGGGATGTCTTGAAACTGCTTTGCACTGTTTGTATTGTTTAAACTTGTTTTCTGATGCATTCTGTGAATAACATGTCGGCACTTCAGATTACTGTCTTATGCATGTAACATCCTCACACATTGAAAAAAACACAGTTAACATTGTTGGCAAACATGACAATGCTCTTGCACATGCATTTTCCATTGTGAAGTACACACACTGTCAATTTTCAAGGTGCACTGTCAAATGAGTAACTATTTGACATTGTTCATGGATTGGAAATGATAAAATGCACCATACTATTTCATTCCTACTAATGTACCATTCCAGTTGATAGTGGTCGATTCCATTTATAGGTGCTGTTGCATTTACTGCTCCAAAAATTGCCATATCATTTCCTCCATTGAGATATTTGCAAATGTACTTTATCAGTTTCCCTGAATTGCAATACTCGACACTGATGAGTGCTTTGTATGTTTTTGAGAGTAATGGCGAGTACAGAAACGCCCAACAATTACAGAGTTCAGCATCATTGTTTCATACTTTTTAAGTGATGGATTTGCAGCCATCTTCAGTGGAGTGTCGTGTTACAGTGGATATCCTTCACTGCCACTGGTAGTCAGTCTCAGCAAGTAATGCTCCTAGGTATCATCTCATTCATTTCCCATTAGATTTGCATGGAGAATGGTTGTTGAATAAGCCACATGGACCATAAATAACATTTTGGTGACAACTTCAAAGAAGTCCTGATCACTGGTGATACCTGCTGTTTCTGCAGAGATGACACTATCAACCTGACATTGAGAGATCTTTTCTGTCAACTAAGGCAAAATGTTTACATGTCACAATTATATTTTGCCATTAAATGGAAAACAACCAACAGCATTTCTCTTCAAAACCGTGATGCTTGGAAATGAAATCCACTGAAGATTTCAATTTTTGTTTACAGCCTTGGAGAAATATAATGATGATCCAATGACAATTGACTAGTTAACAAAAGTTCTTTTATTTTATCTTGTGTAGGATTTCATGTGCATGTGATTTAAAAAGATCTGTGTGGGCCTATGCACAAACATGCGTTATTGCATCTTGTGCGTACCCATGCATGTGCTGTGGACTACCTATAAATGTGGCCAGTAGTGTGACCATTTTGCTCAATTCACCGGGATTCACATTGCCATCTTTAACAACTGAAGCATATAAATGAAAGTACCCTTCACAATGCAACTTGGTTTCATGCAACTGATTGTAGAGTTGTCATTAGGTTTGGATTTTCCCATACATACAGACAATTTCATCATTTTCACAAATCATCATCAAAATGGCACTGACTGTTTTCCTAGTTTGCTATAAATGTATGTATTAATTCAGAAGCCTCAAAGAGTATATGCAGGGTGATAATGATTGAAGTACCAGTTTCAAAACTCAGTAAGAACCTAACCAAATTTGTACAGATTATTATTGAACAAGGGGAAAATGTTATGAATAAAAAATTATGACTAGATGAGACTGAAAGTGGCAGAATAAGCAAAATAAAAGACACAGGGTAACAGCTGTTCCTAATTTTGAACCTGAGATGCTCGGCATGCATGTCTCAAAGCAGTATTGCATGATACTGGTAAAGCTCTTCTACAAGAACAGTGATGTGTGCCAGTTGGGCTGAGTTGGGTTGTTTGGGGGAGGAGACCAGACAGCGAGGTCTTCGGTCTCATTGGATTAGGGAAGGATGGGGAAGGAAGTCGGCCATGTCCTTTCAAAGGAAACATCCCGGCATTTGCCTGTAGCGATTTGGAGAAATCACAGAAAACCTAAATCTGGATGGCCAGATGCGGGATTTAACCATTGTCCTCCCAAATGAGAGTCCAGTGTGCTAGCCATTGTGCCATCTCGCTTGGTGTGTCAGCTGCTTTGCAGAAAGTTCCAGGTGCTGAAGGGTACAAAAGTAGGCATTGGTCCAATTTTTGCCAAGGTTCTGGAGAAAATTATTATAAAATTCAAAAAGACAGGTTCTTCTGTAGTAAAGTGTGGCACAGGGAGAAAAACAACTGATCAAACATCAGTAGAAGTGACCACAGCATTGCAGGAGAGGTCACAAGGTGGTGTGTAAACATGCAGTGCATGGGGAATTGCCCAAACTTTGGACATGAATGTGAGCATGGTGAATAAATTTTTACAAAACATCCTGCATTGCTATCCACAATTTTACCAATCTTCAGGAGTTGCTTCATGCTGACTTACCAATAACAAAAACGTTTTCTCTAGTGTTCTTACTTGCACGAAAGTGGACAATGAATGGCCATAGAACATTCTGCACACAGACAAAACCCATTTCCAACTACAAGGACATGAAAATACACAGAATTGCAGAATATGGTCGACGGGAAATCTGCTCACACATCCGTTACTGCTTCAATCTGCAACAGTAACTGCATGGTGCAGGTTGATAATATAAAGACCATATTTTCTGAGGAGATGGGTCCTGCAGGGCCTGTTACCTGTGCCACCACAGTTAAACACTGAATGCAAGGTGGTGCTCCTCTGCATATTGCACAGTCAGTGATGAAGATGCTGCAGAGGCACTTTGGAAATGCTAGAATTATCAGCTGTCATTTCCCTACAGCCTGGATGTTCAGATAATTTGATCTTTATCTATGTGACTTCTGTCTGTGGGGTAACCTGAAAGATAGTGTTTAGTGCTCTGATAACAAACACAGCTGATATGAATGCACACATTGAGCACCACATTCTGAACGTGAACCATGAGACACTCCAATCTGTTGTGCAACATGCCATTTTTAGATTTCAACTTGTGGCAGGAAACGGTGGACAGCAAATTGAACACATCTTGCGCCAGTCTTAAGACATGCTTTTTATGCCATTTCTTGGCCTTGTGAAAACTAAAACCAGATGTCGTTGTTGCTTTTTATGCAGTTTCTGGTCTCTGGACAGTTAAAAACCAATTTTTCCCATCCGACGTAGTACAACCATGTCACAGTGGATGGGCTTTGCTAACTTAAAGTACCACAACTATTGAATGCCAAACTTCTGCCATCATTACATAGTATGGTTGGTTTCATATGCAACTAACATCATGGCTGTCATATTGCGATTCATCTTTTGTTAGTAGCCAAAATCACTTACATTATGACGCTTAAGGTGCTGCCTAGTGGTAAAATTTTCAACCCCCCCCCCCCCAAAAAAAATAACGTTTCCCCCTTCTTCAATAATGTTTTATTGATATAAGATGTCATTCTGAGCAATGGTTCATTTTTTTTTTTTTTTTTTTAAATTTACATCATTTCGAAAATGGAATTCAAATGGTAATTACCCTGTACTTTACAGTGGCTCCCTGTTCTGAGATACACCTATCAAGATTACTGCTCAGAGGCAAAAACAAAGGCAAGAGTTTAACATGAACTATGTGGGATTACAGTACACAATTATCCATTTGCAATGAGATGACATACCAACAAAGGATAGAAGTCCTCTAATTTCTGTATACATTACATGTCAACAGATAAAATGTATTTCTCTGAAAATTTCTGGACAGCAAAGATGCAAGAGATAAGGTTTTACAGCTTTGTAGCAAGAAAGGGAATAAATAATATAACAGCAATTACCATGTTTTGATTAACTTTAGAACATATCTTAAAATTCAGTATCAGAGAAATCATTCAGATCAGTGGTAACACTGTCTACAGAACTTTCTTCTGACTGTGCAAATTTTCAGTGTGGTGTAAGCCTTTCACTTGAACACATCTCCCACAGTTACAAGATCAATCACTTCCTGGAGCAAACTCTGCACATTTTAAATTCATTCCGCATGTGTAATTTCTGGATGTAACCTCTTCTTGCACTCACCTCCTCATGATAAAGATTGAATTTGTTGGAAAGGAGTATTAATTTTGCACATTTCTTCAGTTAGTTGTATCTTGCAAAGCACTTATTGACAATTTGTTCAAAGTCTCATCTATTTCAATCACACTTCAATAATAAATACAAATAACAATATACATTTATTGTCTAAGTGCAACTGAAATAACAAAGACTGCAAAAATGTCTGTTTCCTTTCATGGCAAACACTTGTAAACTACTACTGTCTTTCAAATCTTACCAAATGTGACTGTCGTTACGTCAGGTCTTCAACACACACAAAATTTTTGATCCAACATTGGATTCTTCTTTGGATTGTAAGCCTTATCAACACACTTTATGTATTTTAATCCCAAAAATTTTACAATTCTGTCTATCAAATGAAGGCCCCCTGTGAAATCATTTCATGCATTTAAGACATTAAGACATATGCCACTTGTGGCTTATAGGATATGGACAACAATCACACAATTCTAAAAAAGCGAGATCAAAAACGTTTTTTTCTAGAAATTGTGCAAATTAAGGACACAAGTCTTCTTTCCTTAATATACTTGAAACTTCTTGGCAGTTTAGAGCCATACACTAAACCAGGACTTGAACCGTCACCTTTTGTGGCCAAGTGTTCTAGCAACTGAACTACTTGAACATGAATCACGATCGGCCCTCAAAGCTTCACTTCTGGCAGTACCTGATAATATCCTTATTCTGAGACAAAGTTCCATATCAATCATACGTTTCCATTCAGTATACTTCTGCACATATTCTATATAGTATCTAAGGTGAAAAGGCACATGCTTTTGCTGTGGCAATCTGCTGTCTGGTCACGATTTCTTCTCCTCTGGGACTCTCTTTAAAATTGCATGAAATTCTTAAATACCTCGTATGTGATCCTTTCATTTTCCTCTGTGCGTACTGGAATTTAGTAGCATTAGCTAACAAACATGAGCGAGGAAGTACTCAAGAGGAATCTACATTCTCCTTGCCAATTATTTAATCCAGTGACTACATAAGTGACTCAAAGTCACAACACAGTTTGAAAGCCATACTAACAGCAACTGAATGAATCAAGCATAGTATTACTAAATAATACATGTCAGTGATAGGTATCACCTGAGTAACTGTTGTTTTTTATGGTGCTGCCTGAATGACAGCCATGTCATAATTGACACTGTGTTAACTGTATGCATTTACTGCCATGGACTGAATTCTAATTGGCATTGGCAATTACAGAAGAAGAAAGTACAAGGGTTGGGGGAACTGACATTCTCCTGGCGACTGCCACAACTGTTGTATCCAAGAATATGTAGTCATAACTTATCTTGTGGAGAGGAATGGTCCTGGTCCTGATGGTGGTGGTGGTGGTGGTATTTTCAATCCACGTCTGCAATGTAATGCTTGTCACATTTTTATTTCTAGTGGGAGTCAATAGAAAATTCATGTTGCGGCACCATAAATAAAATACTTTTTTTAACCTTTGTTACATGGTTCATGTCAGTCAGTCTGAACTCTCATGCAAAATTCATTTATGCCATCTGCACACTAGTTCTCTCCCTCTCCCCCCCCCCCCCCTTCCCCCATACAGAAATAAAAGAACATCAAATAATACTGTAGAGCAGTAAACAGAGACAGCTCCTTTGATTGCTCTTCATATTACAGTTGTTACATTACAGTTTCAATGTTGTAAGCAAAAATTTGTAGTGGAGAAAAAACAATGCAACAATTACTTTACTTCACACAGACTGGGTATACAGACTTAAATACAAATTAGTGAAGAAAAACAAATACAAAATGCATGGAGTTAAAACATCATTACTCAATACAACAACAACAGCTCAACATACTAAAAAAATTTCAAAAAAGTGCAAAGAAATAAATCTATGGGAAGAAACAGTAGATGGTAAAATATAAGCAGCATCTTACAGCAACAATTCAAATTTTGATTATGTGAAATATTTTAACATCAACTTTTCCTCAGCATAGACCAAACAGTGCAGACAATATTCCATTTGTTGGTAATTCTATGTAAGCCACTTACCACAGCTTAAATGTGTTGTGGTGGAGTTCACATTTTTCATTCCCCTGCGAAAATGGCAGAGGAACAGAGCACAAATAGTACACTTGTAATCCTCCGGTGAGAATGACTACACCACTGCACAGGAGCTTGCACAAGATTCATTCATTAATATTACACATTACCTGCAGTTTCTTTCTCCAAACATAAACATTTTCCAGGAAGAACCACTCTGGCTGTTCTCCAGAGTAATAAATAAACACAAACAAAAATATCTGACTTTTCTCTCCTCCAAATATGGGGCAATTTTATTACCATTCTATCCACCCCCCCCCCCCCCTCCCACACTATTGTTTCACGACTGCTGCCTCACTACACTGTCCTCTCATATACTTCGTTGTTTCCAACTAAGGGATGTTTACCTTTCAGAGATCTGTGGTACTTCTCTTTTCTATTATTCTGAAGCAAAAATTAGTCACAAATGCATGTCAGTGAACAATACAGAACAATACATATCCTGACAACACATTACAAGAAGTCAATATCAGATCATTCCATGATAAAATACATGCACATGGGTTTATATACTGAGGAACTCGAAGCCAACCTTTCAGTCTCAGAAGCGTAGGGAGGATACATAGGCCGAGCAGGTGGATATGAGCTGCTGGGAGAGTACTGCTGATTGAATTCCTGCCCCATATTCGTTGGTTGTCCACGACTATGGGGATACTGATCCGGATACTGAGAGTACCCGGACTGGCCTTGATAGCCTTGCTGAATTCCTGCAAAAATTCATATTAACCAGAGTACCATTCCAAAACTGTACTATATTTGTAGTAAATTGTAATCAGTGTAATTTGGATATTCTATATATTGCAAATTAAAAGAATTACTGAGATGAGCAACTTACTGAGTATCAATAACAAACAATGCAACAATTACTTTACTTCACACAGACTGGGTATACAGACTTAAAGACAAATTAGTGAAGAAAAACAAATACAAAATGCATGGATTTAAAACATCATTACTCAATACAACAACAACAGCTCAACATATTAAAAAATTTTCAAAAAAGTGCAAAGAAATAAATCTATGGGAAGAAACAGTACAAAAAGAGGTAAACCAGCAAGCAAGCAACAACACTGGACAGAATCACACAGAAACCATTCTACAGTTAGCCACCCATTCCCTCCCATGTTTTAGGAAACAACACAATTCCCTTTATGAATTTTTGCCATTCAAGCTAACATATATAGGCAAATTAACAAGGAAATTAGTTTTCTTAGAAGACTAAAGTGTCAGTTCATGCTGACATGTGAAATGGAACAAAAAGTAATAAACAGAAAGCAAAAGGAAAACTCACACTGAAGCATGCGACCAAGAACATCTAGGGAGGGTTACCTTGGGGACGAGAGGGGCCTCCAGAAGGGCAGTAAGGATTGGGCCTCTGCCCAGTCGCCACGTTGTCAAAAGGGTTGGAAACGCTAATGTTATCCCCCACACCTTGCATCGGCACCCCCACACCCAGCACAATAAGCAACTGCTGTCACAAATTCCCCCAACAGGTTGCAGTCAAAATCAAGTTATGAGTTTTACAGTTAAAAGCAGAGAAGGAAGATCAAACTTAAAAGTATGTTTTCTCATGGCCTCCATAGCTACTAACAAATCAAATTATAAACACAAAAATGCAAAGCAATCTCTTACATTATACTATATTTTACAAATTAAGCTCAAAATGAGGCACAGATGTAATACAAAATAAAGTATCAATAAATGCCTACCCATGAGGAGCACTTTACTTTCAGATTATGATAATCCTATCTTTCTCCCCCTTCAATGGCACCAAAGAGTGGTCACACACCTGAAATAACAAATATAAAAGCAACAATTCCTGCCAGAACTTGCTGGTCTACCTCAGCAGGGGAGAAATATTTATCCAGCAATCTGAAGCAGATATCTACATGTGACATAGTATTTTGATACTGAGTTTATAAAAAATGAAGATTGTGCATTACAAATTTATCAGAATTTCAGATTTTTGCCTCTGGAAATTGTACAAAAGCAGTGCAAACTGGACTCCTCAGAAGATATGGGAAATAGTCTCTTAACTGTAATATCAAAATATTTTCTCCACTTGAACCAGCTGCTGGAAATGAATCCTGTGAATTTGATGAGCCTGTAATTGAAAGAATCCTTTATCACACACAAATGCTTCAACAAGTGAAGTACAATAGTCGAAATCTGAATCAGTAATTGCTCCAAGTATTCACAAACTACAGAAGTGTCAAATTGCTTTTTATAACAATCTGCTTAATAGTCTCTCAAAAAGATTTCATATTACAGTAAAGTATTACCTTATCTCAGCAAGGAACAGAAAAAAAAACTGTGTGTAAATTATAGGAACATACATTCAGTCAGTATGTGAAAATGTCGAAGGTGTTATACAGGGAAGTACATTTTTCAGAAATTTCACACCAAATCATTAGCACAGCAAAATAACTAACAATGTTTTGTCTTGGAATCATCACTGATTCATGCACATGCACATAGAGACCTGTCAACAAGTCAAAGAGGACAATTAAATTAACCATCAACATGAACTTGCTGAAAAAAGGGGAGGTGTTGAGGAGCAGATGGGGAAAGGATTCAGCTGTGGCCTTGTTTAAGGAGCTTAGGGAAAGAAGACAATGGTAACTCAAACAGCGCTAAATCAAGAAGTTTGGATTGTAGACTTGAATATCAGCAGCCCCAACATAAAGTGGGTCCAATGTATGAATCTTATCACTCAGTGCTAACAAAGATTCACGATGATTAGCATTAGTATATATACAAAGAGAGGGGAAAGGGGCTACATCGCGGGTACTGCTGCATATTTAGCAGTCACAGTGGACTCAAAATTCTACAAGACATTCAGACCAGGACCTGCATATTAAGATGTTCATCAAATACTGGGACTGTCTGCACGTGCTGAGCTATTGAATAAAAATCAGTTTGTTATGTGGCAGGAATTGCTCCACTATACAAAAGCTGTTCTTTTCCATTCTGTTTGGAATTATAATTCTGGAGGGAACTTTATAACATATTTGGAGCAATGCTGTACAAGGGCTTACTGAAAAGTACGCCTGCAATGATTTTTTAAATAAAATTAATGTTGTTACCATTCTACACTTTTATTCTTTGTGTCTACATATTTGCAACCCTCTGCCACTAGAGGGCTCCGAATTGTAATGTACAGCATGGCAGTATGTAATGTAACTGTGTGCCACTAGAGGGCTCCGGATTGTAGTGTACAGCATGGCAGTATGTAATGTAACTATGTCGGTGTGTGAGAAACTGAATGCTGTAATCGATTTTTGAATTTGAAGAGTTCGTCCAACCTCTTCTTTAGCATGACATTGCCAAATCACACACGAGCACAGTGAAATCTGCTGTAATCCGATGCTTAGGGAAATCACTGTCGGTCGATCGTCCTCCACACTGTTCTGACTTGGTCCCATCTAACTTTAATCTTTTTCCAAAACTAGAAGAACACCACCAAGGCCTTCAATTTCATGCTGATGAATCATTGCAAGTAGAGGAATAATATCTCTATTATTAACTGTTATTCCATTCTAAAACATTGCGTGGAAAAAACCAACAACTATACCTTTCCGTGCAAGCTCTGATTTCCCTTACTTTATTATGATGATCATTTCTCCCTATGTAGGTCAGTGTCAACAAAACATTTTCACATTCAGAGGAGAAAGTTGGTGATTGAAATTTCGTGAGAAGTTACTGTGACTGTGAAAAACACCTTTGTTTTAATGATGTCCACCCCAATCCTGTATCATGTCCATGACTCACTCTCATATTTCTCGATACTACAAAATTTGCTGCCCTTCTTTGAACTTTCTCAATGTGCTCCATTAATCGAACCATGTAACGATCCGACGCCGTGCAGCAGTACTTCAGAAGAGGATGGACAAATGCAGTGCAGGCGGTCTCTTTACTAGATCTGCTGCATCTTCTAAGTTTTCTGCCAATAAAACACAGCCTTTGGTTTGTCTTCCCCACAACATTTCCTATGTATTTTCTACCAATTTAAGTTGTTTGTTATTGTAATTCTTAGGTATTTAGTTCAATTATGGCCTTTAGAGCTAACTGACTTATAGTGTAACCGAAGTTTCATGGATTCCTTTTAACACTTATATGGATGATCTCTCACTTTTTTCTTGTCAAGTGCTGCATACTTAAAAATGATTTAATTACATAATTGATAATGGCACTGGCAGATGATGAAAATGATGTCATGAAGAGAATGTGGCACATCTTTATGTTACATTAGCATACTGGGGAAAAAATTAGTCACCCCCCAAAACAGTACAATGCTAATACTGCACAACATTTCTAGCTTTCACAATCACTCCAGTTTTGCAAGGAAGAGAACCTGTAAGTTTCTTCAGGTGTGACATACCTAACTGAAGCCACTCAGTTATGGTTAAATCCTGTATAGCTACCAAAATGTGGGGAGGGTGACTGTCATTTCACCCATTATTCCAAACCTTCCCACACAGTTTCTATGGGATTACCATCAGATGATTTAGTACACCAACTGAAATGCAGTAAGGCCCCAAGTCTTCATCAAACCAAGCACATATGCGAGAAACCCAGTGAACACAACTGTTATTGTGTTGAAAGAGGGGAGTGTCCACAGCATTCTCATCATGGCTATGAGGAAAGGGTGACATTTAGTCACTCACAGTGTTGAAATCAACATCCCAGCTCATGTTCACAGTAACCCGAATGGGGGATTCCAAGTAATGGTACGAAAAAATACCACCAAAACATCACAGAACTACCTCTTGCCTCCACACACTGCCTCATCAGGGTGTCACTGCTCCCAATGCCTTGCACTATATAAAAGAGGTCAAATCGCAACTCGACAGACCACACTACTCACCTCCATCCCGCTGATGTCCAGTTTGTGTGTGTTGTCTGCCATATTAGCTGAATGGTCAGTGCATTGGATTGCCACACACAGGGGCCCGGGTTCGATTCCCGACTGGGGCAGAAGATTTTCTCCCCTCAGCGACTGGGTGTTGTGCTGTCATCATCATTTCATCCCCATTCTCAACACGAAGGTCGCCCAGTGTTGCGTCACACTCAATAAGACCTGCACTTGGCGGCAGAACTTCCCAACTGGGAACTCCTGGCCACTGACACCATACGATCATTTCCATTTTTTGTGTGTGTTTGGTCCACTGAAGAAGTGCAGCTTTATGTACCGCTCTGAGCAATGGCCTCTCATGAGTTACACAATTCCAAACGTTCTTTGCACACACTTCCCTTCATATAGTTTTCTTTGAAACTGATTGAGATGGACCACAGCTCACCCATGGCACCAAGCCATGTTAAATTTGAAACCTATCATCATTGAAAAGGCACAACACTCACCTCTGGACCCTGTATGTTAAGAGCTTTTTATGACCACTGTTCTTACACTGTGTTACATCACTGTGAGTGATAAACCTGTCAATGAACCACTCTGCCAATGATTAAAACCAACTTTCCGTATGCTATCACTGAACGTTATGAATACTGACCTACTCTCAACTCTGCTAAATTACTGCACAATCAATCTCTCAATTTTCTTTAAAATCTTTATAGATATACTATCACATCAGAAGTAACTAAAATAACAGAATAATGAAGGGAAGCATATGGTTTATCTTGTCATTTCACAAGAGTTTGCAGAATATGTTATTTGTAGAGAAAGAATGAGACAACCAATGCCTACATAAGTCAAATGCATCAACTGATACTAACTTCCAAAATGTATCATCAATCGTTTACTGGTACACACATCAAAAAAAGTTTTGCATCACCCCGGTTCCCAGAACTCCTGAAGACAGATGGTGAATGGGGATATTGTATCATAGACACAGTCCCTTTGACTGTTCAGAAATGCCACTAAACACGCCCAAAGATGTAAACAACCATGCATGGACACCACCTATTAGATGGAGGGTGTCCGGCAGCTGATCAATTCCAGTCATCCAACCAGGACGGAGGTACACAGCTCAAGTTTTCTGTAGTTCAACCATGCCTAGACAGCCAATACCGTGATTCGATCACATCTGCATTGTTACTTTATGCCAGGAAGGGCTCTCAACAAGAGAAGTGTCCAGGAGTCAAAGAGTGAACCAAAGCGATGTTGTTCGAACATGGAGGAGATACAGAGAGACAGGAACTGTTGATGACACGCCACGCACAGGCCGCACAAGGGCTACTACTGCAGTGGATGACCGCTGCCTATGGAATATGGCTCAGAGGAACCATGACAGTAAGTCCACCATGATGCACAAAGCTTTTCGTGCAGCCACAAGACGTCATGTTATGACTCAAACAGTGTGCAACTTCAGTCCTGACGTCCATGGCGAGGCCCATCTTTGCAACCACAAAACCATGCAGTGCGGTACAGATGGGCCCAACAACATGCCGAATGGACCTCTCAGGATTGGTATCACGTTCTCTTCACCCATGAGTGTCACATATGCCTTCAATCAGACAATCATCGGCGACATGTTTGGAGGCAACCGGTCAGGCTGAACGCCTTAGACACACTGTCCAGCGAGTGCTGCAATGTGGAGGTTCCGTGACGTTTTGGGATGGCATTATGTGGGGCCAACGTACGTCGCTGGTGGTCATGGAAGGGGCCGTAACGACTGTACAATACGTGAATGCCATCCTCCCACCAATATTGCAACCATATCGGCAGCATATTGGCGAGGCATTCGTCTTCATGGACGACAATTCACGCCCCCTTGTCATCTTGTGAATGACTTCCTTCAGAATAACAACATCACTCGACAACAGTTGCCAGAATTTTCTCCAGACATGAACCCTATCGAACATACCTGGGACAGATTGAAAAGGGCTGTTTCTGGACAACGTGACCCACCAACCGCTCTGAGGGATCTACGCTGAATCGCCATTGAGGACTGGGACAATCTGGACCAACAGTGCCTTGCTGAACTTGTGGACAATATGCCATGATGAATACAGGTTGCATCATTGCAAGAGGATGTGCTACTGCATATTAGAGGTACCGGTGTATACAGCAATCTGGACCACCACCTCTGAAGGTTGCACTGTATGTTGGTACAACACGCAATGTGTGGTTTTCATGAGCAATAAAAAAAGGTGGAAATGATGTTTATGTTGATATCTATTCCAATTTTCTATACAGGTTCCAGAACCGAGGTGATGCAAAACTTTTTTTGATGTGTGTATTTTGAGATTGGGGCAAAAAATAAAATATCCATTTCACTTTAAACACAAGAATAACGAAATTATGTTTGTGGGACAAAATTTCTGTTTATTATAATCCCCCCCCCCCCCCCCCACCACCACCACACACACACACACAACCTCTTTCTCAGCTCTCATACGACAATGACTGTGTAGATGTGTTAAACATAAAACTACATTCTCTGTGTCATTTAGTAGAGCACATGGAATGATAATTTAGTCTGTGTACACTATTTAGCTTGTCGATATGTCTCAAACTGTCACTTCAAAAGTAAACTGTGTGCACTTTATCATCTTAGGGCAAGGCAGGATGTCTAAGTGGGAAGATGCCCACCTGCTAACATACATCACAGTAATGTCATTTGTACATCTGTCACGAGACAGGAGAGAGAGAGAGATATGCCTTGTAGTTGTCATTGACAGTTAACAGTTCTAGCTAATGTGTCTAACATATACATTATGGCTAATATACAGGGTGAGTCACTAACTATTGCCACCTAAAATAACTCCAAAAGTATGATAGAAGCCGAAAAGTTTGTGGGACAAAAGTTGCATGGGAAAAACAGGGACCATAATATGACGTTGGTTTTTTGTTGCTATGTGGGGTCACTTCAGAGATATGAAGGTCAACTTTGTTTTTTCAAATGGAATGCCATAGTTTGGTACTTATTTTCTGACAGTGGCTATCAAGATGAATCCAATGATGTGTAATAGTAAGGTCTTTGAAGGTCAACGAAGGTCACAAAGGTGACATGAACGTCCATTTACAGAAGATGTTGTAAGTGATGACCATTGGTATCAATGCAGTGCTGCAATATTCTTATCATGGATTTAGTGGTATTCCTTAACACTTTGGCACTTATTGAAGCACATGCTCTGACAATTCTCTCTCGCATATCTTCAGTGTAGTTGGAATGTCTTTATAAACTATGTCTTTTACGAATCCCCACAAGAAAAAATCCAGAGGCGTCAAGTTTGGCGAACGAGGCTACCACGACACATTTCCTCCGTGTCCAATCCAATGATTTGGGAATTCTCTCTGCAACTCATTTCTAGCCATCAGCGAAAAATGTGTCGGACACCCATAGTGTCGATACCACATTCTGTTCTTTGTTCCTGAAGGTATTTCTTCCAACAACAGACTTAATGTTCTTTGCACGAATGTGGTGTACTTCCTACCATTAAGATTTCCTTTGATGAAATAGGTGCCTGTAATTCTGGCCTCTAGAATCCCACACCACACATTCAGCGACCACAGTTTTTGGTGTGCAACTTGCTGCAGCCAACATGGGTTTTCAGTTGCCCAATAATGCATGTTATACAAATTAACATTTCCACGGTTCGTGAATGAGGCCTTGTCATTAAATAAAATCAAATTCAAAAATGTGTCATCACTCTGAATCTGAAATTGAGCCCATTGGCAGAATTCAATGTCACCCATACAATCCGTACCAGTTAATTGTTGGTGGAGACTGATATGGTAAGGATGATATTTATGCAGAACACGAACAACACTACTCTGGCTCATGCCAGATTCCCTTGTGATTTGATGTGAACTAACACAAGGATCTCGAGCCACAGTGGCAAGAGTACCAATTTCCATTTCCTTGTTAGTAACTTTGCTTTGCCGGATATGTTTCCCATGCGTTAAAGACCCAGTTGTTCTCAATTTATTATACACACATTTAAGTGTATGACATGTAGGGTGGGTACATGGAGGATATCTTTCGGTGTATAAGTATCTAGCTCTCACTGAATTTCGTTGGCATTCTCTGTAAATGAGAAGCATATCGATTTGTTCTTCGAAGGAATACATCATTAACATTCGCTTGATTTGACATTACTAGTCTTACAGTTTCTGTTAGTGTTTTATTGTGAAACCGTCGAATGGTGTTTACATGTCAATGGTACATTAGATGGATACGCATATTCGGTGAATATTTATTATTTGCACGATATACAAGAGAGAATTGTCGGAGCTTGTGTTTCAATCAGTGCCAAAGTGATAAGGAATACCACCAAATCCATGATGATGAGATTGCAGCACTGCACTGATACAAATGGTCATCACTTCAAACACATTCTGTAAACCGATGTTCATGCCACCTTTTTGACCTTTGTTGAACTTCAAAGGCCATAGTGTTACACATCATTGGATTCGTCTCGATAGCCACTATCAGAAAATAAGTACCAATCTATAGCGTCCCATTTAAAGAAACAAAGTTGACCTTCATATCTCTGAAGCACCCCACCTAGAAACAAAAAACTAATGCCATATCATGGCCCCCGTTGTCCCATGCAACATTTGTCCCACAAACTTTTCAGCTACTCTCATTCTTCCAGAGTTATTCCAGGTGGCAATAGTTAGTGACTCACTCTGTATATCCAAGGAGAAAGCAAGAGAGCTGCTTAATGACTTTCCAAAGGCAACTGAGAGAACTGTGTCAAACCAGATGCCACATGACTGTCTCTGTATAGTCAGTTTCATCTCTAGACATATGTTATTGACAACAGTAGACCTTAAATCAACTCTGTACATTGACAGGTTTGGTAAGGGATCATCTAGAATGAAACTTCTACCAAAAGCATTCGGATCTCTTTGCCAGTAGATGCAGAATTTGTCTGACACCTGACAATTGTCATCACAGAAGATTGTAGAGACTACCAGGTACCAACACACATCTCGGGCATGCCAACCGATAGGTTCAGCGCGGAGGTGGCTCAGTCACGCTGTGGACTGGTACCATGTATAAATGTCAGGCACCTCTCACTGCTACTGAGGGTAATTTGAACATTGCGCAGTACTGAGGAAGGAATCTCCTACCTCATCAGAGAGAGGCTAATCTGAGCTGTAATGTGGCTACCACCTTACGGATAGCTTGTCAAGGAGGATCAAAGTATGTTATAATACACGTAGTGGAGCAACTGCATACTGAATGTTATCCAGAAACAGATTTTAATTCACACTCGCTAAAATGTGCATTTACAAAGCTAAAATGTATGTTTATAAACAGATTGCCTTTATTTTGTTGTTATTTTATTTCACAATATTTACCATTTTTATTTTCATAATGTTAATTCTTTTACTCCCTGTTCCCCTCGAATCCACGAGTGAACACGATCACAGATATGTGGGTGATGTGAAACTTTTTTTTTTCTTTTTGAGCAATTTAGATGAACATGTGTGCTACATTTGATGTTCACTCAGAGGAAATTAAATTATTCCGTGAAGGATCAATTTAAAAATCCTTACACTGAATATGCACAAGTCCAGTTACAGTGATGTGACCACCACCTATGTTCGATGTCAACATACAGTAACCACTCACAGACAGCAGATGGCAGCAGAGGGTATATAAGGTGTGTCAGAGGGCACATGGGAAACAGTGCAGTCATTGTCCTAATTTGAAAATGTAGCAATTTATCTGACTCCCAAAAGAGCATGTTTATTGGTTTTCAGGCCAATGGCGGAAGCATTCTGAAATGGCTAAGTTTGTAAATTGTTCACACGTCACCGTGGTTAAAGTATACCATGCATAGCAAAATGGCGCTATTCAAAACCGGCACCAAGGAACTGTGGTTCAACACAGGCCATAGATGACAGAGGTGAACAATGGTTGTAGAAAGTGTAGGATTGAATAGATCTGCAACTGCTGAGCAACTGACTGCTCTGATGAACCAAGGGATTACCAACAGTGTCTCAACAACCTTTTAGTATACATTGCTGTGCATGTGGCTTCACAGTAGGCTGTATTTTGCACACCAATGCTACTACTGGAAGTCTACTGAATGGTGTCAGGTGGCCTTTTCTGATGAATCATGTTTTACGCTTCATCATGCAGATGGTAGTTGGCACGGATGGCATGAAACGTCTAAAAGTGAAGGGCCCAGGCCAGAGGAGGGAGCGTTATTGTCTGGGGTACATTTTTGTGGCATTCCCTTGATGATCTTGTCATTCTGGATGGTACAATGGATCACCACAACTATGCAAATACCCTTGGGAACCATGTCCACCCCAATACACAGTTTGTTTTTTTTCCTCAGCACAGTCATCTACCAGCATGACAATGCAACATGTCATACAACTCTGAGTGTAGCTGCATGCTTTGAAGAGTGCCAGGATGCATTTACCACACTACCCTGGCCACCAAATTCACCAGTTAAATCCAATCAAGAATCCATGGGACTATCTCAATCGGCCTGTCTGCGTAATGCGTCCACAGCCTAGGAACCCAGTGCAGCTGGCCATGGCACTGGAGTTGGCATGGCTCTTCATCCCTGTTGGTTCCTTTCAGAACCTCACTGACTCTCTCTCTGCCCACCCACACTGCAAAAGGTGGTTGTTCATGCTTCTCACAGGTGGTTGCATTGATGTGACTGGATCATACATTACCTCACGGAATTTAACTCCAGTAATATTAAACACGCTAATGGCTTCTCACTGACTAGTATCTTCAATTTTGTTATATGATTTGATGCGTATATTGTACAATGTGTACCATCAGTAAGTACTGACAGTACACAGCCTCAACAACATATAAATGTGTATTTTTAACTGTGCTTTTTAGCAATGCACAAGAGTTAAAATTTATTCCCTTGTATAATACTTATTTCATGCATCAACACATACCAATACTATTATCAACAACTAATAAAAATCTTTTTTACTTCACACCACCAGCACCAAAAGCGTGAATGATGCTACTGTCACTTGTTGCCGTTATCTTACAATGGAAAAATGTCCATTGCCCACTTCACTGTGATAATATATTCTATTACAGATTCACTTCCAAATATGCCATTTTGGCCCTTTTTCAACAACTCACTTTAACACAATATATGTTATGAACAGGATATGAGTACATAAGTTATAAGATTCTGCAAGCTTTTCTGAAAGAGAGAAGAGTAGAACTTGCAATTCCTCTGTCCACTCTTTTGCATCAGATGGCATGTGATCACAATATTCTACATAATTTAAGGGCCAAAAGCAATGTAGAGCCCATGTCAGTAATCACTTCAGAGCAGCTTTGTAGAGGCACAAATCAAATCAATTAAGTACATAAAATTAAAATTTTCTGTAGGGATTTCAACAGTACAGTGTTATGGACTACCTGGAGATGGAACTGATGATGTCTTGGTCATCTTATTCTTCGAAGTAGATTCCACTTGATTTATAATTGGTTGTGGGTCTATACCTCCACAGTCAAAGTGACATTCGAAGGCCAAAAGGTTTTTCGTGTAATGCTTCCGAAGTGTATATGCAGCACTTGAAGATGCTCCGATGCCTAAAAGCCCTGCAATGTCTTTCCAGGTTTTGTTTTTTGTGACCTGTGAATTTAAGTTTGTAATCAAACACAAATGAGAAAACTGTGTTTGCTGAAACACAAATAGCTGTTATAAAATATACATACTATGAATTAAATTCACCTGTCATGTTTTTCTGTCTGAATGTGAAGGATAATCTCAGGAAATAGTGTACAGATACTGATACAGCTTTCACTAATAGATAGGTCGATTGATGAGGAAGATTTGTGTAGATAATTCATTACCCGTGTGCCAGACAAGTTGTCTGACCATAGATACTTAGTGTTACCCATGCAAACCAGGGGTAGGTTGCTAGTGAAGAATCATTGTAAGTAATGAGCTTTCTTATGCTACAGGTTAACAATTAAAAATTTCCCTTTAAGGTAACTGTTATTTAAATATTTTTTATGCTACTGACAGATCTGAACTCAAAGATATTAACAAATAATAGAAAACACTAGCAACTATCTATTTATGACATCAAATTTTATAGCTAATCGTAACTACATTACTGTTTAATGTGCATTCATTTTTAATAAATTTCAAAGTTCAGCTTTAACATTTACTACATACACAATAATCTGAAACTGAAGGTAATTCACCACCTTCAGTGGTTTAGGTGAGAGCCTTATTCCTTTGTAATCTGTATTTCCAAAGTAATGGAAGTAATTTCCAAAGTAATTCATAAAATTCAGGAGGTGGTCAACATTAACTTTCACTTATTATTGGAACACACATGAAATAGAAATATGTTGTGCACTGGTCGAATTTCACACAGTAAAAAACTAACTGCTACTGTTTATGGAAAACAGCTTGCACACAGACAACCCCCCCCCCCCCCCCCCCACACACACACACACACAAATGACCACAAAATCCTACTATCTCAATATCCGGACAAAAAAAAAAGGAGCAAATACTGCTCAGCAATTAAGAAGCAACTGAAGAAGGGCTTAAAACGACAAACAGCCACTCCTCTTTATCTTCATTCTGAACTGTATTAATTCTTTACTAATGGTTATCCAGCACAGTATGTGAAGCTGAAGATTAACGAAATGTAACCAGTCTTCAAATTACTTACTCTGTTTAATGAACTACAAAAACACAGAGAAAATGTAAAGCATTGTTTTGTTTTGTTTTGTTTTGTTACGAGTTCATAAATTTCAATATCTGCGATGAACAAGTTGGGGAATATTTTGGTGCAGAACAAGTCAGATACGTCAAAACTCATTTTTTATCTTATTGCTAACCACTACAAACAAAACAGGATTTCTTTATTGCAGACATTAGACTGCAAATTATCATAAAACTGGTTACAATAAAAGTACAGGAAATGGATGTTTCAGATTAAGAGGAAAGAGAACAATTCATTACATAGTAAAGCTACATGGCTCCTTGTGATATCTTACCTCATTCCCACACTCGTACTGAAGAAGGGTGTAACTGATCAAGCACACGCATAACCTAACACATCCAAACTTAGATTTACACCCTGCAAGCCACCTCTCATGGTATACGGAAAAATCTTTTGAGGATCAGTCAACAAGCAGTGCCTCTTTTTTTTTCTTCAGTAATGCTTATTAATTTAAAAATTTGAATTTGGCACTATTCTACAAAGCTTCTTCTCTAATCTACTGCAGTGGTAACTTCCTGCATCAACAGATGCCAGTACTGCAGTTGCTTGCAACGTGGTCAAAGTCTATGTTCGTATTAAACAGCGTTCTGTGATAGAAGCCTGAAATGTAGAAGTAAAAATGCCCATTGGCATTCATGAAAGACAGAAAAATGTGTAAAGTGATGGAACAGTGGATACCAGCACTGTTTGTCGGCGTAACAACGCTGAAGACAGATCATTGGCTCATGAAAAGCAGAGCAGCAGGTGACTCCACCCAACATGAAGTGAGTCGATGACATTATTCATGGTGATCACCAGGTGACTGTGGATGATTTGTGTTACATTACCTCCCACAGTAATGGCATTGTGATGATGATGATTTTTTCTGCAAATGTGATACTCAAAGCTTTGTGCGACTCGAGTATCAAGAATATTAACACTCTGTCGGGCGTAATTGGCCCGACAGGCACAACTGAAATGTTTTTGTTGCCTCTCTCCCAAATAAGTCAGCGTGGGATTTGCCTGCCATTAGTACCTTCCTATCTTCAGGCAGTGTTTACAACACCCTCCACAAATTTTTGCGTGACCTTTGTAGAGAGCAGATGTGACGTTAGTGGCCTCTCATGCTCATTGCACTTTAATACATCTTTGCTTTTGGAGGTGTGTATTTTTGGTTCTTTTTAAGAGTTGTTATTTTGCTCACTTTATGGATGAGTAATGTGAATTTTGTGAATATCTTGTAAAAATATACAGTTCAGTAAGCTTGGCCTTTCAGGCACATTCCGACTGAGTACATAATTATCCTCAAGTTCTCTCTTTTAGACTCTAGATTCTTCAAAGATACAGCTCAGAATTATTACAAATTGTCTAACCCCTGTCATCTCGAAGAAATACAGGATTTGCTGATGTACAATGATGAGGAAGACTCCATACTGTCTGAGGATCTTGGTGATGAAAGTGACATTGATTCACAAGATGAGATGGAAGAATGTGAAGGTGATTCTTTAAAGCAGCGAGATGGTGAGGATACTGCTCAAGATGAAGAAAGAAGAGACAACAAAACAAGGAACTTTTATTTGGGAAGAGATAAGAAGACCGTGTGGGCCAAAAAGGCACCTGAGGAAAGACATCGTAACGGGATCTTACATCATCACCACTCACCTCCCTGGAGTCATAGGAAATGCTTAGAATGCTACAAGTGCAGTTGAGTGTTGGAATAATTTATTAGCCGATGATATCCTTGCCACCATTATCACATATGCAAATCAATACACTGACACTATCAAGGATCATTTCACTAGTGAGAGAGACATCAGATACACAGATGTAATTGACCTAATAGCATTTATTGGTTCGTTGTACCCAGCAGGTGCATACGGAGGGAATGGTCAAAGTCTGGAGGAACTTTGGGAGACTGAAGGTGACAGACTGAAAAATTAAGTCTTGTGATGAATATCAAACAGTTTAACAGTCTGATATGTTGGCTTCATTTTGACACCTGAATTACCAGAGCCCAACAGAAGGAACTTGAGCAGCTAGCTCCTATTCATGAAGTTTTCGAAGAGTTCATGAAAAATTGTCAGAAGAGCTATTGTCCTGAGGATAGCATCACAACAGATGAAATGCTTCCTGGTTTACATGGTTTATGTCGTTTTTTGGCAGTATATACCCTCAAAACCTAACAAATATGGAATAAAACATTTTGGTCTTCTTGATGCTAAAATGATATACACAGTGAACATGGAGATCTAAATTGGACTACAGTCTGGAAGTGGTTTCTGTGTCAGCAACAAACCTACTGGAGTTGTCAAGAGAATGGTTAAGCCCATATTTGGATCTAGCCAAAATATCACTGCTGATAACTGGTATTCAGATTCTCATCTTTTGACTATTTGAAGACAAAAAAGCTGTCATATGTTGGAACTGTCTGAAAAAATGAAAGACAACTGCCACCAGATTTTCTTAACATAAAAGGGAACACACAATACAGCAGTATGTTTGGCTTTAATGATGGGAAGGTTTTCGTTTCCTACACACTGCGCCATAACAAAAAATTAGATTCTTGTACATTTGCTTCACAATGATGATGTCACTGGTCCTGAATCTGGAGAAATGGAAAAAAAACCAGAGATAGTCACTTTCTAGAATTCAACAGACGGTGGCATTGATAGTGCATATCAAATGTGTGTTACTTATTAAATGAGCAGAAACACAAAGCGATGGCCAGTGATCGTTTTTTATTCACAATGTTGAATGTAGGTGGTCTCAACTCCCAGGTTATGTACCTTGAAAGTCAATTGGAGAAATTGCAGAGAAGAGTGTACCTAAAATCTCTGGCACATCAACTTGTGCTTGGAGAGCTACACAAAGGAAGTATGAAAAAGATTAGAATCCCCTCCAGCTTGCGAAGCTCACTCAAAAGATTTATTCACAAAAAAGACACAGAAATCACCTCCTCTCCCACATCCCAATATACGTAGACGCATCACCTGCACTACAGAAATGGGTCGCAGAAGGATGTCAAACTATGAATGTAAAAACTGTCACAAATATAGTCTGCCAACTTTGCTTATCTGTGCACCGATGTATTTCCTCTGGTAATTGTGAGAGAAGTTGAAAGGCACCAGCATCAAAACAGTGACTTAAAATGGTAGTTTTTTTCATAAATTTATTGTTTGATAAAATTTATGTGCTGAAAACTGTTACTGTTCAGTGGTGGATTCAAAAGTTCGGTCATTTATATTCTGTTTCTTCTGTGTTTAATAAAATGTTTTTTCAGCATCCATTTTCATATGTTGTGTTACTACACTTTCCCATGAAAGCCACCTACCACATTTAGGTTACTAAAGTTGAAAATATGAAATAATAGCTGATTTCAAAATCTCTGCCTGTTACGCTCATTGTGCCTGAACACAGGAGTCTCAGAACTGCACCTGACGAATGGTTAACCAAGCAGAATAAAAGGCCAAGAAAAACAATTTCCTGCCAACTCTTGCAGCCCTTCTGTTTGGAGGGAGAGGAGTTTTGGGAAAATTTGTGATTGGAGACCACACATGGGTTATTTTTCTGAAGCATACTCAAAGAGGTAGTCAATGGAATGGCATCAAAGGAACTCACTGAAGAAGAAAAAGTTCAAAACTTCGTGCCTGGCAGCTAACATTATAGCTACAGTATTCTGGAATGCAGGGGGCAAGATTATTGTTGATTTTTTGGAGCAGAGATGCACAATTAATTCTGTCAACCATGTCAGACCCCTCAAATAGCTTAAAGCACATCTACAGTGAGTTTGCACAACATAAGCTATGGTGGATGCTGTTGTTCTGAACGACAATGCAAGACCACACATCAGTCATTACATCACTAAAGAGATTGAGAAAACTGGGTAGGAAGTTTTGCCTCATCCCTCATATAGCCCTGGCCTGGCATCATTAAGCTTCCACCTGTTCGGGCCACTAACAGCAGCTCTTCATGGGATTCACTTTGAAGATGAGGAGGCCATGAAAACATCAGTGTGTCAACGGTTTCAGAAGCAGGACTGTGCATTTTACCAATCCAGATTACGTGCCCTTGTTAAAAAGATGGACCAAACCCATGGAAATGGACAGATTATATTCAAAAGTCGTAGATTACTTGTCAATGTGTGCTTTCCAATCTATGTAGTTGCATTTGAAATCTTTGACACACACACACACACACAAACAAACACACACACACACACACACACACACACACACACAAGAAGCATTTCTTTTTGACTGACCCTCTTTTAAGCAACAGTTATTTCTCTTTCCTTATCAAACGCACAGAAAAAAACTTAACACTTGCACAATGGCTCTATTATTTATTGAAACACATTAAATTCCAATCACAAAATATTCTTAAAAAATATGTTAGTAGGAAAATCTATTTACAGTACATCTAGTTAGGACGTCTATGGAACTACCATGGAACTAAACACTGCACCTTGCATACCTCCATGAAGCCCCCTCTTTCCTTGACGTAAGCATACAACCGATAGAGATCGAGAGGATTCTTGGAGATGGTGGGACATGCTGAGATAGGTGTTCCACGCTCCTCCATGAACTGCAGCAGTTTGTCAAGCCACATGCGTCGCTCGTGGTTCTCATCCATCTCATACAGTTTGCACAGGCTGTCTGGTTTCTGTGTCACATAACATACTTATTAGTGGGTTCAACCAATACACATTAAAACTCAAAATTTACAAGTACATCAAAATAGTTACAGTATTCTAACACCAATAACCGTAGTTACAATTTGTTGACTGTCAAGTTCAAGTGTAGTTCATACTGCATCTACCCCACTTCCCTATGGGAATACTAAAAACTGCTTTGACATATCTATCTTACAATGTTACATCAAACTGACTGTGATTAAAACTCGACAATTTCAGTTATGTGGTTACAAGCTACTTTGTCTGTCGTAACACATGACATATAAATTCTCCCACTTTGTAAACGAAGATGGTGTCTAGAACTGATAGGTGCAAAAAACACACAGGAAAAACAGAAACACTATTTCGAAGTACAAAGTGATATTTGTTTCTCTTTTGATGTATGTTCTTTTTATTCGGTATCAATAAGTCATTGCAAAGCCTAATCTAATGTTCGCATTCAAAGTAAATGTAAATCGCGCTCTGGAGACGTATGTGCTAAGTAAGTGCATTAATAATCGAAAAGTTCTACCGCAGATAATAATAAAATTTGAAAAATGTTGAGAAAGCAGAGAGTGTTGCACTCTCGATTCAAAAAAGAACGCCCAGCGATCGACAGGTAAAAATTAGTAGAACTTCGTGCGTCCGTTAGAAGATGGATACGCGAAGCATACAAAAATTTCCACCGTCGTACCATAGCGAAAGATCTTGCCAAGAACCCCGGAAACTGCTGATCATATGTAAAATCACTAAGCGGATGGAAGGCTTCTATGCTGTCACTCGTCGACCAGTCTGGGTTGGCAATAAAAGACAGTAAACGGAAAGGTGAAGTTTTTTATTTCGCGTTTAAGAAATCATTCACGCTGGACGATGGTACAAATATACCGTCGTTCGACTGTCGCACAGACTCCCGCATGGAGCGCATAGAAATAGACATCCTTGGCGTAGGGAATAACTGAAAGAGTTGCAAACGAGTAAGTTGCCAGGTCCAGATAGAATCCCAATTCGGTTTCGGGGAGAGTGCTTGCATTTTCCGCGAATCTCTCGCACAGCGCAAAGTTCCGAGCGACTGGAAAAAAGCGCAGTTGACTCCTATATACAAGAAAAGCAAAAGTACGGACCCACATAATTACAGACCACTATCCTCAACATCGATTTGCTGCAGAATTCTTTAACATATCCTCAGTTCGTTGCACGGATTGCCCTTTTTTCACGTGCTGAGCATAGATGAAGGGCAACAGGCAGATTCCATATTCCTCGATTTCCGGTAAGCGTTTGAGCCGGTGCCCCACTGCAGACTGCTAATGAAGGTACAATCACACGGAATAGGTTTCCAGTTGTGTGACTGGCTAGAAGACTTCTTAAGAAATAGAACCCAGTGAGTTGTCTTCGGCTGTGAATGTTCATCAGAAACAAGAGTATCGTCAGGGGTGCCTAAGGGAAGTGTGATAGGACCGCTCTTATTCTATAAATGATCTGACGGGCAGGGTGAGTAGCCATTTAAGGCTGTTTGCTGATGAAGCTGTGATGTACGGAATGGTGTCTCGTTGAGTGACTATAGGAGGAAACAGGATGATTTACACAGAATTTTTAGTTGGTGTGATGAATGGCAACTAGCTTTAAATGAAGAAAAATGTAAGTTAATGTGGATGAGCAGGAAAAATAATCCTGTGACTTCCGAATACAGAATTAGTAGTGCTGCTCGCCACTCCATATGAATTAAATATCGAGGTGTAACGTTGCAAAGCGACATGAAATGGAACGAGAACGTCAGATTGGGAGTAGGGAGGACGAGAGGTCGACTTCGTTTCATCGCAGAATTTTTCACCTGTAGAGGAGACTGTGTGTGGAGCACTAGTTCAACCCATTTTTAAGTACTGCTAGAGTGTTTGGGATCCACACCAGGTCGTATTAATGGAAGACACTGAAGCAATTCAGAGCCTTGCTGCTAGATTCGTTACCAGTAGGTTCGATCAGCAAGCAAGTAGCACAGAGATGCTTCGTGAACTCAAATGGGAATCCTTTGAGGGAAGATGACGTTCATTTCGCGACGTATGCCATACTGAGGAAATTTAAAGAATCAGCTTCTGAGGCTGACTGCTGAACGATTTCATAGTCGCCAACGTACATTTCGCCTAAGGACCAGAAAGTAGGACTAGTAAGGAGGCTTACAGACAGTCGTTTCTCCCTCGATCTGCTTGCTACTGGAATGGGAAAGGAGGTGACTATCAGTGGTATGTTGTATGTTTTACCTTTCGACATGCACCATACGGTGGCTTGTGGGGTATGTATCTAGATATAGATGAAGATATCATACGTATTAAGCCTTAGTGATTTTGTCCGTCGTTAAAATGGTTTGTAGATGAACCTTGCGATAGCATTTCGCTGGTGGCAGTTTATCCCAATTGGAACATGGTCACCTTGACGTCCACCATATGTCACAGAAGTTCAGTGGAGCAAAAAATCTAGACTCAGAATTGCGTAGCAACCTTTAGTTACATTATACAGCTATTCGACGCACTCATGAACTCATTCTGCCCCCACCTAAAACATAATATTGCTGAAACCAGTTACTTCGTCACCGTCTCCTACCCCCTGCAAACTATAGTGAAGGGCGTTTAATTGTTTCCTACCAACGAGGTGAAGATTTGCCACTGACACATGCGCCCCTGTCCCCAATAAAATGTACGCCCCTAGTCGCTTACCACTCCCACAACGCCACTTTCCGCCTCCACATACGTTCTGCAGCATTGATATTGAATGGGGTTCCCGTTTGCTTTTAACGCTTGAACATTTCGCCCCCGTCCATTCCGCCCCTTGCTTGTACAGTTCTTCCCGTGGTGCCCAACCACACGACAGTTCTCACGTTGTGACTGACGGCACTGCCTCTGGACGTGCCCTGAGCGCCCACACCTGTAGGATCGCACGTCAGCAGACAAAATGACTCGCCTATTGCATACCCCTGTCGCTATATCTATCTCCTGATCCGTAGCTAACCTAACGGCAGCGTTAATGTCTTTCGGGCTACATCACAGAACGCTTTTATACACATCGGACGGCAGACCTCTGAGGAAAGCGTCTGGACCTTTATGCTCCTCGTCCTGGAAGATAATCTTATTTGCTTCATCTCTTCCCATTAATTCGTAAGTATGCCAATTGACTTTTATTATCCCATCGCTGAAACTTTCGACTGAATCATTGTGCTTCCCCGACGTTCCACTCAACTGTTTCCGTAAAAACCTCGCGCTATTCTGTTTTCTACAGCGTTTATTGATCCACTGTTCAAACCGCTCAGAAGACAGTATTTCTTCAACTCCCAGTTATACCTATCAAACGCTTTTGCGTCCTCTGCCAGCCGCAACTAAGCCATTTGTAATAGCTAATCATCTGTGTAAACGCCAATCTTTGCTACTGCCTCCAAACCACCCAAGAAGGCAAAAGATGGTTCAAATGGCTCTGAGCACTATGGGACTTAACATCTCAGGTCATCAGTCCCCTAGAACTTAGAACTACTTAAACCTAACTAACCTAAGGACATCACACACATCCATGCGCGAGGCAGGATTCGAACCTGCGACCGTAGCAGTCGCGCGGTTCCAGACTGTAGTGACTAGAACCGCTCGGCCACTCCGGTCGGCCCAAGAAGGACAACACATCGTCAGTTGGTTTGCCAGAAAAGGGAGAAATCAAATTAGCGGCGGCTGAATCCACCGATGTAGTAGATAAACTGGACGATAGCCCATCTTCTTTCACATCAACCATTTGCCTATACGTCTCTGCCAAGTCCATTGTTAACTGCTTTACCTGATTTATTAACGTACGAATCACCTCCCGCCCGGAAATACCATGCGTCCTGGACTCTGTCACTGACCCCAATACACAATTAAGTATAATAAAACAGCAACACACCGAGTGACATGGTGCAGTGCTTAACACACTGGACTCGCATTCGGGAGGACAACGGTTCAAATCTGTTTCCGACCATCCTGATTTAGGTTTTCCGTGATTTCTATAAATCGCTTCAAGCAAATGCCGGGATAGCTCCTTTGGAAGGGTACGGCCAACTTCCTTTCCATCCTTTCCTAACCCGATGGGACGATGACCTCGCTGTTTGGTCCCCTTCCCCAAATCAGCCAAAACAGCAACAACATCAGGACAATATCCTCTCACAATCATCGATTAAGGTAAGATAAAGTTCCGCCTTCTGGCCCAATCGTGCCCGACCCATCGCCGTGTCATCCTCTGCCAATGGTGTCACTGGATGCGAGATGGAGGGGCATGTGCTAATCCCACCGCTCTCCCGGTCGTTGTCGGATTTCCTGATCTTGGAATAGCTGCTAATCGGTCGCGTAGATCCTCAATTGACCCACGTGAGGCTGAGTGCACCCCGTAACCTCCCTGCAAGGAAAAAATCCTGGCAGTGCCAGGAGTCGAACACGGGTCCTCCAGCTGGCAGTCAGCCGCGTTGACCACTCAACTACGGAGGTGGACTCTCGCAAATCTACAATACTATCTTACATCTTACGCATAATCATGAGACTTCAATTCCCTACACTGCCTAGCACCATCGTCATAACGTCGGCACCTAAAATGCTCTATTGATACAGTAGTGACTCAGTACATGGTACACACACTGTGCCCTAATAGTTTGCACTACAAGCACCTTATTGGTCATAAAGAGTGCTCCCTGAAATTGCCACGAAATTTTGACAAATCAGCCGTTCTTCCGACCTCATAAACACTACTCTAAAGTTCCGATAACACTCCCGCTTAGAAATCCTCTGCACGCTAAAGTAGAAGAACTAAACAAAACAGTTAGTCCACTGTAATTATTCCTGCTAACTGCTGCAGCCGGTATGAGATGCTGGGTCGGGCTGCCGATAGCCGTATCGGAGTTGCTTCAGACACGCAAATGTAGAGGCCCGAGGTTGATGACATCTACAGTAGCAGGGTTGAGACGAGGTGGTGGGTTGAGCCAGGCTGTTGACCGGTGGTCGACCAAGAAAACAGCATTAACACTCACTCATTTTATTAGAAAAGTTACAACACTCCTAGCGTTGCTCCGTAACAGTTACACCCGCTTGTCGTGTGACGACAGTTGCCGGCGGTTACTGATACTGTGGCCGATCAGCAGCCGGCTTAACGTCAACAGCAGAGCAGGACTGACTCTGGTAACCTGCGGCAGCTCGTACACCGTCTCTGCAGGTCAGGGCAGTAGCCCAGACAATGAAGACCAAACAAGGTGAAGTAGACGCAATGTTTTACGGTGGTAGGAGTTTCACGACAACGTACTAAAACTCCACATTAATGGCGTGTAAGGGTGAGGGTGGGGGGGCATTTAAAGGTCACTTTATTAAGTTTTTCTCGAATAATTCATAAACCGCAGCTTCTAGCGAAAATTATTCCCAGTACAAATTGAAACTACATTAAATTTCGTACAAAAACGGTATTATATGTTTTTTCTTTAGAGCTAACATTTTCGGCGTTGCAGGGGATGGAAAAGCTGAAGATTATTAAAAATACTGTTTTCATGGTAAAAAATTACTGTTTACTGTTAAATAAGGTGGGGTAAGAACAAAAATATTAAATTTGTGTCCAACGTTTAAGTGCAGTAGCGATGCAATAAGGGATAAATTGTGTTCTATGGGTGTAAGAGAGTGGGGAGGCATAGGTAGAGGACAGAAGTGCAAGGGAAGTAGGCTGCCGAATTGTAGTCATGCACTTCTCTCCTTCATATGTCTGCAAAACGAAGAGCGAGTGGTGACTTCCCACCACTCTATGTAACTCGCCACCTCCCAAGAAGCAACTATAGGGTGTTTCACAACGTTATACTACAATTGCCCTCCACAGGATGGTGTGTTTATTTTCCACAAAAGTGTGTTGCACTACATGGGATACAGTTATGAGTTACTGTGCCACTAATACTAACGCAGAAACGCTTACGCTTTGCCAGTGATTAGTATGGCGGGCTGCAGAGGGTCTAAATAAGTTTGTGAAACACCCAGTAGTTGCTTCTTGTGATGTAGCGATTGGAAATCACCTGTTCTGTCTTCAGGAGGGAATGGCATGACCACAGTCTGGCGAACTATCTTCCCCCGCACTTCTATCTTCACCCTCTCCACCCTGTTACACACTCGAGTATAATTTATGCCTCAGTAGGCTCTAAGATACTTATACGTGGTACAGACATTTAACATTTCATCTTAATCTACTTCATCTAACAACAGGCATTAATTTGATACCATCAGAACACTACTTTTAATAAACTGCGGGTTTTCCATCCCTCAGCAACGCCGAAACTATTGGTCGTAGAGGAAATACGAATAGTACGTTTTTTATTTTAATTTTTTACTGGGAAACAGTCTTGCTAGAAGCTATGGTTTTTCAGTCATTCAAACAAAACCTAAAAAAAGTTACATTTAACCCCCTCCCCCCCCCCCCCCCCAACCACCACGCTCACACCCAACTGGTGGGGATTTATAGTATGTCGTTCATGACACTTCCTCATACAACTATACAAAATTTTGTGTCTATGTTTTTATTCTCGTAATTTTCCTTCATTGACCACAGGGCGCGCCTGTAGACAGGGTAGTCCGCCATGGTTCTTGTAGCGGATGACAGCTCACATCGGTAGTGTTCGCCATTCCTAGCGGAGGCGTACAGCGCAAGTACAGGCTGATGTCGGCTGTACAACTCCGGTCACGAACGGCTGACCTCCGAGGCAGAAATCCAGCTACTGCCGAAGTGAACCCGAGGTGGTCCACCAGTGGAAGGTGCCAACTTCACGGGAGTAGACTTAGAGCCAGTAGTCGGCTCGTCGACCATGTCACCCTGTTGCCTGATATCAACCTACAGCCGTAGTAGGTGCTGCGAGACTCCGATTATCTCTACTGGAAATAATGGGTATCTATACAGGTTTGGTGTCCAATAGTGCCGGGGCATTGCTTCTAAACACGTACCCCAAGACAGTGTTGCGGCCAGAATATGGGCAACTGGCCTGCGACTTCCGTGGTCGCCCTGCCATTCTGCTTCGCCGACAGTACTGCGAGTACTGGCCTCTGACACGCAATGTGGAAACCAGAGGGTGTTACTGCCGCATCTCATGCAATGGTGTTTTGGTTCGCTCCGTGCCGAGTGGCGGTCGCGGCCTCCTTACAACAGCTGCGGCAATTCCGCTTAGTAGCACCGAAAACTAGTGGTGGCGGTATGAGACAGAGCACAAGCTCGGAATACGAAAGGATGATGAAGGAAATCGGCCGTGGCCATTTCAAAGGAACTAGCTAGGCATTTTGCCGGAGAAGTTTAGGGATATCAGTAAAAACCTAAATCTGGGTGAGCGGACGGGGATTTGAACTGTCGTCCTCTAGAATGCGAGTCCATTGTGCTAATCACTGCGCCATCTTGCTCGGTCCAGATGATACGAGAGGACTTCAGAATGTAAGTTATACGTTATTATGGCAGGCAAAGAAACTTTTATTGAATGCTGTACTACTCTTTAAAATGGCAGACATACGTGACACTTGTTTTCGACATAGTCACCAGCTCTTTGTAAAACAACGAACGGATGTTCAACCAATCGTTCAGCGCCTCGACGATCCATCCATTGCTGAGGCAGTCATTCGAGAACCACTGTGTGAACGTCCTCATCGTCGGAAAATTTGTAACTGCTGTGAATCACTTTCTCGATTGACTGAAAATTTCCGTCTGTGGCCCATATCGATGGTCTTCCTTCCCGTTCAGCATGACTCATGTCTGTGCGCCGTTGTCAGATTACCAGCTCTGTTTCACTATGGCTGGACGTGACATCGCATTTAGTTTAAATACCGCCAGAATTTCACGGTGACCCTGTGAATCATTTAGATGTTTCACCTATAAGAATTGTATATCTAAATTGTACACGTTTTCAACGTGAAATTCTGGCGCTCACTTACGCCCTGGAGTTCGTTTCCAACTGCCGCTCCCACAGTGTGATGCACACCGCAGCACTGCCACTGCAGCAGACCAAGAACATGTGCTCTCTTCTCAGAGTGCGCCACTCGTGCTGCGTAATGATCTTAGCCTGGGACGACGCGTGTAACTCTTTCAAGTCCCCTGACACTACGCGCTACGCCACGGAATCTCAAAGAGCGGAGCGAAGGAAAGTTGCAGTTATTTTGAACAGAATTGAATCTACGTTTACGTTATTTTGTGCTCCATTTATCAAATTTTGTTGGTGGTAGCGTAGTTAATTTTAGCCTCCCATCAAATCTAACCTGAATGCCAGCAAATATTTAAAAGTATGAGCGAGTGATGACAGACAGTGAGCGAGAATAGGCTTCTAATTTAAGGATAATCACGGTTAGTTCAAATATATGCTTACTTCTTAGTCGGAATTATAGCAGTTCCAGCTTCGACACATAGGTAGAATATTAAATAATTAATTTTTCACCTGCTCTCATATCCTCTCTCCATCGTCGTTATAGTATCCGAACAAATTAGTACTAGAAGTTAGTTACTACTGAAATGTTCAGTTACTGCTACCTGGAGTCCCATGTAGCGTACTGATATCATTACAGTTGTAACAACGATGCAGCCACAGATATTTAAAGAACGCGCACTCGCTTGCCATGATCCCAAATGCACTTGACGCTTGTTATCAATCCTGCCGCTTTTCACGTAATGTAGTGAGGTCTAACAAACTAGGTCAGTGCTATACGGTGCATTTGTGTAACTCCGTTTAATATACAGGGTGACCTAAAAGTTTGTTAACATTTTAAAACCCGCTAATTCAGGGAATAATGTAGATAGGGAGGTAAAAATTGATATACATGCCTGAAATGACATGGTGTTTCACTGAAACCAAAAACGAGTGCAAAAACTGGCTAACAGACAATGCTGGACAGTAAAATGTCGGTGACGCCGCATGAGAATCGTGTATAAAATGAGCTGTAATGAGAGAAGGTTTATAAACACGTGCTGGAAGGTACGACCTTTATTCAGTATGGCGCTCCTCTCCATATTGCTATGCTTGTGAAAGACGTCTTGTGTACATCGCTTGGTGAGGATCGAATGCTGCGTTGTCACGTCCGTCATCCTTGACCTCCCAAGTCCCCAGCCCTTAATCCGTGTCATTATTGATTGTGGGGTCATCTGCAGTCGCAAGCCTACCACGATCATCCGATTTCATTAGGAATGCTAAAAGAAAACATCCGACGGCAGTTTCTCACCATACCTACTGTTCAGTGCTGTTCACAACATTGTCGCTCCACTACAGGTATTGTTGATGAATGACAGCCGATATGTTGAGCATGTGTTACAAAAAACACCGTCTTTCCCAAAAATCAATTTTTATGCTAATTATTACTTTTGTATACACGTCAAAAAAAGGTTTGCATCACCCCGATTCCAGGAACTCCTGAAGATAGACGTTGACTGTGGTTATTGTATCACACACACAGTCCCTTTGACTGTCACTAAACCCACCCGAAGATGTAAACAACCATGCATGAGCAGCGCCTATTAGACGGAGGGGGTCCGACAGCCGATCAGTTCCACTCATTACTCCAGGAAGGAGGTACACAGCACGTGTTGTCTGTAGTTCAACCGTACCTAGACGGTCAATACCGCGGTTCGATCGCTTCTGCATTGTTACTTTGTGCCAGGAAGGGCTCTCAGCAAGGGAACTGTCCAAGCGTCTCGGAGTGAACCAAAGTGATGTTGTTTGAACATGGAGGAGATACAAAGAGACAGGAACTATCGATGACATGCCTCGCTCAGGCCCCCCAAGGGCTACTACTGCAGTGGATGATCGGTACCTACGGATTATGGCTCGGAGGAATCCTGACAGCAACGTCAGAATGTTGAATAATGTAGCCACAGGACGTCGTGTTACGACTCAAACTGAGCGCAATAGGCTACATCATGCGTAACTTCACTCCCGACGTCCAAGGCGAGATCCATCTGTGCAACCACGACACCATGCAGTACGGTATAGATTTGCCCAACAACATTCCGAAAGAGCCGCTCAGGATCGGCATCGCGTTCTCTTCAACGATGAGTGTCGCATGTGCCTTCAACCAGACAATCATCGGAGACGTGTTTGGAGGCAACTCGGTCACGCCAAACGCCTTAGACACACTGTCCAGCGAGTGTAGCAAGGTGGAGGTTCCCTTCTGTTTTGGGATGGCATTATGTGGGACCGACGTACGCCGCTGGTGGTCATGGAAGGCACCGTAACGGAAGTACGATACGTCAATGCCATCCTCCGACCTATAGTACAACTATATCAGTAGTATATGGGTGAGGTATTCGTCTTCATGGACGACGATTAGCGCCCCCGTCGTGCACATCTTGTGAATGACTTCCTTCAGGATAACAACATCTCTCGACTAGAGTGACCAGCATGTTCTCCAGACATGAACCCTATCGAACATACCTGGGATAGATTGAAAAGGGCTGTTTATGGACGACGTGACCCAACAAGCACTCTGAGGCATCTACTCTGAATCGCCGTTGAAGAGTGGGACAATCTGGACGAACAGTGCCTTGATTAACTTGTGGATAGTATGCCACGACGAATACAGGCATGCATCAGTGCAAGAGGACGTGCTACTGGGTATTAGGGGTACCGACGTGTACAGTAATCTGGACCACCACTTCTGAAGGCCTCGCTGTATGGTGGTGCAATATGCAATGTGTGGGTTTCATGAGCAATAAAAATGGCGGAAATGATGTTTATGTTTATCTGTATACCAATTTTCTGAACAGGTTCCGGAACTCTCGGAACCGAGGTGAAGCAAAATTTTTTTGATGTGTTTATTATGTGAAACGCCATGCGCTGGTGATTTGCTGAACTTTTTTGGTTTCAAGAAAACCCCATCTAATTCCAAGCATGTGTGTATATTTTTACCTCTCTGTCTACATTTCCCCGCGAAGTATTGAATTTTCTAATTTTAACTGACGTTTGGATCACCCCATACAAACAACAGACATTGTCTTGCGTACGTATCACTTACTGTCGCCAAGTGGGGTATTTTTATTTCAAAGCAACAGTTCCATTTTGTACCCGTGCGAATTGGCATCACCATTTGTCTATATTATCTCGAGATAAATAGCTCTGTCTTTTATACGTGTAACTTATTACCGCAACTTGTGGTCTCGTCAAGAAACAATAGATTCCACGTCTTTCCCATACGATATTACTTCTGTTCCAGGAGATGTTCAGTCATATAAATAATGGAACTGGTAGAGATTTTTATTGTGCATTCGTTGTCCGAGCATACAGCAAATGTTCCCCCTGGCAATGCTAACACATGATAGGCAGAGATCGGCAGAACGCATTTAGCCGACTGCGTGCTGTGTTGCAGCCCGAGGTCGTCGCACTCTGTGCTGCACCAGGTGACGCGGATGATGGACGCGATGACGCTGCTGGAGCCGTTCGCCTTCACCAAGATGACGACGACGCGCTGGCAGTCGCACGCGCCGCCCCCGCAGCCACAGCGCCGGACAGCCGCCAAGCAGCACCCGCAGCCCGCTCACCGCCCACGCGCCCGCCTGCACAGGAACAAGTCACCCGCCACAGGTCAGTCGCTCGCAAACCGCCTACCCTCACTTTGTGGCTGTGGCGGTTTGTCAACGGGTACCGTACAATATTTACATACACTATATGATCAAAAGTATCCAGACACCTATTAGTGGACGTTAATAAGGGGTGCGTGCTTCCTTCGCCTTTATAACGACTTCAGTTCTGCTGGGGACACGTTCAATGACGTGTCTCAATGACTGTGGAGGAATGGCATTCTTCCTCGAGAGTCGAAACCAGAGATGGTAGTGATGTTGGATGCTGGGGTCTGGAGTAAAGTTGACGTTCTGACTCACGCTAAAGGTTTTTCTTTGCGTTCATGCCGGCACTCTAAGCAGGCCACTCCATTTTAGGCATATTATTGGCCACAAAACATTATCTCACAGATGCTGCTTTACGACAGGGAACATTGTCCCGCTGGTATAAACCAGGATTGTCTCCGAAGTGTTCCCCTGCTGTACGCAGTACAGCGCTTTCTTAAGTGCAGTAAGGAAACCACATCCTAGCCACGAAAAATGCACCCATACGGCCATCTGTAACCGTATTTCACCGTAGGCACTATATATCATGGCAAGCAACGTTCTGTAGGCACTCAACAAACTAAAACCTCTCTATCGGATTCTCGATGGGTGTAGCGTGATTCATCACTCAAAATCACTCGTTTCCAACAACTCACTCTTCAGTGGCGTCGCACTTTACATCACTACAAGTGTCTCTTTGCGCTGACTACAGAAATTTGTGACTTAACAGGAATTATTCCATAAGAGTACGCCAATCTTTTCGACTCCTTATGCAGTCATTATGCTAGATGGACTGAGATTCATGAGTAATTTTTACCGCTGATTTCATACGACTTTTTACAATCAGCCTACCCCAGTGCTCGACGGTCCCTGTTGGTCGATACATTGAGTCTGCATGGTCTTGGTTTAGCTGTTGTTGTTCCTTTGCATTTCCACTTCACAATCGCATCACCAGTCGACTTGTGAAGCTTTAGAACGGCCGAAATATCCGTGATGGATTCATTACTTAGGTGACATGCAGTGACTATACAGTCCATGTTCGAAGTCACTAAGCTCTCCTGACCGACCCATTCTGCCGTTACTACTCCTCTACTGACAACACACTCCACACCTCCGTTTCTACTGGCGGATCCGCCTCACGTGACATCTAGTGGTCAGTTCCGTATTATATAAGGGTAACCGTATACTTCTGCTCAAATAGTGAATGTTGATACTACAGCTATGAGTTGGCCATTTGCTTTCCCTGGAACATTTTTCATGAAATCTCCAGTCACAGCCTTCGCTCTATGAATGATAGTATGCTGGAATAAAAGAGAAGAGGGTGAGCGCTTGTGATCCCCCGTCTTCGAGTTCATTAAAAATTTTGTATCTGCTCCAGCGCGTGGATCTGCTCCTGTGAACCGCTTCTGCAAAAAAGGCCGAGAGTAAAGGACGCGAGTAGGAGCAGGAAAGGGTGAAGTACTTCGGTACTGCGTGTAAATTTAAAGCACCTTTACTATAGGAAGAATATGAATACTTAAATTGTTACTTAACTTTGGCGTTCATGCGATGCCGTACATCAATCAAAGCTAACATCGACTAGAAGTTTCAAAGGCAAAATCTGTAGTGGCTCGTCCACTATGCAATAGAAACAATCTTGCTAGATCGTCTGCTCGTAATCAAATGGGCTGAACGTGGAGCGGCGCTCGTCGAGCTCCACATCGTCGGCTAGAGGGCGCTGTGGTCGGAGTTGTTCGTCCGCTCTCGTAGTGCCAACCTAAGAACTTGTACCTAAGCCGTCGCATCGTAGCTATCGATACCACAAAAATTGTGGCAGTATCATGAGGGGGATGCTGTTCCGGCCGTAGTGAAGCATCTATCCCACTTGCTAGGACGAAACCACGGAAAATCTAAATCTGAGCTGAGACTTTTAACTCGATCCTCCGACCCACCAGTCCAGTGAAGAGGGCATCAACCACTTCCACTTGGTTTACACAGTGTGAGAAGCAGACAGCTGTTCCGTATTACTTCAAAATCTTCATAATTCAGGATCCGAGGGGTTATCATCAGCTGAAAAAAAACCAGAACGCATTGACATACCATAGTGTCTCAACTACGATATTTCTCTCAGCGAACAAGATACTCCAGTAGCTAGAACTAACTTGACTAAAAACCATCGTTGGACTGGTACTAGCTGAAAAATCCATACTCCTTCAGTGACGTCATTTACATCTACATCTACGTGATTACTCTGCTATTCACAATAAAGTACCTGGCAGAGGGTTCAATGAACCACCTTCAAGCTGTCTCTCTACCGTTCCACTCGCGAACGGCACGTGGGAAAAACGAGCACTTAAATTTTTCTGTGTGAGCCCTGATTTTTCTTATTTTATCGTGATGATCATTTCTCCCTATGTAGGTGGGTGGCAACAGAATGTTTTCGCAATCGGAGGAGAAAACTGGTGATTCACATTTCATGAGTAAATCCCGTCGCAACGAAAAACGCCTTTGTTTTCATGATTACCACTTCAATTCACGTATCATGTCTGTGACACTATCTCCCTTATTTCGCGGTTATACAAAACGAGCTGCCCTTCTTTGAACTTTTTCGATTTCATCCGTCAGTCCCACCTGATGCGGATCCCACCCAGCACAGCAATACTGCAGAATAGGGTGGACAAGCGTGTTGTAAGCAGTCTCTTTAGTACACCTGTTGCACCTTCAAAGTGTTCTGCCTATGAATCGCAGTCTTTGGTTTGCTCTACCCACAATATTATCTATGTGATCGTTCCAATTTAGGTTATTTATAATTGTAATCCCTAAGTATTTGTCTGAATTTACAGCCTTAAGATTTGTGTGACTTACCGGGTAATCGAAATTTAGCGGATTTCTTTTAGCACTCATGTGAATAACTTCACACTTTTCTTTATTCAGGGTCAATTGCCACTTTTCGCACCATACAGATATCTTATGTAAATTATTTTGCTTGTATTTTTGATCATCTGATGACTTTACAAGACGGTAAATGACAGCATCATCTGGAAACAATCTAAGACGGCTACTCAGATTGTCCCCTATGTCGTTAATATAGACCAGGAACAATAGAGGGCCTATAACACTTCCTTGGGGAGCGCCGGATATACTTCTGTTTTACTCGATGACTTTCCGTCTATTACTACGAATGTGACCTTTCTGACAGGAAATCACGAATCCAGTCGCAGCCTACTCCGTAGGCTACGGTTTAGATAGTTTTGATGCACGGCAGTTCTTTAGTTTCACGAGCCTTATTTTATGTGCTGTCACCGTCTATCTCTAATAGTTAGTGTTGCTGATTGTTACTAGAAAGTTAGGTAGGAGCTTCATTTCCGGTAACTATTCTTGAATTGAGAGGTCTGCAATTGGGTCCAAGGCGCGTGACATGCTGCGTGAATCAGTAAGTGTCAACATTGACACATGAGCCGCCGAAATTGAGTCAGGCTAAAAGGACTTACACCAGGCTGGGTGGTGGGAGTGCTGGCTCCGCTTCCAAATGACAAATCTGTGGCCTGCGTTTGCCACGAATCTTACAAGTCTCCGGTCGGATTTCAACATACATTGAACGACTCAGATATTACTATTTGTCAGTTTTCCTGGATTCTTGACAGAACTTTGGGTTTGACCACATTCCTTCATTTGTATAAGGCGCAGACAAATGAAAACTAGACAGATGGGAAAAAAGGAAGAAAAGTCTTCATTATTTCAAAAGTAATCGCCATAATTGTTAATACATTTATCCCACTGTGAGACAAGACGGTCAGTGGCTTCACGGAAAAAGTTTGCGGTTGCTTACGGAACCGTGATTTTACCCAGGCTTGTACCTCTTCGTCCGAAGCAAATCGACTGCCACTAGTATCTTACTTCAGGGCACCAAAATTATGGATATCGCATGGGGAGAGAATGGGACTCCATGGAGTATGTGTAAGGGCATCCGAGTGAAACTTCTGCAGCGTAGTCGAAACGTGAGGGCGGGCATTTTGTTGACAGGTTGTGTTGGCTACATTGCAGTCGTTTCGCTGGGAATCCCTTACACGTACCCCATACAGTCCCGATCCCTCCCCATGCGATTTCCAGATTTTTGGAACCGCCGGCCGAAGTGGCCGAGCGGTTCTAGGCGCTTCAGTCTGGAACCACGCGACCGCTACGGTCGCAGGTTCGAATCCATCCTCGGGCTTGGATGTGTGTGATGTTCATAGGTTAGTTATGTTTAAGTAGTTCTAAGTTATAGGGGACTGATGCAAAACCGTCAGAGGATAGATAGTGAAATACGTCCAAGAAGAACTCGGCGAACGCTACGGTTGCCATCTGATTCGGAAGAATTTACTGAGGACCAATAACAAATTTGAAGGATCTCCGGGTCCACACATGTTTCCCAAAGATACACAGAGCGTGGTGGATATTGTAGAATTATGTATTGGGAACGATCTGTTTGAATATATTAGCAACGAAACCAATAAGTATTACAGTCAAAATTTCAATAGAAGGGAACTGGATTTTAAAAAATGCCAAATTTGTCGACGTTATGGGGCCCGAACTTCGTTGATAGACACACCGATATTTCGCAAAACGATTCAGACAAATATTATCATTTTTACATTTTTCCGACATCAACAATAAACCGAATAATGCCGACCGGCTTTTCAAAGTGCAATTCGTAACTGATTATTTTTCCATAAAGTTTAAAGAAACGTTTAATCTAAGTCAAAACATCTCAGTTGATGAAGGAATAAAACCATGGCGTGGACAGTTAAATTTTAAAGTTTACAATCCGTCGAAAATTACCAAATATGGCTTTCGGAGCTGTGTGATTCGAGTAAGGGATACATTTCCTCATTCGAGATATGTTCCGGCGCTGGACAACCTTTAGCAAAAACAATGATGGAACTATTGACACCTTCTTATGGAAAGTGGCATCACCTCTGCATAGATAATTATTATAACAGTGTAGAACTTGCAGAGAAGTTACTTGAAAAGAAAATTCGAGTTTGTGGAACGATACAGCAAAATGGAGGATTTCCGGAAAAATTAAAGCTCGCAAAAATCAATGTGTTTGAAGCTTGTCACTAACCCAAAGGTGACAAGCGGCCGGCGACAAGCCAATCCGAATTAGCGCTGCCGGCACCAAGCGAATAAATTTATAAGAGACGGGCGGACGGCAAAGTGTCAACAGTTATGGCGAAAACATCTGAAATAATGAACACTTTACTTACTTTTATCCATCTGCCTCATTTTCATACAACTGCCCCTTATACTACATTGCATGACTGAAGATGAATGTGGTATTTGAGATTCCATCGTAATCTCACGACTGTGCACATCCGACTGCTAATCTCCCCCTAGCCCATTTTAGTGTCGACCGGTTTGAAACATGCTCATTGCTGTGTTCTACCGCGCGATAGATTGAAACGCCGCGCCGGTTCATCTAGAGCCCGGCGGCCCGGATAAGCGTTCGTCGGCACGAGTGCAGAGTGCACTGCTCACGACCACCGCAGCGCCACTGCCCGCTTCAGCGGACTTGGCTTGGCTTCACAAGGAGTGCCGGACACGCATTCCGCCGCCAGATACCCATCATCTGTGGTACAAAGCGTGTGTGTTGTGAGGCCTCACGAGCTTGATGTCGTTGTTGCTGCCGTAGGGCTTGTTTGCCACGCTGTGTAACATTTTTCGAGCACGACTGTCATGCTTTCGTGGTTGTTTTATTTGCCTGTTGCGTTTTTCTACATTGTCAGTTGTGTAATTTTGGTCTCTGGCGGTTTCCTGATGAGTGTAGTTCCATTTGCGCAATTTGCAGGGCCAAGGGTGCCAACTGGCTCCGATCTTACCGACCTGCTTTCGTCCACTGCCCCTGTGAGGCAACCTTCTTGTTTCACCTTGAGCCCATTTTACAAGAACAACTTCTTGTCTCAGTTGAGAACTCGTGGCAAGTGAGTCTACTGCAACAACTCGGACGTTTTATCCTGTACTCTGTCTCGTCCGTCACGAGTGACCATTTTCGTTTACACGGCAGCACCAAAATTCGTGCGTTGTCAGAGCTGTCTGCTGTGCAGTTTGGCACCTGCAAGGTGACAGTGACTTTGCGAGGGACCATCATTTTCACGGCTTTGTGCTGTACGTGTCGCTTCACGTTTCCTCTTCACTATCACATCTGAAAAAGTAGACCTAGGGATGTTTAGGAGTGTGGAAATCTCGCGTACAGACGTATGGCACAACTGACATCCAATCACCTGACCACGCTCGAAGTCCGCGAGGTCCGCGGAGCGCCCCATTCTCCGCTCTCGCGATGTCTAATGGCTACTGAGGTCTCTGATATGGAGTACCTGCCAGTAGGTGGCAGCACAATGCACCTAATATGAAAAACGTATGTTTTTGGGGGTGTCCGGATACTTTTGATCACATAGTGTATATGAGCAGAGCAGTAACGAATGGGGAATCATTCTAGCGACGATAAGTAGCGCAAATGCGGAAATCCGCTGACTTAAGCGACTTTGACAAAAACCATATTGTTTTGGCCCAGTGGCTGTAAGCGAGCATCTAGTAAACGGCGAAGCTAGTCGGCTTTTCGCTTGCTACTGTCGTGACCGTCTATGGAAAGTGGTTGAAGAATGATGAAACCAGGAGCAGATGACAATACGTTTTACAATATGTGTACAAAGTAAAAGCCTAGACAATGCGTAAATAATAACGTAAATGAATAAACGTCCATACCTCATCACGGAACATAGGGAACGGAGGCTTGCCCGCTCTCTAAAGCAGGATAGGTGGCGATCTGTGGCATATCTAACTACAGAGTACAGTGCTGGTGCAGGCACAAGTGTTTTGGAGCACACCATTCGGCGCACAGTGACGTTCCGCAGCAGAGGACCCCTACGTGCTCCCACGTTGACCCAACAACATCGTCGGTTATAATTACAGTGGGCACGGGATCACCGTGACTGGGCAGCGGGTCAGTGGAACTGTGTCGCCTGGTCGGATGAATCCCATTTATTGATAAACCAAGTCGATGGTCGTGTCCAGATACGCTGTCATCCAGGCGCTCTGCTGCTCGAAACATGCAGCGCACCACGGACGCAGGCCAGTCTGAGTAGTATTATGGCATGGGGGAGATTCACCTGGGCTTCCATGGGACCTGCGGAAGTAATCGAAGGCACCATGACACATCTGGACTCCATGAACATTATTGGGAACCACCTGTAACTCCTTATGCTAGATGTCTTCCTCAACAGCGATGGCATCTTCCAGCAGGATAACAGTCCGTGTCAGAAGGCCAGAATCGTGCTGCAATGGTTTGAGGAGCATGATTGTGAGCTCACGTTGATGTCTTGGTCATAAAATTCGGCTTATCTGAATCAGATTAAACCCAACTGGGACGCTATCGGGCACCAGCATTTTTATAACGATTCTTTTCCCAAAACATTGACTTGTACTTCAGAGTGAAGCCATTTTGTTAAAAACCATTTAAAATATCCGTACGTATTACGATAGACAATATCATCAGTTTCAAAGCAGTTTTTGAAATTTTATTCTAGGTCGAAAATTGTGGCGTTCAGTGCTCCCACCAGCTGCCTTCGCACTCTGTGAAGATTTTTCGTCGATGTCGTGTAGTGTCTTCTGGGCGCAAATCTTTTACTTAAAAAGACAGAAAACAATCTTAAGGGTGTACAATAAATGTCTAAAGTCAGTTTGGTAATTTGTTTGTTTTTAGTTGGAAAAAAAAGGAACGTGTACATCGGTTCCAAATCGAGCGTCACCCTGGTCTACCTCCCTTAACTTCTGATGATAGCAGACGACGACATAATCTGTTCTGCGCATGCAAAGTCTGAAACATGCTCAAGATTTCATAGCTCCACACTAGGCACAGGCAGTCGGTCACTGACGTCACTGTTCCGCTCCCTACTTAGCTGGCTGCTGATTTACACGCAAGCACAGAATGCGCACCAACAATGAGTAGTCGTTTGTGGCGAGAAAGTCGCTGGTGTAAAATGGGGTTTGAGTGTAGGAAACCAGCATACCACAGCCCGTGGCACTACCTCGTTACCCGCTTGTGTCGTTAGTTCTGAGGGACTGGCTCTGCTCTGGAAACCTCCTTGCAGGTACTAACGAAAGGGCAACCAGGTTCACTGGCAGCAAACCCCTCCACTTTTGAAGCTGGTGACTCTGGCCACATACCCTCTTAGCCACCGTAATTGAGGCAAAGATTTATGAACTATTGTCCTTATTTCACTCCTTCCCTACTCCAAATCCCCGCCACCACCCCTCTATGCCACATGGGCTGTTATCCATTGTTTATTTCGGACCTAATTTATTACCCTGGAGTGGATCTTATGGGTTGAAGGACAAATGTTGGTGTTTATTTAGAATGTAATATATTATCCAATTAATTATCCTTATCACTACAGTTTATTACCTTATCGCTGATATTTATTACCCAATTGGGATAATTTGTGACTCAATATGGCGGATGCAGTACGGCCAACACTATGACATCACAATCAAACTTGACTGAGAGGGTCCTGGGCAATGATTATGACCTACAAGGGGCGTTTGAAAAGTCCATGCAAAAATAAAAACTACTTACGTGTTTGGGGTAAACCTTTTCTATTTTTCGACATAGTCTCCTTTTAGACTTATACACTTCGTCCAACGCTGTTCTAATTTGTTGATCCCTTCCGAATAATATAAATTGTCCAAGTCTGCAAAATAGCTATTAGTTGCTGCAATCACCTCCTCATTTGAATAAAATCTTTGTCCCGCCAGCTATTTCTTCAAATTGGGGAACAAATAGTAGTCCAATGGAGCCAAGTCTGGAGAATAGGGGGGATGTGAAACGAGTTAGAATCCTATTTCCATTAATTTTGCGACCACAACTGCTGAGGTGTGTGCTGATGCATTGTCATGATGGAAAAGGACTTTTTTGCGGTCCAATCGCCTGCGTTTTTCTTTCAGCTCGGTTTTCAAACGGTCCAATTATGACGAATAATATGCACCTGTAATAGTTTTACCCTTTTCCAGATAGTCGATGAGGATTATCCCTTGTGAATCCCAAAAGACAGTAGCCATAATCTTTCTGGCCGAAGGAATTGTCTTCGCCTTTTTTGGTGCAGATTCTCCCTTGGTAAACCCGATGTTTAGATTGTTGTTTGGTCTCTGGAGTACGAGGTTTCATCCACACTGTCGAAACCATACTTAAAGTCCCGCGGATTCTTCCTGAACAGCTGCAAACCATCCTTGCAACACTTCACACGATTCCGTTTTTGGTCAAGTGTGAGCAGTCGCAGAACTCATCTTGCGGATAGCTTTCTCATGTCCAAATGCTTATGAAAAATATTATGTACCCGTTCATTCGAGATGCCCACAGCACTAGCAATCTCAGGCACCTTAACTCTTTTGTCATCCATCACTATATCATGGATTTTATCAATGATTTCTGGAGTCGTAACCTCCATGAGGCGTTCAGAGCGTTCAACGTCACTTGTGCCCATATGGCCACTCCGAAAATTTTGAAACCACTTATAAACTGTTCTAATTGAAGGTGCAGAGACACCGTAATGTTTATCAAGCTTCTCCTTAGTCTCCTGTGTCGTTTTGTAATGTTTAATCACCACACGAAATTCTTTTTCGTCCATTTATTGACAATCGCTCGAATTCCTTGATTCACACGAATGCCAAACACACAGAAATAGACCAATATGGCTGAAACTTGGTGTGCGTTCTTTCCAAAGATGCTACTAGCTAAACATGACCTCGATATACACCGGTGGTGCCATCTCTCGGATTTTGCAAGGACTTTTCAAACGCCCCTCGTATCATTACTATCTGCCTCCCTCTTATTCCCCCTGCCCCCCTCCACCTTCTTCCCCTTTTCCCTGTAGGTTGCTTGTGCTGTCATCCTGCGTTTATTGAGGATCTAACTTACGAATATGGTGTGTTATCCTATGAGTTGGACTGCATATGTTGGTGTATACTTAGGATTTAATTTATTGCACAGACTACTATGGCTGTTGCTATAATTTATTACCTTATTAGAACTACTGCATTTCTTGCTCCTATAATTTATCGTCCTTATCACGACAATTTCTTACCCAATATGGCTGTAGGATTCAAACACAGCTGCCCAAGAAAAGTCTGACATTTTGACATCAAAATGGACGTCACCGAATGTAAAAACAGCGGAAGATTAAACAAATACGAGTGGGATAGCTTCAATATGAAACGGACTGTTTATTGTTTCTAGGTCCCTCCAGATATGTGTGTAGCAGTGATACGTTCAAAACACGCCAGTGCTGTAAAAAAGGCAGGAAATTTTTAAAAAATCGGAGAAACATACTTTTCATATTGAATAATCTATTTATTTAAAACATTCGTAATGTTTCTCCGAGTCCCTTCAACATATATGTAGCAGTATTACACTGATAGTCCCCTGGTTCTAGATTTAACAGTTACCACTACCTCCTTGGACATGCAAGCAGTGGTATTTAACTATCACTGATTGTGTGAAGGACCTACAGCAGATGTATATTATGCAGCTAAGAGCGCACTGGCGGAAACACATCGCGGGGGTAGCTGCTGCTGGTTGTAGCCTGAATTAACACATGAAGCGCCTCCACCCCCCACCCCACTCCCTGAACCAGTTGTGCATTATATCCGCCCCAATCATGTCCCTCGGTCCCTGGATCACAGAAGCTAAATACACAGCCAACTCCTACAGCCAAACCTGGTAACCTGCTCTCCTAATAATTAATAATTATTACAATGAAACGATGAGCGAGTGATGCTGAAAAAGTGGTTCTGCTAAAGACATCGGTGCCAAGCACTGCGTTCAACCATAGTGACTCCAACTTTGGTCACTGTCATGTTTAATTCGATTACAATTTATCATTACTGAACACACATAATGTGCAACACATGTTAAGCAATTATATATTACAGAGGACCATAACAGTAAGCAATCATGAGATGCAGAGCAATTCCATCATGCATTGTTAATTTGTTCTCGTGTACTGTTCAAGAGTGGAATGGTTATATTTGAAGAAGACAGCATGGAATGCATCACAATCACCACTGACAGGTCGAAACACGGGCGGTGTTTAAAAAATAAAATCGTGACTGACTTTAGAATACAGTTATTCTAGAAACAAATCTATTACTTACATTTCGTTCCAGAAACGGAACTACTGCTACCTCTATCATTTAACCCCATCCCCGTTCCATTTGTGAATGGTGCATGAAAAGAATGATTGTAGGTAAGCCTTAGTATTATCTCTAATTCCTCTGATTCCGCCGGCCGAAGTGGCCGAGCGGTTCTAGGCGCTACAGTCTGGAACCGCGCCAACACTACGGTCGCAGGTTCGAATCCTGCATCGGGCATGGACGTGTGTGATGTCCTTAGGTTAGTTAGGTTTAAGTAGTTCTAAGTTCTAGGGGACTGATGACCTCAGAAGTTAAGTCCCATAGTGCTCAGAGCAATTTGAATTTGAATCCTCTGATTTCCTCTTTGTGAACATCCTACGAGATGTATGTGGCAGGAAATAATACATCTTTCTCCGAACATACTCTGTCGGATTTTCTACAGTAAACCTTTCTGTGAAACACAACGCCACTCTTGTAATGTCTACCATTGGAGTTTGTTTAGAAAATCCGTGACGCCAACTAAACGATCGCATGCATGTCGCCCAACGTTGTATATGATTAAATAAAATTTAATGTGACCTGGGAAGGGTATATGAAGCTTTGTATTTTGCCATAGACAGAATATGTCAGATAACTGGTCAGCATTCAGTGACATGATGGAATGTATAATGCGACAGGAAGTTCGTGTGGATGTAATGTGCACTTTTATTGTGTGCAAGGGGTAGCTTTGACAGCTAGCATTGTGTTGACTAAAGTTTTCCTGAGCAGTTATTTGGAAGAAAATGATAATGGTGAAGAAGAAGGAGTGTTCTTGCAAATATTTTGTAGGTACACAACTTTGGTGGGGGAATCCGAATCTCAACTCGGTGTCAAAGAAACCAACCCATTCTTGATAGTGTATTGAATATGAAAACAAATATTCTTGTACAAAATCTTTATTAATTGTTGCATACATATTTACATGCAAGATACATTTCTTCCTTCATCTTTTTGGCGTAATTTTGATAATTTCTAGCTAATTTTAAATTACAATTTAATCTGCATCAGAATCTTCTCATTCTTTTTCCAACCAGTAATCAGATCCCGAATTGTAATACGTATGTAATTTTTTTCCTGTAAGAGAATTTATGCTGGACCGGCACTCGTACTCGAATTTCCCAATGATGACGAGCGGTCGCCTTAACAGCTTCAGCTATCAATGCACACTTCCCGGACCGACATAAACTTCCATATGTCACACTGTCTGCATACCTATACAGTGAAAGTTTGAGTCGGTCTATGAGGCACAGCTGATGGTAGGCTTTCTAATTAATTTCGGACGGCTGTAAGTCGTCATTAACGTCTATTCATCCAGACACGAAAGTAAATATTACATGCCACTGTGATCGCAAGGGTCTCGATTCCTCACAGTCTCGTCCTCACCGGTGCGGGAATATTGAGTAAAGCTGTAGGCATTAAGTGATGAATATACTGGACAATGTCATAGGGATATAGATAGCGGACATATGGAAGTATGGGTCCGTTCGGGAGGCGTGGGTGGATGGCCATAGTGGTTAAGGCGACTTTTCGCGATAAGCAGGTTCGAGTCCTTGTCCGGCACAAGTTCTTATATCTCACTAACAGATAGTAAGTCTATACCTAACACAGCCAATGCCAAGATATTTGCAAACAGTGAATTTATTTCGAATTAATTTAAGATGGCTTCCACTCTTTATTAATGTCTGCTCATATAGATGTGCAAGTAAATATTGTTAATGCACTCCACGTATTTTTTGATGTACAACTGTAAGTTTACAACGTTTTCAAGTGAACTACCATTAAATGTAGTTATTCCGTCAGGCTCAAACTCCACTGTGTTTCCGTAGCGGTCGTGCGGTTCCAAACTGTAGCGCCTAGAACTGCTCGGTCACACCGACCGCCCGCATCTCGTGGTCGTGCGGTAGCGTTCTCGCTTCCCACGCCCGGGTTCCCGGGTTCGATTCCCGGCGGGGTCAGGGATTTTCTCTGCCTCGTGATGGCTGGGTGTTGTGTGATGTCCTTAGGTTAGTTAAGTTTAAGTAGTTCTAAGTTCTAGGGGACTGATGACCATAGATGTTAAGTCCCATAGTGCTCAGAGCCATTTGAACCATTTTTTCACACCGACCGGCTAACATATTTAAGTGATTTACATTGCAAGATCACAGGTCAACACATGGAACAGTGACGGGGGTTAATGATAGACACAGACTCCAGTGTTTGGAAAGAAATGTAATATTTTTTTACAAAAAACTTTTTTCTACTGTCAGTCATCATTTTCTTTTTTTAAATATGGACTACAAAGCAATGATAGATGCATGTTTTTTTTTAACTACGTCATTACCGCCCTCTTTCTTTGCAGACAATCCAGTGGCAGGATGACAAAATAACTTTTATTCCTTGAGCTGTCGCTATTTTCTTTTTTAGATGCGGTGTTTGTTCCATGCACTCCATGCCGTTTTCTCCGAATACGATCATTCCTCTCTCGAATAACATGTGAGAAAGAATGAACTATGCGTGTATTAAACACATGAAACCTACCTTGAAGTAGCTCTAAGGGTAACTGGTGATAAATTATTGGTCTCGTAACTGCTTAGCGCCCATGCTGAATCACTCGCTGAACACTACCGAAACTTTGTTTACCGCGTTCGTTACAGGACTAGTGAGCACATTAAGCACAAAGCGCGCGAAATTATTCAGTAACAGAGGGTGGAGTGAAATCGATATGCTGGCACCCAGGGAATAGAAGAGTCTGACTCAAAAGACTCTGACGACAACATGGGCGCATAGGACACTCCTCAGATGACTGACAACGTTCCGACCAGCAACTAGTTATCACTGCTTGCTGAGGAGTGAATTAACGAAGAGATATGATAAAAGACGGCCATTGGGAGGCTACCCCCACCTGTCGATGCACGACCAGCAACTACGAGGAACTCAGTGAGCTACCCACTGGTCTCACTGGTCAGCTGAAGACAGCGTTCAAACGTAAAACGTTTAGGTTTCCGGCAGACACCTTGAAAGACAATATATTCCTTCTCCAAGGTTTTGGGAAACAAAGTTTCTAATTCTACATATATCCTACTGGACAGAAATACAAGATTCAGGTGGTCGTCCGTGACATCCGGCCTGACAGATCTGAAAACAGAGCGATAGTGGCAGCGCTTCCCGAGAACTTCACCGTAGACAGCGTGAAAGTCATGACCAAGTGTCCACCACTGAACGTCCAAATGAAGGAAGGATTAGGCAGCTCCGGTTCCTGGCGACCTAATTGAACAAACACAAGAACTTGTCGACCTACCAACTTATTGCACCTTAAGGTGACAGTTACGAACTACGAGGAATTTGAAGGTCCCACGCAGTACTAACGCTCTGAGGTATTTTATCATGACGCACAGCAGTGTCACGTGAAACCAGCGTGCGTAACGTACGCTGGGAATCACCTGTCTCGAAAATGTGTCACACTGAGGAATAACTCAGCAAACGTGAGTGCCATGTGGTGAAGCACATCGAGCACATTATAGCCAGTGCCAAATTACGTTAAAATATTGGAAAGTTGACGACATACCGGTACTGCAGCTCCGTGCAAGACACACTCACCACTGCAACACGCCTAACCATGTACACCTCAACCCCCGAACAGTTTCCCGCTTTAATGAACTGTCACCAGTCAGCAGCAGCGGCCAGAACGAGTCCGCAGCGGATTTAACGCCGAAATTGCTTCCCCACCCCACCGTTATCAAAACGACACAACTCCGGGGCCCATTACCAGCTGCAAATACCCTCAGAATTCGCAGGAACCCTGAAATAAATCAAAGATTTGTTTAAAGAATTTAGTATCCACGAGTTACGACGCAAACCATCACGAAACTACGGGCCCTCACTGACAAGTTTTCCTAGGTCGTCATTGTGGCTGACGCTGTCATAACTGTCTTCAGTGATGGCTCAGATTAGACTGAGGGCATTCCATACCCTAAACTGGATATCCACTAGCGTTTCTGACAAGAAGTACGAATTGGAGCACTTGCTTCGTCGCAACGGAAATGATGTAGCGTGCCTTTCTGAGCCGCGCATGACCGACACTGACAGAGTGACCATCCATAACCACGCATTGCATCGGGTCGACCGCGATGGCCGTTGAGGTGGCGGCGAAACCGTCCTGATGAAAATATCGACGCCACTTTAAGATACTCAGTCCTCCCCAGACTCCCCATATTGATGCCGGAATCGCTTTGGACACACCACAGTCCACATCGACAGGGGACGTCAAATTGATTCCACATAGTTAGATTTCCAGAAGGCTTTCGACGCCGTTCCTCACAAGCGTCGTCTAACCAAACTGTGTGCCTATGGAACATCACCTCAGTCGTGCGACTGGATTCGTGATTTCTTGTCAGAAAGGTCACAGTTCGTAGTAATAGATGGAAAGCCATAGAGTAACACAGAAGTATATCGGGCGTTTCCCAAGATAGTGTTATAGGCTCTCTATTGTTCCTGATCTATATTAACGACATAGGAGACAATCTGAGTAGCCCTCTTTGATTGTTTGCGGATGATGCTGTCATTTACCGTATTGCAAAGCCATCAGATGACCAAAACGAATTGCAAAATATAGATGAAATATCTGCACGGTGCGAAAAGTTGCAACTGACCCTGAATAAAGAGAAGTGTGAATTTATTCACGTGAGTACTAAAAGAAATCCGCTAAATTTCGATTACGCGATAAGACACAAATCTTAAGACCGTAAATTCAACTAAATGCTTAGGGATTACAATTGCAAATAGCCTTAACTGGAACGATCACATAGATCATGTTGTGGGTAGAGCAAACCAAAGACTGCGATTCACTGACAGAACACTTAGAAGGCGCAACAGGTCTACTAAAGAGACGGCTTACACCACGCTTGTGCGCCCTATTTTGGTGTATTGCTGTGCGGTGTGGGATCCGCATCAGGTGAGACTGACGGATGTCATCGAAAAAGTTCAAAGAAGGGCGGCTCGTTTTGTACTATCGCGAAATAGGGGAGATATTGCCACAGACATGTTACGTGAATTGGAGAGGCAGTCATTAAAACAAAGGCGTTTTTCGTTGCGACGGGATCTTCTCATGAAATTTGAATCACCAGTTTTCTTCTCCGATTACGAAAACATTCTGTTGGCACCCACCTGCATATGGAGAAATGATCGTCACGATAAAATAAGAGAAATCAGGGCCTGCACAGAAAAATTTAAGTGCTCGTTTTTCCCGCGAGCCGTTCGAGAGTGGAACGGTAGAGAGACAGCTTGAAAGTGTTTCATTGTACCCTCTGCCAGGCACTTTATAACAGAGTAATCACGTAGATGTAGACGTAGATGTACGCTTATTAGCAAAAGTTCGAGGGTATTGTGTATCAAGCAAAATTAGTGACTGGATTGAGGATGTTTTGGAGGGAGCACGGAGCAGTTATCTTGGAAGCAGAGTCATCAACAGATGTAGAAGTAACTTCGGCTGTGCTCTGGGAAAGTGGGTTGGGACCCTTGTTATTTATATTGTATATTAATAACACTGCGGACAATATTAACAGTAACCTCGCAGATGACAGTTATATAATAAAGTACTACCTGAAATAATCCGCACAAACATTCAGTCAAATACTGATAAGATTTCAAAGTGTGCGAAATTAAACACTGTGCACTTCAAAAAACGAAAAAAGTTAGTTTTCTATGACTATAATATAAAAGAGTCACAGTTTGAATTGGTCATCTCATGCAAATAGCTGGATGTAACAGTATATAGGGGTATGAAATGAACCGATCACACAGGCTAGGTATAGCAGGCGTAATACTGCGCTGTTCACTGGTAGGATTCTAGGGAAATGCATTCAATCCACAAAGGAGACTGGACTGGCACACGTTTGCGATGGACGCAAACTATCCTGTGAAAACCCGTCTGGAAAGTTTCTAGAACCAACTTAAAGTGATGAATCGAGGAGTATGTTACAACCCCCTACGTATATCTCCCGTACATATTGCGAAGACAGTGTTAGACTTTTTACATCATGTACACAGGCATATAAGCAATCGTTCTTCTTACGCTCCACGCATGAATGGAAAGGGAAAAAGCGGTAATAGCTAGTACAATGGGACGTGCCCTCTGCAATGCGCTTCACAGTGTTTTGCGAAGTGTAGATACAGATGTAGAATGACGCATTCATGTGACGCAGTAATGAAAGTATATAGAGTTATTCACAAGCAGCTCCGTACCTCTACAAGACATCACAATAAAATGACGCATCAGAATATCCCTCCAAATTTCGATCAGTAAAACATGCCGTGAAGTAGTTGCAGAGTGCAGAGTGCAGTATCAGGGGGTAGGCAAATCAGAACATAAAATGATGGAAAAAATCGCAACATCAAAACATAATGAACGTAGATTGACGTACAGTTTTGCAGTCTGGGTGCGTAATATAACCGTGAGAGTGCTCCTGTTGTCATACGAAATCGCACCCGAGACCACAACTCCAGGTATAGGTCCAGCGTGTCTAGCACGCAGACAGATTGGCTGCAGGCCTGCCAACTTGCTTTTAAGTAGCACAACTCCTTCGTGTTGCGGTTTTTCTCCATCAGTGTAGATACTCGTAAACCATTCACTCCGGATTGTTGCATCGAATTTGTTTACGCCTGCAGATACGCAACCCACTGAACAGATATCCAAAGAGGACTGCTACCGTTGCACCTTCCCAAGTAGCAACGGCAGCAGCAACCTAAGTGCACTGCACGCACGTATTGACATTTGCCTTGCCACAAACTGTGCCCATATTTAGCATCTGTAAAGTGAATTTAAAACTTGGGAAAATGCTCTCTCCACTCATATGTGTCTACTTTCTGTATGTCTTCTGAAAACCCGGATGTACTTTAGAATAACGCTGTATAATTATAGCGAATACGAATGAGGAACCATTCTAGCGACGATATGAGCCGCAAGGAGAAATGCAGTGACGTAAGTGATTTTGACAAAGGGCAAATTGTTATGGAAAGTCGCCTGGAAACGAGCATCTTGGAAACAACGGAGCTAGTCGCCAGGTTCTATGGTATGTTATTAGCATATGCGTATGAAAAGTGGTTGAAGAATGGTGAAGCCACGAGTAGATGATGAGGTGTCGGTAGTCTACGCCACATCATAGAACATGATGGCCGGAGGCGTGCTCGCTCTGTATGTCACGATATCCGACGATATGTGGCAGACGATATGTTGGAACACGTGAGGCAATACTAACCTTACGACTTATCTTAGAAGAAAGATTAAGAAAAGGCAAACCTACGTTTCTAGCATTTGTAGACTTAGAGAAAGCTTTTGACAATGTTGACTGGAATACTCTCTTTCAAATTCTAAAGGTGGCAGGGGTAAAATACAGGGAGCGAAAGGCTATTTACAATTTGTACAGAAACCAGATGGCAGTTTTAAGAGTCGAGGGGCATGAAAGGGAAGCAGTGGTTGGGAAAGGAGTGAGACAGGGTTGTAGCCTCTCCCTGATGTTATTCAATCTGTATATTGAGCAAGCAGTAAAGGAAACAAAAGAATAATTCGGAGTAGGTATTAACATTCATGGAGAAGAAGTAAAAACTTTGAGGTTCGCCGATGACATTGTAATTCTGTCAGAGACAGCAAAGGACTTGGAAGAGCAGTTGAACGGAATGGACAGTGTCTTGAAAGGAGGATATAAGACGAAGAGGACTGCGTTTAAACTTGGAGTGGAGCTCTCTTTGCTTTCGCAGTAGTTTCCTAACTTTGTTGTTGTACCACGGTGGGTTTTTCCCGTCCCTCACAGTTTTACTCGGCACGTACCTGTCTAAAACGCATTTTACGATTGCCTTGAACTTTTGCCATAAACACTCAACATTGTCAGTGTCGGAACAGAAATTTTCGTTTTGATCTGTTAGGTAGTCTGAAATCTGCCTTCTATTACTCTTGCTAAACAGATAAACCTTCCTCCCTTTTTTTATATTCCTATTAACTTCCATATTCAGGGATGCTGCAACGGCCTTATGATCACTGATTCCCTGTTCTGTACATACAGAGTCGAAAAGTTCGGGTCTGTTTGTTATCAGTAGGTCCAATATGTTATCTCCACGAGTCGGTTCTCTGTTTAATTGCTCGAGGTAATTTTCGGATAGTGCACTCAGTATAATGTCACTCGATGCTCTGTCCCTACCACCCGTCCTAAACATCTGAGTGTCCCAGTCTATATCTGGTAAATTGAAATCTCCACCTAAGACTATAACATGCTGAGAAAATTTATGTGAAATGTATTCCAAATTTTCTCTCAGTTGTTCTGCCACTAATGCTGCTGAGTCGGGAGGTCGGTAAAAGGAGCCAATTATTAACCTAGTTCGGTTGTTTAGTGTAACCTCCACCCATAATAATTCACAGGAACTATCCACTTCTACTTCACTACAGGATAAACTACTACTAACAGCGATGAACACTCCACCACCGGTTGCATGCAATCTATCCTTTCTAAACACCGTCTGTACCTTTGTAAAAATTTCGGCAGAATTTATCTCTGGCTTAAGCCAGCTTTCTGTACCTATAACGATTTCAGCTTCGGTGCTTTCTATCAGCGCTTGAAGTTCCGGTACTTTACCAACGCAGCTTCGACAGTTGACAATTACAATACCGATTGCTGCTTGGTCCCCGCATGTCCTGACTTTGCCCCGCACCCGTTGAGGCTGTTGCCCTTTCTGCACTTGCCCAAGGCCATCTAACCTAAAAAACCGCCCAGCCCACGCCACACAACCCCTGCTACCCGTGTAGCCGCTTGTTGCGTGTAGTGGACTCCTGACCTATCCAGCGGAACCCGAAACCCCACCACCCTATGGCGCAAGTCGAGGAATCTGCAGCCCACACGGTCGCAGAACCGTCTCAGCCTCTGATTCAGACCCTCCACTCGGCTCTGTACCAAAGGTCCGCAATCAGTCCTGTCGACGATGCTGCAGATGGTGAGCTCTGCTTTCTTCCCGCTAGCGAGACTGGCAGTCTTCACCAAAACAGATAGCCGCCGGAAGCCAGAGAGGATTTCCTCCGATCCATAGCGACACACATCATTGGTGCCGACATGAGCGACCACCTGCAGATGGGTGCACCCTGTACCCTTCATGGCATCCGGAAGGACCCTTTCCACATCTGGAATGACTCCCCCCGGTATGCACACGGAGTGCACATTGGTTTTCTTCCCCTCTCTTGCTGCCATTTCCCTAAGGGGCCCCATTACGCGCCTGACGTTGGAGCTCCCAACTACCAGTAAGCCCACCCTCTGCGACTGCCCGGATCTTGCAGACTGAGGGGCAACCTCTGGAACAGGACAAGCAGCCATGTCAGGCCGAAGATCAGTATCAGCCTGAGACAGAGCCTGAAACCGGTTCGTCAGACAAACTGGAGAGGCTTTCCGTTCAGCCCTCCGGAATGTCTTTCGCCCCCTGCCACACCTTGAAACGACCTCCCACTCTACCACAGGTGAGGGATCAGCCTCAATGCGGGCAGTATCCCGGGCAACCACAGTCGTAGTCCGATCAGGGGATGCGTGGGACGAGCTGGCCGTCCCCAACAAACCCCCATCCCGACCCCCACAGTGATGCCCATTGGCAACAGCCTCAAGCTGTGTGACCGAAGCCAACACTGCCTGAAGCTGGGAGCGAAGGGATGCCAACTCAGCCTGCATCCGAACACAGCAGTTGCAGTCCCTATCCATGCTAAAAACTGTTTTGCTAAGAACGTCTGAACTAATCTACAGAGAGCGCAAACAAATCGACAAAATTTAAACGGTTATTAAAATACAAGATTGCCTAGTAAATGCAGTAATGCTGCTACTTGCGCACTGCTGACACTGCTCGGCGGCGGAAGGAGATTAAGCGAAATTACACTATTCAGGTACTAAAACACGATGCTACACTCTCAAATACTATAATACGCCCGAAATTTATGAATTAAACAATGCAAGAACCAAAAACACGCAAAGAAATTAAGAATTAAACTATGTAACAAATGAGTGAGCTAGGAGTATACGACTTGCTGCTCAGCTGCTTATCCAACGGCGGCAGGGAGCACACTGACTGCGACCAACCGACACTGGCCGTTCAAACAAAACAGTAGACAAACGACTACGCGAATTTACACTATTCAGGTACTAAAACGCGATGCTACAACTCTCAAATACTATAATACGCCCGAAATTTATGAATTAAACAATGCAAGAACCAAAAACACGCAAAGAAATTAAGAATTAAACTATGTAACAAATGAGTGAGCTAGGAGTATACGACTTGCTGCTCAGCTGCTTATCCAACGGCGGCAGGGAGCACACTGACTGCGACCAACCGACACTGGCCGTTCAAAACAAAACAGTAGACAAACGACTACGCGAATTTACACTATTCAGGTACTAAAACGCGATGCTACAACTCTCAAATACTATAATACGCCCGAAATTTATGAATTAAACAATGCAAGAACCAAAAACACGCAAAGAAATTAAGAATTAAACTATGTAACAAATGAGTGAGCTAGGAGTATACGACTTGCTGCTCAGCTGCTTATCCAACGGCGGCAGGGAGCACCTGCGAGGATTTAGAGAAGGAACTGCAGTGCGGTCTTCCTCTGTGAAACAGCTTTGGAAAAAGGTGTTTAGTATTTCAGCTTTACGCGTGTCATCCTCTGTTTCAATGCCATCATCATCCCGTAGTGTCTGGATATGCTGTTTCGAGCCACTTACTGATTTAACGTAAGACCAGAACTTCCTAGGATTTTCTGTCAAGTCGGTACATAGAATTTTACTTTCGAATTCAATGAACGCTTCACGCATAGCTCTCCTTACGCTAACTTTGACATCGTTTAGCTTCTGTTTGTCTGAGAGGTTTTGGCTGCGTTTAAACTTGGAGTGGAGCTCTCTTTGCTTTCGCAGTAGTTTCCTCGTAGATAGTGTCGGAAGTTCCATGCGGCTTTTCGCGGATGATGCTGTAGTATACAGAGAAGTTGCTGCATTAGAAAATTGTAGCGAAATACAGGAAGATCTGCAGCGGATAGGCACTTGGTGCAGGGAGTGGCAACTGACCCTTAACATAGACAAATGTAATGTATTGCGAATACATAGAAAGAAGGATCCTTTATTGTATGATTATATGATAGCGGAACAAACACTGGTAGCAGTTACTTCTGTAAAATATCTGGGAGTATGCGTACGGAACGATTTGAAGTGGAATGATCATATAAAACTAATTGTTGGTAAGGCGGGTACCAGGTTGAGATTCATTGGGAGAGTGCTTAGAAAATGTAGTCCATCAACAAAGGAGGTGGCTTACAAAACACTCGTTCGACCTATACTTGAGTATTGCTCATCAGTGTGGGATCCGTACCAGGTCGGGTTGACGGAGGAGATAGAGAAGATCCAAAGAAGAGCGGCGCGTTTCGTCACTGGGTTATTTGGTAACCGTGATAGCGTTACGGAGATGTTTAATAAACTCAAGTGGCAGACTCTGCAAGAGAGGCGCTCTGCATCGCGGTGTAGCTTGCTCGCCAGGTTTCGAGAGGGTGCGTTTCTGGATGAGGTATCGAATATATTGCTTCCCCCTACTTATACTTCCCGAGGAGATCACGAATGTAAAATTAGAGAGATTAGAGCGCGCACGGAGGCTTTCAGACAGTCGTTCTTCCCGCGAACCATACGCGACTGGAACAGGAAAGGGAGGTAATGACAGTGGCACGTAAAGTGCCCTCCGCCACACACTGTTGGGTGGCTTGCGGAGTATCAATGTAGATGTAGATGTAGATGTGAACATCAACAAAAGCAAAACGATGATAATGGAATTTAGTCAAATTAAATCGGGTGATGCTGAGGGAATTAGATTAGGAAATGAGACACTTAAAGTAGTAAAGGAGTTCTGCTATTTAGGGAGTAAAATAACTGATGATGGTCGAAGTAGAGAGGATATAAAATGTAGACTGGCAATGGCAAGGAAATCGTTTCTGAAGAAGAGAAATTTGTTAACATCGAGTATAGATTTAAGTGTCAGGAAGTCGTTTCTGAAAGTATTTGTATGGAGTGTAGCCATGTATGGAAGTGAAACATGGACGATAACTAGTATGGACAAGAAGAGAATAGAAACTTTCGAAATGTGGTGCTACAGAAGAATGCTGAAGATAAGGTGGGTAGATCACGTAACTAATGAGGAGGTATTGAATAGGATTGGGGAGAAGAGAAGTTTGTGGCACAACTTGACTAGAAGAAGGGATCGGTTGGTAGGACATGTTTTGAGGCATCAAGGGATCACAAATTTAGCATTGGAGGGCAGCGTGGAGGGTAAAAATCGTAGAGGGAGACCAAGAGATGAATACACTAAGCAGATTCAGAAGGATGTAGGTTGCAGTAGGTACTGGGAGATGAAGAAGCTTGCACAGGATAGAGTAGCATGGAGAGCTGCATCAAACCAGTCTCAGGACTGAGGACCACAACAACAACAACATGTGGAAGATCTGAGTACAGAGTACAGTGATGATGCAGGCTCAAGTTCTTCAGAACACACTGTTGAGCGCACATTGCTGAACATAGGGTTCTGCAGCAGACGACTCCTACGTCTTCCCATGTTGATCCAACAACATCGTCAGTTATGATTACTGTGGGCAAGTTATCATCGAAATTAGACCGTGGATCGTTGGAAACGTGTCGACCGGTCGGATGACTCATACTATCTTGTGGCAGCTAGTATGCACGAAGCAAGCAATGGGCCATGGTCGCAGGCAGTATTATCCTATGGGGGACATTCACCTGGGCTTCCACGGGATCTGTGATAGTAGTCGAACACACGGTGACAGGTATGGTATGCGTGAACATTGTTATGTAAAACCTGTATTCCTTCTTGTTTGATGTCTTCACTGACGGCGACGATACCTTCGAGCTCTGTAACTGTCCTTGTCGCAACGCAACTTGACCGGCAAATTAGCTTGCTCTGAACCTGATGGAAAATATCTGGGATGCAGTCGAGCATCAGCTCCTCGCCCAAAAACCACAATCCCGTTATTTGTAGGAACTGCGTCACCTGTGGATAGATGTCTGTCGATACATGCATCAAGACACCTACCAAGTCTTGTCGAACCATGACACGCAGAATCGGCGGTGTATTGCGATCTACAGGTGGACCAACACGCAAGTAAACAAATGGTCTTAATGTTTTGGCTTATCAGTGTACATACTTACCTCTGTGTCTTATCACCGAGCCGGCCGAAGTGGCCGTGCGGTTAAAGGCACTGCAGTCTGGAACCGCAAGACCGCTATGGTCGCAGGTTCGAATCCTGCCTCGGGCATGGATGTTTGTGATGTCCTTAGGTTAGTTAGGTTTAACTAGTTCTAAGTTCTAGGGGACTAATGACCTCAGCAGTTGAGTCCCATAGTGCTCAGAGCCATTTGAACCATTTGAACCATCTTATCACCGCTTCAAACATAGTCAAGCTTGTGAGTTACTGCAACACAATGAATTTCACCCTCTGACTGTAGAACTGCAAGGATCAAAAGTACTCCTCGGAAATCATTACACTACCACTCTTCGTGGCATTTCTTAGTTACATCGCTACCTCTATACATTTCTTAGTCATGGAAAACCATCACGAGTCACAGGAAGCTACTGATCTTTGCCTTTCAATGCATGTTGAATGGGTAATGTGGTGCAGTGAGTAACCTTAACTCAAGCCCCTTTCCAGCCATCCTAGTCTAAGTTTTAGCTGGTTTCCCTTTAGGTAAATGCCGAGACAGGATTCTCAAGTAGGTCACATTTCTCACCCTCATTCTTTTCTAAATGATTTACTGCGCTGTCTCTAACGGCTTTAACGTCAATGGGTCGTTAAACTCTAAGCCTTGCTTCTTGTTCTCTCTGAGGCTGCTCCACTGTGCCTTCTTTTCGATACTGTTGTTTTATTTTCAGGAAGTGTGTCTTAGTCCCTAGAACTGCAGTTCTCAAAAATGTTTGGATGTGTGTGAAGTCTTATAGGACTTTACTGTTAAGGGCATCAGTCCCTAAGCTTACACATTACGTAACCTAAATTATCCTAAGGATAAACACACACACCCATGCCCGAGGGAGGACTCGAACCTCCGCCGGGACCAGCCGCACAGTCCATGACTGCAGTGCCTCAGACCACTCGGCTAATCCCGTGCGGCGAACTGCAGTTTTGTCTCTCGACAAAACTGTGTTCACAGTCTCTTTTCCTTGGTTTTCATAGTACTAGTACTTGGGAGAGCAGTTACTCTCCTAGAACCGAATTACCAATTGGATTCCACTAGTGTTAGCAATGTCAAACGTGCTGTTTCTGTAGCTCACTTCACGTCAGAGCAGCAGGAAAAGGCAGTTTGGTTTGCAAAACAAGTATTTATATGTTTGCTGCGGAAGATGGCCACACAAACAAACGCTGATACTGTTTCTAGGTAATGTTACGAAAGTCACCTAGTGCTGTCACTCCATTGTGCATTTTTTCTTGCACTAACATGCTGCAAATGCTTACATCTAATTTCTGACCTGCTATTCTAGTACTTTGCTGTGGATAGCTTCAAATATAGAAAATTACTTATCATATAAGTTACCGCAGGGCTGTCACATACAAATCAATTTCTCGGAAAACTGGAAGGCTGTCATTTTTTCCTACAAAGCACGTATGAAAATACAACAGCGGAGAGAAATCAAATCTGAACTTATTTTGACAGAAAATGTACATTTTCAGCTCAGTATAAGGATGCATTAAAGGTACTACAGGTGACAGAGAAATGAGTACAAATTTTTTTCCCCCTTTGTTGTATTTCAATTCCCCATCGGGGTGGGCTGGCAGCAGCATATGCACTGCTCTTCAGCCGAAAGACATAGAACAAACAATAGAAGACATTTAAAAATATAAAAAGGAGAAAACATGATGAACATAGATTTAAAAAAGGGGGAACATCATGGAAGACAATAGACAAAAAAGGGGCGACTGTAAAATGGAGATAAAAACTGTAAAAAAGTAGTGCACACAAAAAACTACACACTGGGACAGTTAAAAGAACACAAGGCATAGTATGACCAGAGCATAAAAGTATCGCCGGATGGCGTAGCACAAACAAACACTGACAGTGACACGAAGTACAATGCCAGCACACAATTAAAATCACACCTCTCGACGCACAGGAGAAACAGCACTAAACACAACACTGACGTGGTACTCTGACGATGATCAAAACGGTGGATCTGCCAGGCGCAAGGAGATGAGGGAGACCGGGAGGGTGGGAGGGGAAGAGAGGGGGGGAGATCGACGGGGGCGCGCCGAAGAGGGCCAGGTAGGGAGGGATGTGGGAAGGAAAGAGGCAAGTATGGGGTGCAGGGTCTCAGGGGGGGGGGGGGTGCGGAAGGAGGAAAATCCGCTCTGGGAGAAGGAGGGAAGAGGAAAAAGGGGGCCCTGGGGAGGGGGGGGGGCAAGGCCAGGTTATAGTTGGAAGGAAGGGTAGATGTTACGGCGAAGTTCATTATCCGGGAGGGGGAGGCGCTGGAAATTGCCCTGATGAAGGAGATGGAGGCTGTGGAGGTGGAGAGAAGGAGGGATACAGTAATAGAGGCGCGGCAATGGGCGGGGGGTGAGTACAAATTTTTAATTATGGCAATATTTGTTTCATTCGTCTTCCTTATTTCGCTCTAGCTACTCTGAGGTAGTGAGACAGAAAAGCTCATTCTAAGTGGAATCTTGTTCTCTTTCTTTGTTTATTTTAATAAGTTGTAACATAAGAGGGGTGTTAGATAAGCAATACGACACTTTTTTCGGCCAATTTCAGATGAAAAAAATGTGGAATTTGTTGTGGGACATTGTGGAATATTCCCGCTTCAGCCCATATAGTTCATGACGTTCCGATAGATGGTGCCCCTGTACGCAACCTTCTAAACTATATCGGTAACTGACCAGGAAAGTACTTGGGCTCGAACAAACAGATCTGTATGAACGTTTGGTTACAGGACCATTATGTACCACTGAATGTGCTGGTGGGTGTCGTTTTTCTGCAAAACTCTGCAGTCATGCTCTAGATATCACTGTAGATGTAATTGTAGACGCCATACGCAGTGCAGCAATCTTAACTATAAATGTAAATGCGGAATGTCAATAAAATGCTCCGAGCAATACGAATGACTGCAAAACGCACAGTGAAGAAATGCAAGTTGATCGCATGGCGTATTTGCACATTCTATAATATCAGTGTTGAAGGCCACGTCAGTGACACTTTTGAAGTTGTTGGATGGTTCACCAATATCGTAGCCAGCGTTCTGCCACGTGTAACGAAGCTTTGGTCTGTATACTCCCGCAGATAAGTTATTGTAAATGACAGAATGCATATTCATGATAAAGAATCCGCTGTGCAATTTCGGCTGCATATTACTGGAACGTAGTTTAATGTAGTCTGTTATTGTCTTGGCATATGTTTTATATTGCCTGAAGAAATACACATCCAGAGGTTGTGCACATTTTGTAGTTTTAGGCGGAATGATTTTTAAATCTACATGTTTTCCACCAGGTGCTTCCAGTAGTACTCGTTCATCCTTATGTCCAGACCAGGAGTCACAAAGTACTAATGACTTTCTCGACAAATGTGGATTCAAAGCTGACAGAAAAAACGTCTTCAGATGTTGTTTCGTCATATTCCCAGTCACACTTGCACCGACGACGACATTTGGAGGGCACCGCGTTTCTATTTCCCTTGACACGCGGGGTCCAAACTTTCCACTGGATTCGTGGAAGGAAATATAGAGTTTGTCTGCCAATCGTCCGTCCATTGATATAGCAATATCGATCGTGTAACTATGTGTTGCACAGTTAACTGATTGCAACATCGCGACAGTGTTTCTCTCCCCTTTCATGGATAGTGTTCTGTCACAAGAAAGTTCATAGCTGAGCTGACTCTGATCACAGTTCCATACAGAACTAATATCGATATTTTCTCTCGTGATATGCTCACTGACGTCAGCAACAAACGTTTGAGCTCTTTCAATCAGCTCTTCTTCGTCATCCTTATCTTTTCGTGCTTGGAGCACAGTGATACGGCGTGATGTTATCCTAAACTCCTTTTTCAAATTAGTAATAAATCCTAGTGAAACTATAAAGTTTCTACACCCGAGATTTCGGGCTACGTCCAATGCCCAATGTTGTAAATGCCAATAGTGAACGGCGGAAACGCATTCTCGCGCTTCATCGAATTTCGCCATTACACGCTCCTTGATGGTCTTGAACAGCAGTGTACGATTTCCTTTGAAAACTGTATTTCCTTCTCTTTTCTTTGCCACGTAATCCAGTATGTTTTTAATATTGCTTTTAGACTTCAGTTTAGGGTATCTTTTCAGAAGCTTGTCGTATGTGTCGAAACCTCTTACGTAATAATCATCGTATATGTTCTCCAGTGTGTTGTCATCAAACGCCGTGATGATACTTGCAACTTTAACCTTCTGCTTGGGAGACAGTTGGTATTCACTGTCACTGCTTCCATCGCCTCTTCCCGCACTTGCCGTAGCACTACCGTTTGCAATGAGTTGTTCGTCATTATCATTCCTATCATCATCATTATGTGTTAGTGTTACAACAGTATCTGTTTTTAACTTATGCTCATATTTCTGCACTATAACAGATACCAGAAAACATGCGAATGATCGTCTTCTGCCGGCCGGTGTAGCCGAGCGGTTATAGGCGCTACGGTCTGGAACCGCGCGACCGCTACGGTCGCAGGTTCGAATCCTGCCTCGGGCATGGATGTGTGTGATGTCCTTAGATTAGTTGGGTTTAAGTAGTTCTAAGTTCTAGGGGACTGATGACCTCAGAAGTTAAGTCGCATAGTGCTCAGAGCCATTTGAACCATTTGATTCGTCTTCTACACCAGTACCATCTTCACGAAAAAGGGTTCTTCGTAACTTCATCTCAACCAATCGCAATACATTAGCAGGATTGATTACCAATCGCCGAGCCATCTGACGCTTCAATACACAAATAATGTCACAAAACGCAACTTCAGAGGTACACCGCACCGTCCCTACTGGTTCCTACTGGCGTACCGGCAGGTCAGTGTGCAATGCGGCATGGCATACGCAGAGGCCTCTAACGGACGACTGCAGAGTTTTGCAGATACGGGAGTATCACTAGTGCAACAACAGACCTTTACATTATTTCTCACACGATTTTGGTGTATTTGTGTTTGTTCGGGCCCAAGTACTTTCCTGGTGAGTCGCGTTCTAAGCAGAAAGCTGTCACTGAGTTTCTTTTGGCGGAAAACCAGAGCATCGCAGATGCTCATAGGTGCTTGCAGTATGCCTACGGAGACCTGGCTGTGACTAAGGCACGGTGACTTGTTAAGCTAGGCATCTGTCATCATCGCAACGAGGTCGTGCAAAGCTGTTTCATCTCATCCGTACCGGCTAACCGCACACATCTGTGACTCCTACAATACTGGAACACGCAGACATTCTCATTCGAGGTTATCGACGGATCACAAACACTTCGCTACTCAACTGAACGTCTCTGTTGGTAGTGCTGACACAGTTGTCCACCATCTGGGGTACTCAGAGGTTTGTGCCCACAGGGTTTCGCGTCACCTAATAGAAGACCATAAAGAGCTTCCATCTATGGCTAATGATGGATGCACTCCACAGGAAGCAATACGTGGGTGATGTGGAGGTTATGACACAGCAAGACGTTGGTCCTAACTTACACCAGTGGAGTGCTACCATGGGAGCTTACAGGCCCTCCCAGTAGGGTGGCGTAAGATTACCGCATTGAAAGGAGATTATGTTAAAAAAATAGGGTTATATAGCCAAGAGAGTGGAGAAATAATATGGTGTATTGGAATCCCGAATAAAACCAACCTGCTTTCAGAAAAAAATAAGTTGCTTTACTTACTGAACGTCCCTAGTATTTAATAAATAAAGTAACAGGACCACTGTTTAAATGAAAGTATTGTAATTTTCTGATTTGCATAGAACATAACTCTGTTATATGTTTATGTAACAATTGATTACACGTCCTTTGTTGGCGTACTTTGACTTTAAACAGGTCATACTTCAAACACCTCTACACAGAAAAGTGAAGCGCCATCTGGGTTCAATAGAATGCCAGCCGACTAGTGGGTAGCCTCCCTTCGCAGACGGGATCCAGATTTGCAGCCAAAATGTTTCCTGGACTGGTATTTTCTTGTAATTCTATTGCACTGCTCTAAGATCTAGGCTACACTACATTAAACAGAGCTAAAGTACAGCTGTGTGAACTGACATTCTACTCTGTGGTCACAGGTGAAATTTTCTCGGCCTACCACAAATACGACTTACATATCAATGACATTTTGTATTTCTTATGTTAATACGTGTAAGTTGAATATGAACTTGATATGCAGAATTGTTCTTTGTGCAGCTTTTTATAGCAGTCGTACATGTTTTGTTGCAGTTGTTGAAATGGAATACTGGTTCACCGTAAATATTATAGGGTTAATCTTTCCTACTATTTTAGAAATCGGCAGTGGCAATTCGTCTAAGATTGATGAAGGCTTATAAGGACTGAGTTTCTTCATTTTCAAGGGATCAGGAGTAAACGACTGAATTCAAACGTGACCATACTACTTCTAAAGATTATCTAATGTATCGAAACTGAACCACAGTTGAAAACATCCATATAACGTGTAATTTGAAGACTGGCAATGAAAGGTGAATGAAATATTTTACCTCATATGTATATGGTGTAAAAGTGGAGATTATAGTTTCAGTGGAAAACTGTGACAACCTTTATGTAATGCTAGCTGAGAAACCCAGCATTTCTTGGGTATTCATTTACACCTGTGCCCGAGACTTCGTACGTGCGGAATTTTTTGTCGCATAAGGTTTCGATGTTCAAATACACACACACACACACACACACACACACACACACACACACACACACACACACACACATGCCCGAGGGAGGACTCGAACCTCCGACGGGAGGGGCCGCACAATCTGTGCATGGCGCCTCAAACCACGCGGCCTTTCCGCGCGGCAAGACTTCGATGTATACACTGTTTGAAGTAATATGATACGAGACATGAACGGAGAGGTTGTTTACTTGACTAATACAGGAGAGAGTCACATAGAGTTGCCAATGAAAAAGCAGCTGACAATAAGGTCAATACCCACAACACACAGCGTCTGGCCTCGTACTTTGTTTACGGTCATGGCATAACATAAGCTCACGAAGAATTGTACATGTTTAAAGCGAAATCGTGAATTGACAGGAATAAGTGAGATTCAGGGTATGAACACTCACTCGCCTGTGTTATTTCCCGTCAAAATTTCCGCTTCTATAATGTTACGTTGAAGAAAAGTAACTTTAACCCTCTGCGAGTGAAAAGTTCTGAGGAGCGAGATGATAATGCATGACGCTCTCCATCAGAGTTATGTTGCACTTCACCTGCAGAGTAGCTTCCAGAGAACGAGTTACAGTATGATGTTCAAATACACACACACACACACACACACACACACACGCGCGCGCGCGCGCGCGCGCGGGCGCGAGCGCGCGCGCGCATGCCCGAGGGAGGACTCGAACCTCCGATGGGAGGGGCCCTAAGGTGAGACCAGTGAGCTCAAAGAAGAAAAATCTAGATCCTGCAGCAAGTCCCATTTCGTAATCTTCACTGGATTCTTGAGACCGTTTTCAGAAAGACTCGACCGTTTTCGTAAACAAAACGAAATCAAAATGTAATGGTTCAAATGGCTCTGAGCACTATGGGACTCAACACCTTAGGTCATAAGTCCCCTAGAACTTAGAACTACTTAAACCTAACTAACCTAAGGACATCACACACACCCATGCCCGAGGCAGGATTCGAACCTGCGACCGTAGCAGTCCCGCGGTTCCGGACTGCAGCGCCAGAACCGCCAGACCACCGCGGCCGGCAAAATGTAATGAGTACCCAAATCACATAGCAAATTTAATAAATTCGTCTTTCCTAGCAAAGAACGTAAGTCAAACCTATCGAAAGAAGCAAAGCAATATCGTTCAGTTTTAAATTCACAAACGGAAACCAGTAAATCCATATATACGTAGTAAATTCGCTGTTGATTTGTATTTGTAAAGATGAGACTGTATCGCGTAACTCTGTCACTGACCTGAACTTCTGAAAATCAAAGCCAGCGAGATATACGGGCCGTGCAACGAACTTGGGCATCACACTAGTAGTCTTGCTTGCCAAACTTCGCGACACTCGGCTCCGTGCAGGGCCCACGGGAAATCAATATTTAATTGAAAAGATACCTACTATAGTCCTAATTTGGTCGTGTGCCATCGAGAACTTACATGCATTTTTACGCGCAGTTAAAAAGAAAGAGAAAAACTGACAGCACCATCTATTGGTTCTTTGGTGTACAACCAAACTAACAGCGCAGTCTATTTGTTGTTTGGTGTACTAAACCGTGATGATTTAACATCCGAACTCCTAAGGTGAGACAAGTGAGCTCAAAGAAGAAAAATCTAGAGGCAGCACAATTAATCCAGTCAAATTGCAGATATACCTTGCAAAAGGTGGGGTAGAAGATTTTATTTTTTTAACTCCTTCATATTGTTGGAAAGGTTACAAAACCAAGTGTTGCCAACAAAATTACTCTTGGGAAAGCTTTCTGCAGTCAAAAAACTTCGAAAATTTCAGACTTTTTTCAGTTTTTTCAAAATATCTCAGTTTCATTTGCTCCTATCGCTTTAACGTCTATTTTCTTTTTTAAAGAGCACAAAATTCTCTACAAATTTGATTCTTACCATTTTTTTCTACTCCCAGTATCTAAGGTGCTACAGCGCGTCAAAAAATGCCAATTTTTCAAATTTTGAGCATAGTGCCAACATACCTTATTTTTGAACACTATTTTTTCAGTTTCTGTTTGTGTAGTATAAATACACGATACATCGTGCTATATGTTGGAATTTACCACCTCACTTTCAGGTATTCAATATCTCTGTATGCAACATGAGGATTGCTGGGCAACCAACTATTGTGATTCTTACATCACTACCTGAAGTTCACTATGGGCCACCTCAGCCCTGGTATTTGTAAAACTATAAATATAAATGTGCATCATTAAAGACACACACACACATACAAAATAAATTGTCTCAGGAAACTGAACTATTATTAGTGCAATAGGCAACCTAATTAGGTAGGTAATTATTCTTGTGTATAAAGGCCACACAGTTGACATTAAAAATAAGTAGCTTTATTACAATTAAAATACATTGTCAGTTACTAAAAAATGTTGACAATTCTGGGTTTGTAATACTTGTAATATCGCACTTTAGCGCACTTGACACAGGTATGAGCATCACTTCCAACGTTTTGATGGACCAGGTTCCTCAGTGTCACCAGAAATACTTTGAGTTACGGATTCAGGGTCTGTACATAGAGTTGATCCCAGATTGACCTCTTCTTTAAACAGCGAGTCAGCCTCAGCAAGTTCGTTGATTTCGTCAGCGGTTTCCTCAACATCCTCAACATCTTCTTCACTGTCTTCATATAAAAATTTTGGCACGTTTTCGCAGTGGACCCCAATACACTTCTTGCAAATTGAAGAACATTTCAAACCCGCTTTTCTGCAGGAGCGCGCTTCGCCACAGTTCAGCTTGCATGAGCATGAAACAATGTGAAGAAGTGCTTCAGGTGCTGGATCTTGGCTCATTATAACGAATATTGGACCGTGGTCACTGTGATTCCAGCCCCATTTCTCAGGAGGTTTCCAGTTTCCCATCCAACTTTGGACTTGTTGGTAAGTCCGCAACGAATGATGTTGTGCAGCATCTTGTGTAGATGGTAACCGTGCAAGATTCAGTTTGCTTTTTGTGGAAGACTTGGCGAATAGCTGGTACCGCAAATGGTCTAGTGTGTCGGAACTGCTGACACCTCCACTATACAATGCGATAGTAACCTGTTCTCCTGCTGTTATTATTTCTTCACTGGTAGCATGTGGTTTATTGAACGTGCAAAGTGCTGAGGTTAGGTGTTCATTTTTCGCAACAATATTGCAGCACTTAATTTGTCCTTGACCAAAAAAAGCGGATGTTGCACCACATCCGCTAAAGGCGTGAGTGAACAGAATATATTCACTGTCAAATTTGTAAGATTCCGTGGAAAACCACTTGTCTTCTGCATTTCCTCTTCCGGGCTTTAAGAAAAATAAGTTTTCAATGCCTTGCCCCAAACCGGTCATGAGCAAAAGCAGATCAACATCATCTCCTACAATGACAACACTTCCAAAATCTTTGGTTCTTGAAATGCCAGATGTTACAATCATAACGTCAGCATCTTCTAGTGCCTGGCTTTGAAGCTGTTTCAGCCATCACCAAATCGTCACCATATTTCTGGAAAAGGCGAGCCTTGACAGTTCGAATATCAGGACGAGATGATGTGGGTATTTGCTCTAACAGATCGTCCATAGAAAACTGACATTCTTCCGTACTGGTTTCCAGGTAGGCAAATATAGCCTCCATGCCTTCATCTACTTGTGTTGCAGGTCGGTTGCCTCGATTCTGTCCAGTAGCTGAAACACGGTGAAAGAACTTTCTGTAGCAAAATCTGTGGTATCGCCCATCTGCAGCAACCAAATCATTTACATTTTCAATCCGCTCTATCACTTGTTGACCAAATTCATCACCACGTCGTTTAGCCTGTTCTAATACTGTCGATTGCACTTCCAATTTCATTACTTTGTAAACAAAATTTCGTTTGGCATATGGCAATCTTAACTGCTTGGTTAAAAAGTCATCAGAATTGCCTTTTGCAAATAAGAAGCATTTCTCTTAGAAATTGAACTGACCTTTTTCCTGCGACTGACGTAGCACGCCTGTTGGTTCCTGAGGATGTAGAAGGCTAGCTGCTATCATTCTCTCATTAATGTACTTCTTGTAGCATGCTTCACGCAACATCACTTCACTGAGCGTTTTCAAAAACGGGTGTGGGCAGACTCTCTGCGTTTAGCACTACAATCGATAAGTGTGCTCAGTCCTTTCTTTTTCACAAATGGTTCAAATGGCTCTGAGCACTATGAGACTTAACATCAGTCCCCTAGAACTTAGAACTACTTAAACCTAACTAACCTAAGGACATCACACACATCCATGCCCGAGGCATGATTCGAACCTGCGACCGTAGCGGTCGCGCGGTTCCAGACTGAAGCGCCTAGAACCGCACGGCCACACCCGCCGGCTTCTTTTTCACATTGCGTCCACCACTCACCACAGTTTTTTCGCAAATGAAACACAAATTCATGTCAGACATACTCATTTTCAGCACCACAACATATACTGAATGGAAGCGACTCTAAACTGTAAGACCCTTATTGTTGTGTGCTAATAGCTGTCAGCGCACTGTGAACAATCACCAGAGATAATTGCCTTCCGCCCGCCAAAGAATAAATACGCTTTTGCCCGCTAAAGAACAATTCCTACATACTTTTTCTTATAACTGATCATTAACGTCAATCAACTGTAGAAAATGTACGGCACCTGCATGCAATCGTATTACATATTGTAACATAAATAAACTTCACGCAATCCGACGTGAATGTGTTCGTAGTTACTGAATATGATGCTGTTTGTCCTGGCCCTGCAGCAGAGTGAGATGGTAAATTCCAATGAATAACATGATGAGTAATATGTTTATACTACACATATAGAAACTGAAATAACAGTGTTCAAAAATTAGGTAATTTGCCACTTTGCTCAAAATTTGAAAAATTGGTAATTTTTGACGCGCTGTAGCGCCTTAGATACTGGGAGTAGAAAAAAATGGTAAGAACCAAATTTGTAGAGAATTTTGTGCTCTTTAAAAAAGAAAATAGACGTTAAAGCGATAGGAGCAAATGAAACTGAGGTATTTTGAAAAAACTGAAAAAGTATGAAATTTTCGAAGTTTTTTAACTGCAGAAAGTTTTCCCACGAGAAATTTTGTTGGCAAAACTTAGTTTTGTAACCTTTCTAACAATTTGAACGAGTTAAAAAAATAAAATCTTCTACCCCACCTTTTGCAAGGAACAGGCTTATTTCTGACAGTTCTACTGGACTATATGTGTTACGAAATCTTGACGCTCGACATCTTTAGCCGCCATTTTGCTGAACGTATATCTGTCTCTCCCTATCCAACTGTCAGTATACAGCTGTCCCGCAAGTAAACGAGTAAAATTTTATTTTGCCATCATTATGTGCACAAAACATCGCTTTTTATCTGAATTAAGTATTTTTGACATCCCTGATTGCTGAGTCTGGCAATTAATTGACCAGGAAGCATTAAATACCTACAGAAAATAAAGAACCGTAGCCTACTGTTTAAAAATATCCTCTTCACATTATCAGCTGAAAAACTGTAAAGCAAAACTTCCTTGAAGTCACAGCAGTTCTTTAATTTGATTGTAACTATTATTACATGTTTCGTTAAAGTCTGACGACCTTCATACGAAAAAAAATGCACTATGTAGGGAGTTGGTGGGGCTAGTACAGATAGTTTTTATATTTCACGATTTATCTCGAAACAATTTGAGGCAGATTTTTAAGATTTAATGTATTTCGATTAACCAGTTTTCATACTAAAAGAATCATTAAAGTGATTCTATGTTTCTTCAATAGTTTGATCACCAAATGGAAAAACCTAAACAAATGCAATCTGACCACATTTACTCCATTGTAAAGTGTTGACATTAACTGAAATGGCATAGGGTAAAAGTTGATACCGTTTTTATATATATAAATAAGACCAGTTTTCCCAAAACAAAAAGATCACTTAATTAAAATTATTTTGTGTCCACTTTTACCATCCCCATTCTCCTCTATTTAAACAAAATTTTTGGAATGATAAAACCTCTGATACTTTGATCTCGCTTTTGTGGAAAGGGTGAAAAAAACTTAAAAGTAAATAATTTTCAGTTCAACATTAATTTATATTTTTCATTTACGTTAGACATTTGAAAACAAAATAATTTTTGTCAGCTTCTGTCGAACAGAACAGTTTTTCCCATTGACCTTATTTGTTACATTTTTTTGCATTTGCTCTTAATCTAACTCCAATATATACTGACGCAATTTCTTTAATAAGTTTTGTTTCGTGCATGTCGTCTAGGTCAAATACAGAATTTACAGAATGTGCATTAGGTCCAAAAATATTTTTTTCATTAATAGAAAAATGGTGAGACACCGAATTTACGAACTGGGAATAAACTTTACCGAAATCTTCCACATTTGCAAACACACGAAACTTCTTCTCACAATAAACAATAATTTTGTAAATTGCAAACTTAATTCCTCTCCTAGAAACCTGCTGAGTGAAAGCAGTTGGGTCAGACAAAGGCTTCCTACAATATGTGTGGTCACTTACTTTGTCATTACCAAAAATTAACAAACTAGCACACTCACAACACTTCAAATTTTTTAACATTTTTAACTACAAATCCTTCTACGTAATACAAAATATTATTAACATAATTACTGAGGTTTACGTCATTCAGTCTACTACAATAATCTAAACACTGTCTCAATGAAGCATCTTTTACACTAAATTTTCTGTTTGAACATGGCGGTACCTAAAGTGAGCAATTGAAAACACACTGTTTGATTCAAAATCAAGTACATTAGTCTTACATCCAGAGTTTATGCTATTTTTTAATGGCTTTGAGAACTGACTGGAACTGAATAAATTTTGGATTATTGTTCCAGCCTCTTTTACCTCTAATACATGAAAATAGTAATTCCAGTTGATCTTGAGACACTTTATACGTTAAAAAATGCTGAAATGGGTCTGTGTCATGGGAAAGACATACTGTAGCAAACATTCCTACACTTTTAATAGACAGCAAGAAACCCAGAGCAAATATCTTACGGGGATGCCGTAGAATGGATAAACCTTCAATGGAGGTAGACTTCAAAATATATTCCATCTCTTCGCAATAATTATGGCAGAAATTAATGTTGAACTTATGTAAAGGTGGTTTTAAGCCTTTAGCAAAAATATTTCTGCTATTTAACAACTCAAAAAGTTTGTCTACTTTTCCGATAAAAGTAACAGTTGCAGTTGATCCTCGAAAACCTGTATGTTGATGTGACTCAAGAAATTCAGTACATCTGCTACACTTGAACTCAGGGTTTGAGCAGCAAGAGAGACATTCATCGTCTTATTGTGGAACTTAACATGCTAGTTGGTGACTCAATTAGCAAACTTCAAGCCTTCACTCTCCTGTAGTTCATTTAAATTAACTATGTAGCTCCACTGTGCTTCACCATCAACTATCTGCAAAATCTGTTTCTCAGCCTTTCTTGTTGATTTACGCATGTGGCAATGGTCCAAAACTACATAAACATTGCATTCAGCTTAAGGGTGCTTAAAATACGAAATAATATTATCAGGTTCATCGTTGCAGCCCATGTTTTTCAAAGCTTGCAGGTTTACAACTAGGCCGTCACAAGTAACGGACCATACGACTACACCAACTTCATGTAATTTTAGGAGGCATGTATGGATTAATTCAGCTGAAAGTTCAGCTCGAATACTATTTACAAAAAAATATGCAACTGGACATTTAAATTTTTTCTGTACGAAACAATTTGGAATACTAATGCTTCTATAGCTAGTTCATTCAAATCTACTGGCTTAATGCCACCAAAATTTACATAACCACTGTTTACTTTTTTAATATTGTCCCATAAGGATTGTTTATGAATCATCATATTGTCAAAAATTAAAGCACATTCTTTTAAGCAGGGTTTTTTCTCTATATTTTCTTTTAAGAAACTGAACACTTCACTGATGAAAGCAGGCTCACAGCTGACAGATGAGATCAAAGATCTGATGCAATTTGGATGGGGCAAACTAAATAATGATCTAACGTATCTATATGCTTTAGGTGAATAAAAATGTAGTGTCGGAGCGAACTGTTTTATAATATCTCAGTATCTTCTTACTTGTTTGTCACACATGGAGTTTTACAATTCGTTAACGATGAAGTGCAAAGGAAAACCACTAAAACTAAAATTTAAATGATTCTCTATATCATTGTTCAGGTGTCCTTTTTTTTAAGTTCATTAATCAGCTGTGCCATTGTCGAAATGTTTTTGTTTCGTCGGCCTACAGTCATTTGCAATCTTCTTATCTTCTTTCTTAAATTTGTTTTCGATAGTGAAGGGAGGTTTGCCTGATTTCCTTTATTTTCAGCAACTGCTTCAGGAGACTTTTCCAGTTGTACACCTGTGTGATTTACATCCTGCAAGAAAGGAGGTCATTGTAATTTTGCATTCATCACAACAGTTCAAAATTATAAAACCTTCATAAGCAAGCTTATAACAATAATTATAAATATAGGCCTATTGACGTTTATTTTGTTCAGGCCTATACTATTATAATTAAAAGCTTGTAATATATTCCACTTACTTGAGTACTAGCAGGTTCTTTACGAACCAATTGTCGCCTTGCAGTCATCTTTCTCTGAATATGTTTCGGAAAATCAAAGATGGATGGGACGGCATCTTCTTTTAACAGTCTTAATGATGCTCCTGGCCTCACTTTATAGCAATTTTCGGTAACGTGTCTGCTGCATATTGTACTGTACGCAGTAGGTGAGCACTTGTCTCTACGAATTGCTTGCGCCCACAATTTCTGCATTTCCGAACGCGAAAATGGAAACCTGTATAAACAAGAGGCAAATACAGAACTAAATCCAAGAAATATCGTCTTCAGTAGTGCAATTTATACATGAAATACAGTGCGGCAGGAACACTAGTTCTAAACAAAAACATAACTTACCTATGAAAATGAACTCCACTGTCTTTCCTCTAGAGTTCTTTACAACCATAAGCTACTCAATATTTCACCATTATAGCTTCACAAACTTAATAAATCGCTCTCGAATGAATGATTATCAAACAACAGAAAGCACAAAACAACACGACCTACACCCGTACGTACAGAGTTGCCAATCTGATACAAATTGATCGTCACTATTTTCAAGGGTCCAAAGCACAGCAGTTGTGTATCTTGTTTTTATTGAGATCTCTGGGTGGGACCAAGCGAGGTGGCGCAGCAGTTAGCACACTGGCCTCACATTCGGGAGGATGACGGTTCAAACACGCATCCAGCCTTCCTGGTTTAAGTTTTCCATGATTTCTCTAAATTGCTTCAAGAAAATGCCACGCTAGTTCCTTTGAAACGGCACAGCCGATTTCCTTCCCCATTCTTGCTCCGTCTCTGGTGATCTACACTCATGCTCATAAATTAGGGATAGTGCTGATACATGGTGAAACAACGCTCTGTTGGGCAGTCTGCATTTGACCTGCCGTCGTCGCACGGTGGTGCTGGCAGCAGTCCACATACACAGAGGTGTGTTGGTGCATGTCAGAGTACGGTGCAGTGAGTAATTGTGCAGACGTTTCCAGACGCGCTAATGGTGACTGTTGTTGAAAATGGCTCAAAGAACACATATTGATGGCGTTATGAGGGGTAGTATACTAGGGCGACTGGAGGCTGGTCAAACACAGCAGATCGTAGCACAGGCCCTCCGTGTGCCACAAAGTGTGATCTCAAGATTATGGCAACGATTCCAGCAGACAGGAAACGTGTCCAGGCGCTACAGTACGGGACGTCCACAGTGTACAACACCACAAGAATACCGATATCTCACCATCAGTGCCCGCAGACGGCCACGGAGTACTGCAGGTAGCCTTGCTCAGGACCTTACCGCAGCCACTGGAACAGTTGTCTTCAGACACACAGTCTACAGACGACTGAACGGACATGGTTTATTCGGCTGGAGACCTGCAAGGTGCATTCCACTGACCTCCGGTCGCAGGAGCGCCCGTAAAGCCTGGTGTCAAGAACACATTACATGGTCATTGGAACAGTGGTCCCAACACAGAGGAGTCCAGGTATAGTCTGAATAGTGATTCTCGCCAGGTTTTCATCTGGCGTGAAGCAGGAACCAGATACCAACCCCTTAATGTCCTTGAAAGGGACCTGTATGGAGATTGTGGTTTGATGGTGTGGGGTGCGATTATGATTGGTGCACGTACACTCCTGCGTGTCTTTGACAGAGAAACTGTAACAGGTCAGGTGTATCGGGACGTCATATTGCACCAGTATGTCCGCCTTTTCAGAGGTGCAGTGGGCCCCACCTCCCTCCTAATGGATGGCCCCACCGAGCTGCTATCATGGAAGAGTACCTTGAAACAGAAGATATCAGGCGAATGGAGTGGCCTGCCTTTTCTCCAGACCTAAACCCCACCGAGCACGTCTGGGATGCTCTCGGTCGACTTATCGCTGCACGTCTTCAAACCCCTGCGACATCCCAGGAGCTCCAACAGCCACTGGTGCAAGAATGAGAGGCTATATCCCAGCAGCTGCTAGACCACCTGATCCAGAGTATGTCAACCCGTTGTGCGGCCTGTGTACATGTGGTTGGTGATCATATCCAATATTGATGTAGGGGTACATGCGCAGGAAACAGTGACGTTTTGTAGCACATGTGTTTCGGGACGGTTTTCTCAACTTATCACCAATACCGTGGACTTACAGATCTGTGTCGTGTGTGTTCCCTATGTGCCTATGCTGTTAGCGGCAGTTTTGTGTAGTGCCACGTTGTGTGGCACCACATTCTGCAATTATCCTTAATTTATGAGCATGAGTGTGGTTGTCGATGGTACATTAAACAATTGTTTGCTCCTCCTCTCCTTTTAGGTGAGCAGACGATTTTGGATAAAACTTTAAATTCCGATATCTTTTTTCCGTGATCCGATTTTAATGAAATAAAGCCGACATGTTGCCAAAGGTCACGCTCAAGTTACCTGTGAAAACCCCATTACAATTCGTGTAGTAGTTTTGAAAATTAGCATGTACAAACAAACATACATACACGACAGTTTTAGATAAAACTTTAAATCACACTATATTTTTTCCGTTATCTGATATGGATGAAATAAAGTCTTTGCATTGCACCAAGCTACTTTCGTGTTACCTGTGAAAACCCTACGAAAATTCGTCTAATAGTTTTGGAGATTAGCGTGTTTAAATGGAGAAACAGAGAGACATGAGGGTTTCACCATTTTATTATTAACACAAAAGGTTGCCACATATTTTGAATGATTACCAAAATCAAATGCAAAACCGAATTTCCCAACAATGTTTGCATAATTTTGAAAACAATCAAATTGCTTTCATTACTTTCCCAGACAGAACTCAGCATCGTGACAATTTATATTACACAAGTCCAATGGTTTCCTCAATCCATTTTATTAGCTTCATCTTGTAGATAGCAACTTGCATAGTCCCACTTCATGGACTATTTATACTGTATCTCACCTCTCCTATCAGCCGTTGTTAATAATTGCTGGACGCCAGATCACTGAAGGTAAATTAACAACGATCAAGTATGTGGTGTTGGGAAAACGTTAAATGAAAGAAAGTGAGTTAATAGAGTACCACATACATTAAAAGAAACAAATGCGTTATTCATCTTTTTGCCCAGTGTATCTCAGAGCACGTGGTCTTGGTAGAATTATTGATTGTTTGTTACTGCTTCATATTGGTCCTTGAATACAACGTACGCTACGATCTTCTTCGAGCTGTGAGTGAAGAATTGTGTTATTATCTCTGGTGGAGAGCGAGGGATCTCTACTGTGGTGTAGGCAGGTACCAGTGACCACTTCTTCACGGTCGGCCACAATCCTGGAGATACAGTCTCTTCGACTGGTAAAAATGTCAGACGGTAGCTAGCCACCATCTGGCATATTAATGCATTCTGTTCCAACCGACAGATGATCATTCGACAAAGACCATCTCTCATCAAAGGTACATTGTGCAATTACAAGCGATAAGCCCGAGGTATAAATGAATCATGCAAAAGGAAGGCTGAGGTAAGTGCCATGTTACTACCTAATTGCAGAGAGGGAGCAAAATCAGGTGTGTAAGAAGCGTTGTGACTGACAGTGTATGGGGGCCGCCAGATGCCAAACCGCTCAATGGTAACAAGCTGGCAATCCCATGTCATTACGTATCCGATACTGCCGCACACTTATCAGTGTCGAGCTAATATGGCAGAAGTCTGATTGCAGCAATATAAGAAGTTACAAATATTTACCAAAAATGCTAAATTGATTCCAAACAAGCTTCAAGTGCATGCTTAAAAGTAATGTATCCGAATTTAAACAAACAGGATGGCACTGCTAGCTTAGTGTGGACTAGAAGTCGCTGCTGAGTGAAAATGTCGGGCAACTGAAGAAGGTCCGATGATGGTTTCAATGACCTCTTTAATGAGGCTTCATTACAATAATTAGTGTGTGGCGTGGGGAGTATGACGGCGTCTCCCTCAGGTTACTGATGGCAGGTTCCACTGCTGGGCGGCAGGTGCTGCATCGCCAGATTCCCATATTTCCTCGCTGTAGTGAGTGTGGTTGGCTGCAGCTAACGCAGGGACATTAGCCTGCATCACAGAGAGTATCAGTCTTCTGTCAATACCCTGGCGGGGTCAGACATGACTGGAACCACCTGTCATACTCCCGGGATGGTGGTCAAGTGTGGAGTCGCACCTGGTGCCCAGAGGCTTAGGCATCAGGCAGCGGTTAATGTCCCAGCTGTGGCAGAAGTATCTGCGTCACTGAGACAGAATAGCATAGCCTCAACTTCATAGCACTAGCCACCTGTTCGAAGACGACAGGCTGCTTTGGGCGTCCTTAAATACTGATTCTCCGTGCTGTTCACCACGGCTAGTGTGCCACACTGAACTGTCTGTAACGTGTCAATGACTTTCCGGCTGTCATAACTGAGATTCAGTAATTGTGTAGGTTACGTCAAGTGGCACGTGTCATCTGTCGTCACTGTACTGTTGCGAAGTTGCTGACCGTGCAGCCCCTTTGCCAACTACAAATGAAATAGCGGTGCCCTGGTTTCGTCATGATGCAATTTTTGCTGGTTCCAAGACTCGCTTGTAACTTTATCCCTTTATATTCCTCCCTGCCACGAAGAAAATTCGGCCTCAAATTTTACTGCAATAAAAACACTAGTTATTTACAAATATTTACACTTCGGATTTATTTCCCCACTGATTGTATCACACTGTACATTATTTGCTCGAATTCAGTAGCACTTATTTCTGTGCAGAGGTCTATGTTCAAGGTACACTTTGTCCCTCATATCATTGCTTCTGGTTGATGCCATTGCGACAAGTTTGAACTCATAGATGGAAGTCGGCAGGGATGGGATTGGGTTTACTTTCCACATAAGTTGGTAGTATATGATTCCAGTTACTGTGAAAATTATAGTGGCAACTGAGGTCTACACAGGTGACAGAAGTCATGGGATGCCTCCTAATAACGTATTGGACCTTCTTTTGCCCCCTGTAGTGCAGCAACTCGGTGTGGCATGGCCACAACAAGTCGTTGGAAATCCCCTGCAGAAATGCTGAGCCGTGCTGCCTCTGTAGCCGTCCATAACTGCGAAAGTGTTGCCAGTGCAGAATTTTGTGCACAAACTGACCTCTCGATTATGTCCCATAAATATTTGATGGCATTCATATCATATGATCTGGATGGCCAAATCATCCACTCGAATTGGCCAAATCACCTACTCCAATTGTCCAGAATGTTCTTCAAACCAATCACGTGGTCGCCACTGACCTAGGGGTGAATCTTGCGACAGTAATGGCATTCTGGTCATAGAGTAAAGATGAAACGGTACTCCATCCATTTCTACAATATGCCATTCAATGTCAACTTTGGTGTGATGTGCAACCAGGCAGTCTAAACCGAGAATGACCACATAGCCACTGCCGAACACAGGAAAAACGTCTACACCAACGCAGAAGTTATCTTCCCCAACTCAGAAACCAAATAAAGTTGAACCAGTTGAATCTACAAGACCCCAGCTTATGCTGCTTAGTGACCAACATGGCGGATTCACTTTCACTTTATCAGGTATAGCCTTACTTGCCACAGATACCTGCAATCCGGTGTCTTACAAAAATTTACAAAGTCCCCTTTCATGTAACTGGTCAGAAAAGGGTCTGCCACTGATTTTGCACTTGCGCTGACTTTTACTGGCTGCCTTGTTTAACTGAGAGGAGCGAGGTCTGGCCTTTAGCCATGTTCCATGCCTCTCCGAGTTTCTGTCCATGCAATTCTGTTCAGAATGTCCAAGCCATGTACATATCTGGCACTGCCATTCTCTGCAATCAGGCCTAATATACCCACATGTAAAACATTTAAGATCTGTGTTAAATAGGACCTTATTTTTCAAAGGTTCGGTGACCACATCAGTTTTGGCTAGCACCAACACTGTTTCTGCTGCTTTGTTTAGAGTCTTTGGAAATTCCATCGCGACTCTACGAGACATTTTTGGGTGTGAACCCAGTAATAAGGCGTCAAGTTCTCTTTGCTCAGCTTCTTACAAGTAGGCTTCATTAGCATTATCGTCCTCCATGAGCTCTTATGTATTGACATTCATTTTCTTAATACGATCTACAAAACACTCTACTAATTCCCCATGCTTTTGAAACAAGCTGTTAAGTTGCTCACGGTAGTGTCTCGATGTATCCTTCCTTCTACATCTGCCTACTAACACTTCTCTCAAGACATGAAACAACAGCGTTTTGCTTAAATTCTTGTGGTACATCACATGTGTCCATGTGCCCCCAGTAGTTTTAACTTGGCTGTACTCAACAATTGCTCATTACTCCAATTTCCTAACATAGCAGCTGTGTCCAAACTATCGACAAACGCCAAAATATGCTCTCCAGATTTTCCTGAAAATGGTGTTATCAATTCAGCAGTGCTGGTGCCCAGGACAAGTGCACTAGGAAGTGTCTGTTCCCTCCTTTCCTCCTTTAGTTGCCCTGATTCACTTAGTAGCTGAGCTACTTGGTTTATTAACTGCTAAATAAGCGCCCTGAGCCGAAATTTGTTCTACCATGTTGCCTACTGAGAGAGGATAGGAAAACAACCATACAGGCTCTAACAAAAATTGTGTTGTTGCATAGGATGTCCGTGCTGCAGAAGATCCGAGCTTATGGCTGCTGTCGTCTGGCTGTTCATCTTCTTCTTTATGTCCATCCCCAGCAGTCCCCCTAACATAAATTATAACATGACGGCTCTGATAGCTTAGTGGGGGCTAGGATTCGCTGCTGAGGGAGAATGTTGTGCAGCTGAAGAAGGTAAAGTGATGGATACAATGACCTCTTTATTGAGGTTTGATTTCAATCATTAGTGTGTGACATGGAGAATGTGACAGCATCTTCCCAGAGGCGATGGTCTCCAGCTGCTGTGCGTTCTGCTGCTATACAACTGTTGCTGCGTCACCAAGTTCCTGTGCTTCCTGCCTGTAGTGAGTGTGTCTGGCGGTGGCGACCACAAGCACATCAGGCTGCACCATGATGCCTGGCTTGGAGCGTAGTGGTCTTCTGTTGGTGCAAGAACAAAAATGCAACTTACATACTGCTTTATTTGCAAAAACAAAAACAAAAAAACGTTCTGGTACTGTGGCACTCTAGGGAGTGATTTTTCTTTTTTTTTTTAATTTAGACATCCCAAAACGTTATTTTAAAGCTTTCTTTTGTCAGAGGTACCGGTATTGGGTACTGAATCGCACTGTCACAAATGAAGCACTGTGCTTGTATGTGTGTATGTGTGTGTGTGTGTGTGTGTGTGTGTGTGTGTGTGTGTGTGTGTGTGTATGAGATAGAGACAGAGAGAGACAGACAGAAAGGAAGTGAGAGAGGGTTTGTGTTTACATAGAATGGGATGGACACAGAGAGTGGAGAGGAAGAAATGTGCTGAATATGTATACATGAGCGAAGGTGGGGGAAAGGACTAGTGTATATACACTGATCAGCCACAACATTATGACCATCAACCTACTACTGATATAAACCCATCCAGACGATAGCAGCATTATCTGACAAGGAGTGACTGCTAGTCAGACACACGCATGGTGCATGCAGTATCAGTGAATGTTTTGTCCGTGTGTAGAATGGGGATGCCCTGGAGGCTCAGCTTGAGCATTTTGGAAACTGCACTACTTGTCGAGTGTTCGGCGAGTGCTATCGTGAGGGTTTTCAACACATGGCGGAACCAAGGTGAAACCACTTCCAAACATCATGGGGCTGGGTGGCCACCCTTCATTATAGATGTCGAAAAACTGAAACCACTTCGAGACATCGTGGGGTTGGGCAGCCACCCTTCAGTACGAATATCGGATGTTGCAGACTGGTAAAACAGAACAGGCAGTGAAATGTGGTGGAAATAACATCAGACATTAATGCTGGGCACAGTACAAGTGAGTCTGAACAAATAATGCACCAAATACTTCTAACGATGGGCATCCTCAGCCAATGACCCATGCATGTGCCAATGTTTTTTTTTTTTTTTATTTATTTATTGTTCCGTGGGACCACATTTAGGAGAAGTCTCCATGGTCATGGAACGAGTCAATACATGAAATTATAACACGATTGTAGAAACAGATAAAATGAAATATAAGAAACATATTCAGGCGACAAGTCGTTAGTTTAAATAAAGAAAATCAAGAATGTAACACTGGAATTTGCTTAATTTTTTAGCTCTTCCAGGAGCTCCTCGACAGAATAGAAGGAGTGAGCCATGAGGAAACTCTTCAGTTTAGACTTAAAAGTGTTTGGGCTACTGCTAAGATTTTTGAGTTCTTGTGGTAGCTTATTGAAAATGGATATATACTGCACTCCTTTCTGCACAAGAGTCAAGGAAGTGCATTCCACATGAAGATTTGATTTCTGCCTAGTATTAACTGAGTAAAAGCTGCTAACTCTTGCGAATAAGCTAATAATGCTAACAACAAACGACATTAAAGAAAATACATACTGTGAGGGCAATGTCAAATTCCCAGACTATTGAATAGGGGTCGACAAGAGGTTTTCGAACTTACACCATACATAGCTCGAACAGCCCGTTTTTGAGCCAAAAATACCCTTTTTGAATCAGAAGAATTTGCCCAAAAAATAATACCATATGACATAAGCGTATGAAAATATGCGAAGTATACTACTTTTCGTGTTGAAATATTAACCACGAGTTTAGCGACTACTACTGAAATGGGCATGTGATCATCAGCACTGGACAATGACACAGTGGTAATGCTCTGCACGGTCCGATGAACCCCAATGCTGATGGGAGGGCACGAATCCGTCACCTTCCAGGGGAACATTTCCTTGACACCTGTACTGTGGGACGGAGACAATCTGGTGGCAGCTCCAGTATGCTTAGGAGAACATTCACGTGGGCTTTCATTGATCCAGTGGAGCTTGTGCAAGGCACCATGATTGCCAAGCAGGATCTTACACCGCTTCATGACGATCATGTTTCCTGACAACAGTGGCATATTTCAACAAGATAATGCGCCATGTCACAAGGCCAGGAATGTGATGGAGTGGTTCAATACAGTGCTTAGTTCCAATTGATGTGCTGGCCCTCAATTCACCATATCTGAACCCGATCGAACACTTCTGGGATGTGATTGAATGTGGAGTCAGAGCTTGTCAGCCCCATCCTTGGAGTTTATGGGAATTAGGTGACATGTGGGCGGATGTGGTGCCAGCTCCCTCCAGCGACTTGCCAAGGCTTTATTGCTTCAGTACCGTGAAACGTTGCCACTCTATCCATGCCAAATGTGGACGTACCAGCTGTTAGGTAGGTGGTCATAATGTTGTGGCTGGATCAGTGTACATGACCCAGTCACACTAATGTAACCATTATCTACGTTCGACATCAAAGTGCTATAGCCACTTACAGACAGCAGGTGGCAGCATTAGCAGTGTAGAGTATAATGCGTGTCGGGGTATGCAGGAACAGCGCAATCTTTGTCAGTGCAGAAATGGTGTGATTTATCTAATGTCTAAAAGGGCCCGATCACTTGCTTTCAGGCCTTATTCAGTAGTAACAACTGTACTTCAAAGTATCTCATTCTGTCTGCCGCCACACGTACTGGGCATAACATCATACTTTGTAGCTTATATTTTAGACGTCGTTAGCCATATTTTCATCCCCCTATACTGAATATGTATCATTACTGTATTACAGGGATTTGAGCCTGATGGTCCGAGGAAAGGGCTAAAAGGGGTTGTCAAGAAATAAAAAGTCTGAAAATGTGATCGAGACTGTTTTCTACTGATTTTTAACATTTTATACCAATCACTGTGCTCCAGTCAAAAATGCTTTCTAAAATTTTAAAAGAGTGGAAGCATTTCCGAAATGGCTATGTTTGTAAACTGTTCACGTGCCACCATGGTTAAAGCATACCATGCATGGCAAAATTGCAATATCCAAAACTGATGCTAAGTGGTTATAAATCTGTGGTGCAACTGTGGTGCATCATGCACTATAGATGACAGGGCTGAACGATGCCTGCAGAGATGTGTACAGACAAATAGATGTAAAACTGTTGAGCAATTGACAAGATGAACCAAGGGACTATTAACAGTATCTCCTCATGGCCATTTAGTGCATGTATGGGTCTCTGCAGAAGGTGCATGGTTCATGCATAGGTGTTCATTTTTTATGCATGCTGTTCTAGAGTGGAGTAATAGAGAATTAGAGTGCACTTTGTTTGATTAATCTTCTGCCACAACCTTAAGTGTTATTTGAACCATAACCATGTAGATGCAGATGTAGTTGCACCCATGTGGACTGCTGTTCATCAGCGACGAAGGCTGGAATTTGCTTGCCAATAGCACCACTGGACATCCACTAAGTGGTGACAGAAGGTCTTTTCAGATAAATCAGTTTTACGCTCCATTATGTCAAACTTCTGAAAGCAAACACCCTGCAACAATCGTCAGGTGGGTCCAGGATAGAGAGGGGAATGTGACGGTCTGGGGAATGTCTTCATGGCTTCCCTGGGTGTTCTTGTCATGTCGGAAGACACAGTGGATTAACACAGTTATCCATCTATTCTCGGGAACCACATATACCCCTACATGCAGTTTGTTCTTCCTTGGCACGCAGTTCATTGGAATGTGCAGAGGAACGTGTATCACCCTGCACTACTGTACCAGACATTGGAAGTCACTGAGTGGACTGAAGGGACATCAAAACCACATTTATGGTTCTAATCCTCATCAGTTTACGTTTTTATTTTTTAGATGTTTCTTCCCTACTCTTTATCATTTCTTATCATTAATAATCAGGACATTGTTCTATGTGTCCACTAACTGGGCTGTGCACAACCATAACTAGTCCTGTCCAGTTCATGTAGGGTGACTTCCAGATGGAGTAGACAAACAATGAATACATCACTATGCTTTTGATACTGGGTGAATTCGATAACCAAGCTGCTATTGCTGCTCGTACATATACTGCACAGTACCCTCAAAGGTGACATCCTGATAGGAATGTTTTTGTCTCCTGGAGCAATGTCATCAGGGAAGCAGTAGTCTTTGTCCACAAGTAATGGACAGGTGTCATTCAAGGACTAGACATGCTCCACAAACACAGGATGCAATTCTTGATACCATTCACCATTCACCTCAGTGAAATACCCATGATATTGCAAGGCAGTTCAGATATTTCAAAAATTGGTTGTTAAAGCGTTGCTTAGTGAAGAATTCCACCTGTATCATTACACATTTACTCAACACCAGTGGCCAGAAGACCTCATTCAACGAATGCAGTTTTGTGAATGGCTTTTGCAAAAAGTGGAAGATAATGAACATTTTATGAAGAGTGTGATATGGACAGACAAATCTAGCTTCACTCGCAAAGGTATTTTTAACCTCCACAACAGACATTATTGGTCACAACACAACCGACATGTCACACGTAAGCATGACTTGTAGGCACGCTTTGCCATAAATCTGTGGCCTGGAATCATGGAAGGAGTGCTTTTGGGCCCCTACATATTACTGGAAAATTTGAATGTGCTCCTGTATTGTATGTTTCTTTACAGCACTTTGCCTGGCTCATTGGAAAACATCCCACTTAGTGTTCGGCGAAAGCTATGGTCTCAACGTGATGGTGCACAGCCACGGTTCACAATGAATGTGTGTAACTATTTAAATTAAACGTTTTCATGGAAATAGATTTGTCACTGAGGTCAAATATTCTGACCTCCATGTTCCCCGGACCTTATTCCACTAGCTTTTTATTTGTGGGGACACCTAAAGGAACAAGTTTATAGTATTCCACCAATGGATGGATACAAACTAAGAGCATGTGTGCATACTGCTTTGGCAATGATGGATGCAGGTGTGTTGCATAGCATGTTACAAAGTATTTTGACTCTAGAGGGAATGGCAACCAATGCAAACAAAGCATTCCTTGCATTGGCTTTAACACTGTGTATAAAAAAGAAAAAGAAAACGAGATGCTAGTCCAGGAAATAGTTAAAACTGAGAGACATATAGCTATGAAACTTTGCTAAAGGATTTTTTTTTCTTTTTTTTACTTGGCCCTCACACTGAAAAAGAAGACACAAGTATGCAAAAATTTATTTTCATCTAGTTTGTTGCCTAACAACAGTTTATTAAAATATCACACTGTGGAAACATATACATGGTGTTTGGAAGAAGATGTGAATTTTGATATTTTTTTTTATTTTATTGCACTCCTTCTTGTGTGTTGTGCATAAAATATTGCTTTTTTTTTAACTCTTCCAGCATAATACCATATATGGCTGGGAAAGAGGCAAGACGTCTACCCTTTTGGTAATTGCCGGTACTGTTTTGTCTTTATCCTTGATCATAGTTTCCACAGTTGCAAAAACTCATGATAGTGAGATGTATTGTAATAATCTCTTTTTTGCTAAATCTGCACAATGAAACATCAACACCAAATATCAAAACTTCTCTCAAACACATCAAACACTCTAAATGTTTGACAAATGCATCAGACAAAGCCACACATAGTAAATTATTTAAAAAGCTAGCAAAGGATGACAAACTGCTTGTTCGCGTATGGAGGAATTTGAAAATTTGATATCCTGTCATACAAAAACTGCACACAGTAGGTGTTCATATGAACAGTTTATATTATGTTTGTAAAATAATAATTAACTACAGAGTGAATCACGTCATAAGAGTACATTTGGATGGAATCATTTAGTTGACCAATAGTACATTTTAATTGAGCTTGACCATAAGATGTTAACCTGGACTGGTCAGCTAAAAGAAGTTCACAAAGATATTTACATGTAAGTGTCTGGTGGTTAGACAAGGAGTAACTGGAACACTGTTCTGCACAGTGAGTTACAGAAGTGTGTATTAATAAAATTCAAAATTTATTGTTATATTTTACTTTATAGAGGGAAACTAGCAAAATTTGTGGACACAAAATTACGATCAGACAAAGAAGTGTCATTAACTATGTGTTTTTTATCAAGGAAAATGACAATATTATGAGAATTATGTTGTAAATACCATACATATACTCATCGGGATCTGCAAATACTGGGAAAAAAATGGCTAAAATTTCAAATTTTGTAGATAGAATAAATAGTAAATTAACAAGTTTTGCTAGTGAGAGTGGCATTTTTGAACTCAGACAAATCAGAGCTACAAAATTGTGGAACTGAATTTTGAAAACAGCCACTGATTAAAAATCAGAAATCAAATAAGAATTTTAATTACAAATATTTGGGGAAATATGGTATTTTAGAAGAAATAAAGATGTTCTCTAAAAAGGGGAGGGTGAAAGCATTAAACTGAATAATAATCTGTCAGTCAAAATCAGTTATTAGTTCACTTTACAAGTTCCATCTCTACAAGTTCTTGAAATTTTATTTCCAGGTTATTTAATATAAGTATCATTGTTAGTGATTTAGAAACCATATTGTCACTTGAAGGAAGGTGTAAGTAGATGAATGACGAACACCAGCTTTACTTAACGAAAGTTTATTCAGCACTTGCACATACAAGAACGCAGAGCGATGTGCCTCTGGCCAGAACACTTACGGTATATATACAGCTACAGAACATTCCAGTATAATGATTCTTGCCATTTGTGGATACTTCTAGAATGGCAATGTTTCAGTTCAGGTGAGTTTTGAACTCACGACCCTCCATGCAACAATCTAGTATCATAACCACTGCACTACAGCGACTGCGCTACTCGGCATCTTCTGCGAGATTGCTCCCTCCTTAAGAGAACAGCGTCTCGCTGTTACATCCTCCTAGTCCAGGAATGAGTCATCGGTCTTGCATACTCTGACTCCCGATGACTGATGTTCACCCTGGTGGTGATCTTCTTATAACTTCCCTTGCCGCTACGATCTTTGTTACCTTTCCACTTGTTGCCTGTCGCTGGAGCTTCGACTGTACCCTGGGTTGCAGGAGCCTTATAGGGCTTCATTCGAAGGGCGTGGACCGTATCTCTGATCTTTCGTCGTCTTGTGTCAGGTTCGAAGTCTTCAACTTCGTAACATCAGACAACAGTCTTACAACCTTATAAGGGCCAAAGTAGCGCCTGAGGAGTTTCTCAGAGTGACGAACCTTCCGAACAGGAGTGAAGATCCAGACGAGGTCACCAGACTGGTAGACAACAGGGCGGTGGCTTGTGTCATACATACGGCGATCGTTTTCTTGATCCTGCAACGTACGGAGTCTAGCTAACTGCCGAGCTTCCTCAGCTCTGTTTATTATCTGGCCGATGTAGACGTCTTCCACGTCATCAGGATGTAACGGAAACACAGTGTCGATCGTCGTAGTCGCCTCACGCCCATGCACCAGGAAAAATGGCGTAAATCCTGTGGTGTCTTGTTTGGCGGTGTTGTAGGTAAACGTCACGAAAAGTAGCACCTAATCCCAGTTGCTCTGCTCAACATTGACGAACATTGATAGCATGTTGGCCAAGGTCTTATTAAGGCGTTCAGTAAGCCCGTTAGTTTGCGGATGGTAGGCAGTCGTCATGTGATGAGTAATGCACCGACAGTTTATCTCTGTCACAAGATTCGATTGAAAAACTTTCCCTCGATACGTAATTAACGACCTTGGGGCACGGTGTTTCAATACAATGTCTTCTACGATGAATTTGGCTACCTTGAATGCTTCGGCTGTTTTCACGGCTTTTGTAATGGCATAGTGCGTCAGACAATCAGTGCAAACAACAATCCATCTACTGTCACAAGAAGACGTTGGAAATCGTCCGAGGAGGTTCAAATGGCTCTGAGCACTATGGGACTTAACTGCTGAGGTCATCAGTCCCCTAGAACTTAGAACTACTTAAACCTAACTAACCTAAGGACAACACACACATCCATGCCCGAGGCAGGATTCGAACCTGCGACCGCAGCGGTCGCGCGGCTCCAGACTGTAGCGCCTAGAACCGCTCGGCCACTCCTGGCGTCCGTCCGAGGAGGTCAAGCCCAATACGATGGAAAGGCGTTTCGGCTGGTGCAATTGGCGTGAGTCGGCCAGGTGGTTTCTGAGGAACTGCCTTTCTCCTCTGGCACTCGCTACAGTGCGACACATAGTGACGGACACTCCTAAATAAACCCGGCCAGAAAAGTCTCTTGCGGATCCTATCGTATGTCTTAATAAATCCTAAATGTCCGGCCTCAAGTGTGTCATGGAATTTCGTAGAACATCTAAGCGCATGTGTTTAGGAATCACTGGTAGCCACCTCTTTCAAAAACGGATCAAAGTTTTTCTTGCAAAGTAATCCTTTAACTACCTTAAATTGTCCTTTCACATCCTCTGACCGATTTAAGGAAGCATAATTTGAGATATCTTGGCGTCCTTCTTCTGCTCAGCAGAGAGATACTAGAGTGCAGCGAGACAGTCATTATCTTCATCAAAGTCTTGATGGTCTGGCACAGGGCTTCTTGAGAGACAGTCGGCATATTGGTGTTTTATCCCACTTTTGCACATTATGGTAATGTCATATTCTTGAAGTCGTAGTGCCCACCTGGCGAGTCGTCCTGTTGGATCCTTAAGATCTGTCAACCAACAAAGTGAATGATGGTCTGTAACAATTGTGAATGGCCTTCCGTAGAGATACTGTCGAAATTTGCACATGGTCCAAATCACAGCAAGATATTCTCTTTCTGTAGTTGAGTAGTTTCTCTCGGCTTTTTTAAGTGTCCTAGACGCATAGGCTATAACCTTCTCTTTTCCATCCGAAATCTGCACTACAACAGCACGGATCCCATACCCACTGGCATCTGTGTGTAGTTTTGTAGGTACTCTCTCATCATACAGATCAAGTACAGGGTCAGTCGTCAGAGCTTTTTGCAGCAAATCGAAAGAATCTTGTTGAGCACTACCCCAGATAAATTTAGCATCGGCTTTTAACAAGTCTTGGTGTGGCCTTACTTTGATACAAAAGGCTTTGATAAAACGACGGTAATAAGAACACAATCTGAGGAAGCTTCTCACATTTCTAATACTTTTAGGGATAGGAAATTCCGTCATAGCTCTCACCTTTTCTGGGTCTGGCCGTACACCTTCGTTTGACACAAGGTGTCCAACCATTTAGATTTCTTTTGCTCCAAGGGACACTCTCTTGCATTAAGTTTCAGTTCGGCTTGTTGGTACGGTCTGGCTTGTTGGAGGCACTTAAGAACGGCCCTCAGTCTTTTTATGAATTCATCAAATGTCTCTGAGAACACTATAATGTCACCTAATTCACAAAGACACATCGTCCACGTCAGGTGCCTTAGAAGATTATCCATCATTCGTTCCAAAGTTGCTGGTGCATTACACAGACCAAACGGTATTATCTTAAATTCATACAGGCCCTCAGGGGTGATGAATGCAGTTTTCTCACGATCAGCCTCATCTACTTCGATTTGCCAGTATCCCGAGTACATGTCCATGGTTGAGAAAAACTTAGCCCCTTTCAGACAATCTGGTGTATCATCAATTCATGGAAGAGGGTAAAGGTCCTTTGTAGTTATTTTATTAAGCTTCCTGTAATGAACACAAAAGCGCCAACTGCTATCTGTCTTCCTGACAGGAACCACTGGTCACGACCATAGGCTCTGCGAAGGCTGAATGATGTCATTCTTCATCATTTTCTCTACTTCGTCGCAAATTATTCGACGTTCCGTTGCTGACACACGTTATGCTCTCTGGCTTATTGGTTGATGGTCTCCAGTGCTAATCCAGTGCTTCACTGACGATTTGCCTAATTTGCTCTTCACCTGTGGATTGAAGCATTCAGAGAACTCTTGAAGAATGGTAGTTAGCTTCTTCTGTTGTTCCTTAGTGAGATCTGGTGATAGTCGAGCTAGAAGATTTTGTCTCGTAGTGGTAGCGCGAAAGTAGCGCTAATTTCGCCCACAGACCCGGCCTGGGAAGTTTCTATGACTCTCAGCTGTTCTGCAATTAACAGCTCAGCATTTACTACGCACATGCATCTTGGAAGGATCTGCGGTTCTCGGCGACACTTAACTATCCACAATTCACCGAATCCGTTCTTAAACGAGATGCCAGAGGCTGGGATGACCAAGTTATTCTCCAGTGGTTTGCTTCTCTTACATTCCACTCAAGATCCATTGGTTGATGCATGGCATGACACATGACAGCTACCTTTCTAGTGCTGACTGTAGGAATGATCACTTCATCCAGCACACATAGTCTCCACACACTAGGATGCGCATCTTCCTGTCCAGAGTACCTCATCTCATCTACCATAATCTTTGAGCGACCACAATCTATAATTGCTTGAGAAGCTATCAAAAAGTCCCATCTGAGAATGACGTCATGATTACACTCTTGGAAGATGGTGAATTCTAACAGCTGTGTATGGCCACTTATACCCACATGAATGACACATCTTCCTGTAGGTTTTACATATTTAACATTAGCCTCCTTCAGCAGAGATGTTTTTCTGTCGACGAATACGGTTTTCTGCAACTGGCGATGGTACTTCTCCGAAATGACTGATTATGATGCTCCAGAGTCCACAAGAGCTTGGGCTGGTTGGCCATCCATGAGGACATCGACGTAGTTTCCTATCATTTTCGTAGTGATCGACGGCGGAGGATTTTTCTCTTCGACAGTCTCACCTCCAAGGAAGGTCGCACTCTTTAGTTTTCCAGGTGGCGGCGGCTAGGTGATCGGCTGCAGCTTCTAAACGGCGATGTGGACCTTGATCGGCGTGTTGGGGAGCCTCCTCTCCAGCGGCTAGCTTGCGGCGATGGTGACCTACGTCGTCTGGCGCCCACCTCTTCTTGTTCATCTTCGTCGTCCCGGAGTTGGCGACGGCTAAGATCGTTCTGCTGTCTTTTGGTGTGGGCTCCATCAAATATCCTTTCTCGACAATAACGCATCACATGTCCCGGTCGTCCGCAGTGAAAACATACTGGTCGGTTACCCTGGGTCCTCCAGACATCAGTCTTCCTTGGTACCTAAACAGGTTCCTCATGCGGCATTGTAGAAACGTAACTTCGCCTGGGTCTCGACTTTTTTATTGTTTTAAAGAGAAATGAAGGACGAGAGATTGGGTTCAATGTCCGTTCCACTTCCTCCCTTATGACCTCTTGAACCGTCTCGGTTTTTTGCTCGACGTGCAATCCAAGTGCCTTATGAACTTCCTCTCTCACTATCCGACAACGAACACTTGTGAAATCAGTTTCTTCCTCCATCACAGACATCGATACGACGCTTGGAAGCCGTTCAAACTTCTTGCGTGTAATTCTTTTTTGATGCATTGTCTCGATATACTAGCACCATTTTATCAAGTCGTCTGCTGTCGAAACCTCCTTCAGGAGTAGGGCTTGATACATGTCCTCAGCGACACCCTTCATGAGATGTGCAACCTTATCTTCCTCCTTCATTTGAGGATCCACTATTTTACACAGCTCCAAGACGTCTTGAATGTAGGATGCTGTAGTTTCTCCTGGACGCTGTGCCCTGCACTTTAATTTATCTTCAGCCTTGCACTTCTGTCGTTGTGTGTCGCCAAAATACTCGCGCAGTTCCGCCTGGAATACTTCCCAGCTTGTGAACTTCTCCTCGTTGTTCTCATACCATTGCTTGGCAGTGCCCTCCAAGTAGAAAAATATGTTAGCCAAACACACGGTGTCATCCCATTTGTTAAATTTTACTATAAGCTCGTATACCTTCAGCCACTTGTTTGGATCTTGACCACCGTCACCAGAGAACCCGGAAGGATGTCTCATGTGATGGCACACAGTTGCTGTTATCGTGACGTCATCTTCTTCTTCTGTCTCTAATAGATTGGGATCTATAGAATATGCCTCAAACTCGGGTTTCTCGCCACGTAAATGGCCTGATGGGAGCCACTGTGTCGTCGACAATGTGTGGTATCACAAGTTTCAATACCCAGCGCCTCCATCAGAGTAATGTCACGCAGAGGAATGTGTTAGGAGATGAATGACGAACACTAACTTTACTTAACGAAGGTTTATTCAGCACTTGCACATACAAGAGCGCGGAGTGAACTGCCTCCAGCCGGAACACATACAGTATATATACTGTTACAGAACATTCCGGTACAATGATTCTTGCCGTTTGTGGATACTTCTAGAATAGCAATGTTTCAGTTCAGGTGAGTTTTGAACTCACGACCCTCCATGCAACAGTCTAGTATCATAACCACTACACTACAGCGGCTGCACTACTCAGCTTCTTCTGCAACAATATTTTGAACAATTAATTCTGATAAAATACAACCTGAATACAAAATTAACTATTTTGTGAAATTGTCCCCTATGTGTATATTACTATCAGGAATGGTATAAGAACAAGTCAATAGTTCCACCTTACTCCATTACTGCTAGTTCCAATATAAATTAGTGTTGAATTTCCCACATAGAAGTGTTGATTTCTTGCATAGCTATAGATGTAAGCAACAACTGTATTTGCATATATCTCTGTGTATAAAGAATTTTATAATAGCTTTGCATTTCTACTATTTTTTAGTCTCATAACTGCTTTTACACAAATAATCTGACAGTATGTAGCCTCATGTAGAAATTGAAACTAACTCATCTACCTATATCCAATTTTCTGTGGGGCATAGAACACTAATAACACTTAGTTCAGTACTAGTACTTGGTGTTGCCTTTTTCATACTACTGATATCTTATCATACCAGGTCACTTCCACAAACTTTGTAAGTTTATTCAAAATCATTTACTCTCCCCATTACATAGATTTCTGTCACGTCTGGATGTTTCTGAGTCATAATCTCTACGTTGCCACAGGAGGGCCCTGTTTACGGTCCAAGGGCCACTTGAAGCACCAGGCTGAGGCACACTAGAGGTGCCTCTTGTGTAAAATTCGACACAGAGTGTATCATAATTAGTAGCAAAACCAATCCATTTCCATGTTCAGTAGATTTAGGTTTATTTTGACAGGTCTCATGAAGAGCCCAAGGAATTGCAGCTTGGCAGGTAATGTACGTGCAAGGGAAGTAGAAGGGAAAGGGGGCATGAAATGTTTCTTGTGTGGAAAAATGGGAGGGGGGGGGGGGGGGTGGCAAATGACATATTGTCACTTGTGTGGAAAAATGATCCTTGTCACAGAATTTGGTAGAAAGATGTACCTATTAATTTTCCGGTTTCTTTCAATCAGTGTGGTATACTTGTGTGATATGGTAGTTTTTGTTTGAACTTTTCTGGTCTGTTATAAGCTGAGGTTTGATAGGGTCCCTGAATGTTCATCAAACCAGGAACATATGCTTGCAGACCTGTGAACATAGCTGCTGCCATCATGAAAGATGGTAGTGTCCATGACATATCACCATGAATATATAGAAGAAAGGAAGATAACTGTTTGGCAAGAATGCTGAAATATACATCCGTAGCCTGAATGAATGGGCTCAAGCCATGGTACAAAAAAATCATCCCTCGAAGATCACAGGACCACCTCCATCCTGACTTACACCCTCAGTGCATTATAGTTTAAATGCCTCATTGAGCCACCAATGCACTCAGCACCTTGTATCATTTGAAAAGAGGAAAAACTATGACTCATCAGGCCACACTATGTGCCTCCATTCCTCTGTGTTGTTTGGCTCATTAAGTAGATTTATGTGCATTTGTGAGTAATGGCCTTTTGTGAGGTACCACCCTACGCTAAATGTCCATTGCACTCCCTTCACAACTTATTGAGATGAAACTGCATTCACTGATGCCATTTCCTGGCAAGTTTGAAACTGATCATCATTGACATCCCTGTTAGTTAAGACCTTATCATGACCATAGTTAAAATGCTGTTACTTGGCTGTGAATAGTACACTATTCCCTGTAAACACATTCGACATTCCACATTGATACACTAACAAACTGGGCAACATCAGTCACAGTGTGGTTATATGCACATCCAAATACAATATCTCCTTTTCCATTCTGTCACATCTCCTTCTCAACCTAGCTTACTGCAGTGATTTGTACAACTGACATCACTTGCCTGAAATGATTTGTCAATGGTGGATGGTCACATGAGTGCCTGCTACTAGTTCTATGTCATCTACAGAATTCCAAAGTGACAATAGGGCTCTTTTATGAGGATAGCTGATATCTTTCCCCATGAGCAGAACTCTTTGTGGACAGAATTATTGATCAATAAAATCAAAATATTGTACGTGCTCTATTTGTAATATACAAGGGTATGATATAAGATATTTTGATATTTGATAAAAAGACATATTGGTCAAGTTTTTTATAATATATTATGCAGTGTTATTTATTTTTTACAGAAATGATTTTACAGATGAATTAAATGTTGGCTTCTTAGTAGTTATATATACTGTCTGACAAAACAGTGAAGCACCCAGAAGACATGGTCGGCTGTCAAACATATGAAACACCAGTGTTTGTGTAAAAGATTATAGTTGCAATTCTCTGTGACAGGTAGAACAGCCACCGTAGTTCATTAGTGCATGAAGCACACTGTAACCCCTCCACATCTGTGCCTGCCATACAAGAACAAGTAATGGATTCCCTGCAATGTTCTGTATCATCCTGCATCATTCAGTAGAGATTAGCAGCAGCCAGACTAGGGAACTACTTTCCCATATGTAGGCTCCCATTAACGCCACAACACAAACAGCAGTGTTCGGAGACGTGCCATGAACATGGAACCTAGACTGCTGATGAAAGATGTCACATTGTATTCTGCAATGAATCATGATTATGCGCTAGGCTAGATGATCGTCGTCGACAAGCATGGTAGTGACGTGGGAAGATGTCCCATTCTTCCAATGTTTTGAAGAGGCATAGTGGTATTAGTCTTGGCATCATGGTGTGTAGAGCCATCGGGTATGACTTTACATCGTAGCTGGTACTGGTTACAGAACTGTGATGGCAAAATGGTACATAACAGACATCCTGCATTCTCGCATACTACCACTCATACTACAGCATTGTGGTGCTACTTTTCAACGGAACAATTCTCATCCATGCATGGAAAGTGCCTCTGTGAAGTCTCTGTGTGATGTTGAGGTATTCCTGTTCTAGCAACATCAAGATTTGTTGTTGATAGAAAATGCTGAGGACCAGCTGAGACATCAACTCTGTCAAAGTGCCAGTATCCAGGATACCAAGGAATGACTTGCCATTGGAGAGGGTACAATGGCTTTATGACACCCTTGACAATTGTATCAGTAAATAAAGCCAGGCAAAAGAGAGTGCAATGTCATACTGATAGGTGGGTCCACTTTACTGTCAACTTCTTTGTAAATTTGCCCCAATCTTGTAATCACTGAAATAATATCACATACCCTCTCAACCCATGAAGTTTCGTTTTGTTCCCTCCTCCCCAACTGGGTGCTTCACTATTTTTGTCAGGCAGTGTATATACATTTTTCTGACACATGGAAATACACAATAATGAGATACTTGTGACCTGTATAACCATTATCTTTTGTGGAAGTCCAGAAAACAGTTCCTTATTGTCTAACATTGTCTTGATGGACAACTCATCTCTGAGAGCTACATAAAAGGTATACAGAAAATTAGTATCGCAGAAACAATTTTAAATAATGCTGCAGAGCAAATATGGAGATAAAAGCCAAAACCTTACCATTTTCAGAAATGTTTCTTGTAGCTCACCTATTTGTTAGCACAAAACAGCTGCAGTATAATTAAAGGAGCCACTCAAGTAACTGTTGCCACCCTCTCCATCTGCTCTGTGTGCCACACAAGCAAATACACTACTCTTCTTTGCATAAAATTCTGTAGGGCTGATTTTATATAAAAACAACTTTTCTTGTGAATGCCTAAGTTAACAAATTTGTAATTCTTAAAGAAAATAGTCACAATGTTTTGGAATAATATCTATCATAGTAATTTTTTATCCAGATATTTCTCAAAATTATCCACTTTTTGTAGAATTTCTTAAAAGTTCACAGCTTACCCTTTGTAAGATCATTCATAATAAGTATGAAGAGCTGAAACAAATGTTTCCACATTCCCAAGATGCAATTGCTCAAGTGATTCAACAAATTGTCACAGCACTATTTTACAATGTATTGGAAGCTTACAAACTTGTTAAGCACAACCATAGAGGGTTATATCCTGTCATTAATATTCAGTAACTCATATCTGTATGGTACAGTTTATAATATAGTTTTAATGTCGCTAAGTTTGGATTTTTTTTTTTTTTTTTTACTAAAAGTAGTTCTGAAGGAGCATACCACCACAGCCTAACTTTTGACATGAGCCACTTTTAGTTAAGGGACAGTACCATTTCTTACTTAGTGATTCTTAAACTGCAATGCATCTCCTCCATTACTGGCAGTTCATGAAGCCATACTGTCACATGCTTTCATGTTTTCACTGTGTTTGATGGTTCTTCATTGACTAAGAGTTTGTTACATTGTCCTATGTTTAAATTGACTCTCACACAGTATATCACCTCTTCTAAGATGGTTTAGAAAGCTATTCATTAATGAAAATGTGGTTAAGATGTGTCTGAATTTTGATTACCACAAATTTTGCAATGACTGAAAATGTGGAAAGATAGGAAAGAAGTACCATCAATATTTTCTGAAAGTTTGAATCATAAATGTGCTTCATAATTAATTCTTATAAACAAAAATGCATACCATAACGTCAGTTTCGAGCTAGTTGTCATAGTATTATATTAGTGAATATCTAAATTCATTACACATTTAACAATAAGTCATTACAATTTCACCAAGTAAATTTTTCATTAAGACTTTTGACTTCTTTCATTGTAGCCGATCCAGGAAGTCTCATTCAATGGACCGCACTCCATGCCTGACAAAGCGGTCACATCCTGGAGCAGCAGTGAGCGTGAAAACACAAGAACCTGTAAGACGGAGCAATGAGGGACCGCCTTCATTACCATCTGCAATACCTTCACAAGATAGTGATTCTCATGAAACCCCACCAAAAGTGTTCCAGGCTGCCCAGTATGAACAGCATCTTGTAGAGACACTTGAAAAGGATATCATTCATAGAAATCCTAATGTGCAGTGGAACCGTGTTGCTGGGCTGAGCGAAGCAAAAGCAATACTTCAGGTGATGAACAATATTCAGTTACACACTTATTGTAGACAGTAATATTTTGTTGAGTTACATGTTATTACTAACACAACTCAAGAATAATCAAAAATTTCAGCAAAATATGATGAAAGTATTAAAAAACCAGAAGAAGGTGTACATGAGAAATGTTTCTCTACTGCTTGAATAACTTTTTGTATTTAAAATACACTTTGGATGTGTGGTATCAGAAATTATGTTTTATATCTCCTGCTTAATAAAAAGAACAGTTTAATACTAAATCATTGCATCAGACATGAGAGCAAATACCCTCACCTCAGGTGCCCTGGATATTGATTGACATCTGCACTCTTCATGCCACTGGTTTGTGGCTGTCAGGTACTGCATAACATGACCACCATTCTCTTCCTCCTGTGTTCTATATGTAGAGGAAGCATGATGAGACCTATGTGTGTCCTACTGCTTCCTATCTTGCTCATGTGGATTTTCCCTTACAGGTACAAAAACAACAAAGTAAAACCAAATTCCATAACACACCGGTGTTCAAAAGTTTCCTTAACAACTTTCCACAGAAAGAACATCCAAAATTTAACATTCTATGTTATAAATCTTCTGAAAGACTTTAACTTGGACCAGACATGCTATTGGGAGTTACAGTATTCATCTCTAAATTTCATGTATATGCTTTGCCAATGCAGCCTTGCCAGAGCCATACTCATTTTTAATCTCCTGTATATGCTGAATTTTATCAGTAGTATTTCATTGAAATGGGATACGCCATTTCCTGTCTCCATAATTAAGTACATAACATAGTTAGCCTTCCACTACTACTTCATGTAATCATCACTAACTAGCAAGACAATGAATGTTTCTCATGATGATGTGCAATTATGTAGAGACAGCCACAATTTGCCTTTAAAAATAGTACTGAGTGACAGAAAGGCACACAAAAAAATGGAGATTTCCACTTGCTGAATGGTAAGACATCGTTTCCTCAAACAAAAAGGTTATCAGGAAGATAAACATAATTTTGAGGTTGCTGATATATTGCTTTGGATACTGGAACAAAATAAAAACATAATATTTAAATAAATATCAAATTAAATAAATACTAATGTAAAAAGTGAGTTACACACATAAAATTTAGAGGTATTCAGAAAAATATCAGTCTATAGAACCAATGTAAGGGAGGACTGGAATAGTAATAGGAAGAAAAAAGAAGAACAGTGTGACAGAGTCAGTGGTGTGAAAGCAGAAGGAGCTAGGCAGATTACATAATATTGTTGAAGTTCAGACAAAGGATAATGTAGGAATGTTGGGTGTTCTATATGGACATTATCCATTTATGTAGAACATTTTGCATCTGTGTAAAAGATCTGTCCTTTAGTTGGAAGTTACAGATGGTATGGGTTCTGAACACGTTGGAGTCTCACAGTTTCATAATCTTGCTACTTTAGGAATCATATCAATTTAAACATTAATTTTTTTCTTCGTGAATACATATATGTTAATCCACATAAGACGCATAGGAATTTCTGATAGTATTCTAAGCATACTGGTTTAAAAAATCCTTATTTTTTCTTAGATGCAGAATATTCCCATAATTCATAATGAAGAATAGGTTATTGAACTGAAATCACTCATGTATAAAACAATGGAAACACCAGGTTGAAATATCAGCTGTATAAGAAAAGGATAGATTGCTACTCACCATAAAAATGACATGTTGAGCTGGAGACAGGCACAATGAAAATATTATTACACATTTAGATTTTGGCCAAAGCCTTTTTTAATAAGAAAACACACACACATTCATTCACACAAGCAAGCACACCTCACACATACATGACAGCCATCTCTTGCAGCTCAGACTTGTGAATAGTTGCCCCATAATCACAAATACTAATGTATGGTGCTTCACCTGGAAGAGTGACCTTCTCCGTTCTCAACAAACAGATAGATCTCATTTCTTCACGGAATAATAGTAAGCTAGGGAAAATAGACATTTTATACTACTCACAGTTCTGCATGTAATTACTTCAGGCTGATCAGACTACAAAATTTATACTGAAACTAACTTTTTATCAACTGAATATAATGTTGATGTGATCCATACTTCATTCTTGATAACTCATTCGATAATGAATATAGAAAGCTGCTCTTGCTTTCTAGGTGACATGTAAAAACATGATATGTCATATAGCTTAGACTAGTCAGCATAAATTAAATTTTAGTGTTTTTCAACAATATGGCAATAGCAACAGAGAAAAAAATTAAACATTTAGTGTGAAATTATTGTTGCAGATGACAGTCCTCTGAAACTCTTTGGCAGTGACTAAACATTTATCAGTGTTTACAGCAATATGTAGGTAAAGTTCCTATACCTACCAAGTGAGCAGCTCGGTGTATCAGAAAAATCAAAGGACATCATATCCTACATTAACATATTTGTAACAGGATTGCTGTTTATTTAAACATTATCTATCGTCTTACACTGCCAGATTCATACATGTTAGGGAAAACTGTCTTTCATGGTAATTTCTTCATGACACATGCACCATGTAGCATAAATTGATTGTGGTGGATATTATGTAAAAGCTTACCTAGACCTCTGTGAGACCTATGGTCATTTCAGAAAGTAACATAACTACTATGAACTGTGTCAATATTACTGCTAACATTCATGGCTGACACATACATTTTGAACCCTAGCCAGGTATGCATAGTCTAAATTTGCACTTATTATTAACCACAAATAATGTTAGGAAGTAAATTTATTGGTGCACCAGTATAAAAATCCCAGAGTCTATGAAGAGGATTCTGCAAAATGCTTGGTTAGAAACTTTACAAAATATTTTAACTGCATGTGCCCTTAGAAAAAATACTTTTTTAACCTTTCCTGCACTGTCCCAGGAAATTATGTCACTGCACCATAGTGCAGTACTGAATGAAGGTATGTAAACACAATCTGCAGATTACACAGTGGTAGGGATTTTCAAATACCAAGCAGACAGATAGGAGCTTTTTGGAGAACTTACCCTTTATGCTGGTTCAACTCAGTTTATTATCCATCTGAATGCTTAGACTTTTACATAGAGTTTCATTTATTGTATTCCCATTGACATCTATTTCTAACCAGTAGCTGTAACATTTTTAACTGATTTCAATTGCATAATATAAGATTTGTAAGATAAAGTAAAATAATGGTAAGAATATCATGGGAGATTGTCAGTTCACCTGCCCAACGAACAACATCCTTGCATAACATGTGTCAGTAGACATCGAGTTATAAACACAATGTTTATGTCTGGCATAGTGGTTAAAAGAAAAATATGCAGTAATACATTTACAAATGTGTAAAAAAAATCAGAAATTTTAAAATCTTTTGCTGTTCAAAATATCAACCCTGGTGTGCAACCTCAGTTATTAAATTAACAGAATATACACTGAAGCACCAAAGAATATGGTAAAAGTGTGCATGCTCAGGTACAGAGATATGCAAATAGGCAGAATACAGTGCTCTAGTTGGAAACACTTATATAAGACAACAAGTGTCTGGCGCAGTTGTTAGATAGGTTACTGCTGCAACAATGGCAGGTTATCAAGATTTAAGTGACTTTGAATGTGGTTTTGTAGTCAGCAGATGAGCAATGGGACACAACATCTCCAAGGTAGTGATGAAGTGAGGATTTTACTGTATGACCATTTCACGAGTGTACTGTGAATATCAGGAATCCGGTAGAACATCAAATCTCCAACATTGCTGCGGCCATAAAAAGATCCTTCAAGAACAGGACCAACAATGACTGAAGAGAATTGTTCAGTGTGATAGAAGTGCAATCCTTCTGCACATTGCTGCAGATTTCAATGCTGGGCCATCAACAAGTGTCGGTGTGAACCATTCAATGAAACATCACAACACAAAGCTTTAGGACAGTCAGTACCGACATTGGACTGTTGATGATTGGAAATATGTTGCCTGGTCAGAGGAGTCTCATTTCAAATTATATCAAGCAGATGGACGCCTATGGGTATGGAGACAACCTCAAAAATCCGTGGACCTTGCGTGCCAGCAGGGGACTGCTCAAGCTGGTGGTGGCTCTGTAATGGTATGGGGCATGTACAGTTGGAGTGATATGGGACCCCTGATATGTGTAGATACGACTCTGACAGGTGACATGTACGTAGGCATCCTGTCTGATCACCTGCATCCATTCATGTCCATTGTGCATTCCAACAACACCCAACACATCCAGAATTGATACAGAGTAGCTCCAGGAACATATCTGAGTTCAAACACTTCTCCTGGCCACAAAACTCCCCAGACATGAACATTATTGAGCATATCTGGTATGCCTTGCAACATGCTGTTCAGAAGAGATCTCCACCCCCTTGTACTCTTACAGATTTATGGACAGCCCTGCAGAATTCATGGTGTCAATTCCTTCCAGCACTACTTCAGACATTAGTCAAGTCCATGCCACATTGTGTTGTGGCACTTCTGCATGCTTTTGGGGGGCCTACATGATATTAGACAGGTGAATTGGTTTCTTTGGCTCTTAAGTGTGTTTAGTAGCACTTGAAGAAAATAAGTAAAGGTACAAGAAGCTGCTTTCATTTTAGAAAGTATGGCATAAAGTTCCTGGTGTTTCAGATGACAGGCTAACATTTTAGATGGTTAACTTTGCATATAAGCACAATACAGCAAAAATCCTAATAATAAAATTTCGAGGTTAACATCTATGATCACGATGAAGAACTAAGATATAGGAGAACAAGTGTGGAGGTACTTAGACATTCACATACTATGCATTATTTATTGTTTATGAAGATGTATACATCAATGAAATAGACACTGAAGAGTAATGGAATGATACACATTTCCTTAGTAACATACAGTACCATGATGATGGTGGACACTTGTAATGGCACGGGGTTTGCAAGAGACTAGTTGCCACATGGACTCTTACTGATTGATGATTCACATCTAGTGGAAACTAGTCTAATGATGTGTAGAATCCCAGGCTTGCTCAATAGGACTGAAATTAGACCATACTCTAATATCCATAGAGCACCACACTGACAACATTCAAGAGTGATGTGATGATGTGGGTATTTACACACATCATAAAAAGTTTTGTGTCAACCCAGTTCCCAGAACTCCTGAAGATAGTCATTGACTGTGGATATTGTATCACAGACACAGTCTCTTTGGCTGTTCAGAGATGTCACTAAACCTGCCTGAAGATTTAAACGACCACGCACGAGCAGTGACTATTAGATGGAGGGGGTCCGACTGCCGATCAGTTCCAGTCATTCCACCAGGAAGGAGGTACACGGCTCATGTTGTCTGTAGTTCAACCAAGCCTAGATGGTCAATGCCACAGTTTGATCATGTCCACATTGTTACTTTTAGCCAGGAAGGGTTCTCAACAAGGAAAGTGTCCAGGAGTCTCAGAGTGAACCAAAGCAATGTTGTTTGGACATGGAGGAGTTACAGGGAGAAAAGGAACTGTTCATGACATGCATCGCTCAGGCCACCCAAGGGCTACTACTGCAGTGGATGACTGCTACCTATAGATTATGGCTCAGAGGAACCCTGACAGCAACGCCACCATGTGCAATAATGCTTTTCATGCAGCTACAGGACGTCGTGTTACGGCTCAAACTGCACGCAATAGGCTGCATGATGCGCATCTTCACTCCCAACGTCCATGGCGAGGTCCATCTTTGCAACCATGACACCATGAAATGTGGTACAGATGGGCCCAAAAACATGCTGAATGGACTGCTCAGGATTGGCATCATGTTCTCTTCACCAATGAGTGTCACATATGCCTTCAACCAGACAATCGTCGGAGACCTGTATGGAGGCAACCCAGTCAGGTTGAATGCACTCTGTCCATCAAGTACAGCAAGGCAGAGATTCCCTGATGTTTTAGCATGGCATTATGTGGGGCTGACATACACCATTGGAAGTCATGGAAGGTGCTGTAATAGCTGTACGATACGTGTATGCCATCCTCCAACTGATAGTGTAACCATATCGGCAGCATATTGGCGAGGCATTTGTCTCCATGGACAACAATTCGCACCCCAGTCGTGCACATCTTGTGAATGACTTCCTTCATGATAATGACTTTGCTCAACTAGAGTGACTAGCATGTTATCCAGACATGAACCCTACTGAACATGCCTGGGATAGATTGAAAAGGGCTGTTTATGGACAACGAGACCCATCAACCACTCTGAGTGATCTACACCAAATCGCCATTGAGGAGTGGGACAATCTGGACCAACAGTGCCTTGATGAACTTGTGGCTAGTATGCCATGACAAATACAGGCATGCATCAATGCAACAGGACATGCTACTTGGTATTAGAGCTACTGATGTGTACAGAAATGTGGACCACCACCTCTGAAGGTCTCGCTGTGTGATGGTACAACATGCAATATGTGGTCTTTATGAGCAATAAAAAGGGCAGAAATTATGTTTATGTTGATCTCTATTCCAATTTTCTGTACAGGTTCTGGAACTCTTGGAACCGAGGTGATGCAAAACTTTTTTTGATGGGTGTATTATTATCATGCTGAAAATACATATCTCCAGTAGGACCCTATAAATCACAAATATAAACACATGATCTGCCAGCCACTACCTGAATCCTTAGCCTATGAATGATAGGAGTACATGCACCAGAGGTCACGTTCAGTCTCATATGAATTTAATCACATGAAGAGACTACCACTTATTAGACTGCATCTTGATCGTTATAGGATTACACACACATTTAGAAATATGCAATTCTGTACTGGAACTCATCTGCCTTAGTGACCTTTTCCTTTTGTTGAGCATCCATTTGCAGTGTTTTTGCCCTTATGCTAATTGCTCTGGTCTGTGAGGTGTGGTTTGCAAATTGTTTATTGTGTGATGGCGGTTTTTGTACCTTATGGTGATGCGATAGGTCTTGATGGTATTGTTTCCCAAATATTGTGTACAAAAATAGCAAGTGATCTGGAGGGCTGTGGTTTGTCTATCTAAGGTTAAATTCTCAGCCCAGTGATGGAAATCCCTACCAGCTAAATTTTGATAACTGTAGTTGCAGTATTACCTGGATCAACATAGCCACTGTATATACAGGAAATTGTGGCCAATGAAAGCTCCAGTACCTGTATAGCTTCAGGGATGAAGCTGTCCCTCGCATCTGACTTGTGTCACTTGTCAGTCAAACATCTTGCCTTTCTGTGTGCAGCTGTTCTGTGTACAGCCAGTGCATGGTCTGACTACATTTCAGTCATGTACCATACTGAAACACTCAATTCAGTGAAACAACAAAAGTGCTATTACTCCAATGTGGTAGCAATCAGTTTCCCATCAGCATATATATCTGACCTCATACAGATGCAAATATTCTGTTGTAGAAAAACTGGCTCTGTAAACGTGTGCTATTAAGAAATCTGTTTTACTTACTTTATTTTAATTGAGTCATATTTTTAGTTACTTAACTGAGTAGGACATACAGTGAGAAAGTTGGCGTAACTAATTTAATTTTGAAGCCAAAAAATCCACTATGAGAATGTTACAAATATTCTTTCCAAGATCCTCAAAGAACATGCATCAGTCAAGTGAAATTATTTCTATTTCCGGAACATACATTGCCATTAAATCTACTTTATTATTAATTTACAAACTCATTTCTTTCTGATAAATGGAGAACTTCCAGAATGAATGTTCTATATAATCATCAATTACTGACCAGTGAATGGCATATTGACATTTACATAGGCTGAAAAAGCACTCTATGTTTCAGGAAGCCATGGTACTCCCAATGCTGATGCCTGATTTCTTCTGTGGAATAAGAAGACCATGGAAAGGAATTCTTATGGTGGGACCTCCAGGAACAGGAAAGACTATGTTGGCTAAGGCAGTTGCAACTGAGTGTGGTTCAACATTCTTCAATATTTCTTCAGCAACACTTACCTCAAAATACCGTGGAGACTCAGAAAAGCTTGTGCGACTATTATTTGAAATGGTACGCTTATACAATAATGGAAATTCACTTAAGTTTTCACTAACTGCATAAAAATCACTTTTAATCAGTCAAAGTAGCAATCTGGTTTTAGAAGTCAGTATAGCACAATCAACCATTTATAAGTCATGAAAGTAGTTGCACTTTGCCTACGATTCAGAGATTTTGAGAAAGCTTTAAATTTAATGTCAGTAAATTCTCTTCTGACAGTCCTTGACAGACAATACATTGATTCAACCTATGTTATTATGCTGATGAATTCATAAACCACTGCAATAACTATCATTAGATTTAACCAGGATAACGGGAATTTTAAAATTGAGAAAAGAAGCATGTACGGAATTTTGTATCACCGATGCTATTCACAGCAGCCCTAGGTGATGTTTTCAGGTACATATGGTGAAAAATATTTGTTAATGGAATGTAACAGAACAATCTTCATTTTGCTGATGACATTGTGTTGTTTGCCTGCAAATGATTTGTAATCAGTACACAGGAAAAAAATTGTACAAATTAACAATGAAGTTATAGAACCAGTTGAAAAGCTGTATTTCAGACATTTGAAGACAATGGCAGTGTATGCAGCATAAGAAAAAAAAATATAGGAACAAAAGTGGCCTGGGTTGCTTTGGTACACTAAATTTCGAAAGTAAGCATCTGACGTGTATGAAAAGTAAAGCTTGCAGTTTGTGTATTTATCAGTTATGCTTATGTTAGTGAGATAATGCAGAATCTGTACAAAACTTGAGGGTTTTTCAGAGAGCAATAGGAATATGCATACCATAGACCATAATGGTCTAAATAAAGTAACTTTCCTTTTTTCCAGTTCATGGATAATAATTTATTTTTTAGAAGTAAGCAGATTTTTTAAAAAGTAGTGCCCTCTTTTGTATATGGGTAAATACTCATTTGCAGTTGTCCTAATTATATAAAGAACAAATCAGTTCTATCACTGTCATAAAAGTAGACTGTCATTAACACTACATATATTTACATTTGACATTATAATGAAGAATCCTGTCTTCAACACATCTAGTAAGGAAGACAGCACTGTTAGTGTTACAGAGCCTGAGGAGATTATAGAGCATATTTCTACAAACAAACCATGCAGCACAGTATGTCTTTTTGGAGTTGGTTTGGTATAATTTGCTATTAATCTCAAGAACAGGACAGTTGAGTTAAAAAACTGAAACTGTGCAGATTCTAATAGTACATTTTAATACTCTCTACTCCATTTGCATTCAAGCTGGAACAATCTAGATCACAGTGCTGGCAAAACTAAATTATTACTCTGTAGTATAACATTTATTGCAGAGAAATATTCCTGAAAGGTTAAAATTATGTGACTTATGTGGAAGGCAAGCAAAGATCTATACTCAGGTCTCAGTCTGACATAAAGCTTTAACCCATTGGGAATTTTTATTGTTGCTTAAAGTTTACTTCAGGTTTAATGTTTCATTCTGAGAACAACTTCAAGGCATTTACATTGTACACTATTTTGTTTTTAATAGCATTTCATTAATTTCTTCAGAATTGATATGCTTGTTGCTACACTCTGATTTTTTTAATGTCCTCTGAGCTGATTCTTCCAGTGCATCATCCTTCTCACACTTTATTTTACAGGTTTCAATGCATTTTCCTCCCTTCCCTTCCCTTTTCTAAAATCCTTGGAATTTGTAAACTAAGCTGATACTCTTTGTTCTCAGTTCAACTAATATTAATAATTCTAAACTGAAATGGAAAATTGACACTTATGAGGTTCCAGTAGAAAAACACAAGAACAGCAGATGATAAAGATAGTAGACTTTGGAATCAGATGTTCCTTTATTGACTAAAATAGAAGAAAGGGCTGAAAGAAAAGGGGCAATTTAAGAGATATGCAGGAGACCCAACCAGGTTCCCAAGTCAAAAAAGTCATATTGTCACAGGATAAGAAATAAATAAATAATGAAACCAATGGATAAGATTTAAAAACTAGAAGACGAAAGTGGTGGAGAGGGTAGCCAACAACTCAGAAAAAAGTGGAGCATAGTGTGAAACTAGAAATATAGATAATCAAGTTTGGCAACTCCAGATTGAATATTAAGAAACTAAAGAGAATATTCATTGTACACCTAGACTCTGATACCCATAGTTAGGAAAATGCTCAGTGCTACTGTCCTGTCAGACTGGATATAAATATCAAAAATTTTAATTATTTAAAAATAGTTGAGAGTAACTTTGACACAAGCATCTCCACATCATAATGCTCCATTAAAGTGTCTCTGTAAAGCAGTGTTTCAGGAGATCCACTGCATATGCTGTGGCCTGTACTTTATAACAAATAATTCAGTTCATATGATCACATAAAGCTAATTTGTTGCCTACATGTTTCAATATTGGTAGAACAAGTTTATCTAAAATATATGCCAATCAACTCATTTCTTATAATATACTGTATATTCTAGGCTAACAGCTCATACTGCTACATTACAAATACACAATATACATTTCAAAATATAATGACATGTAGAAAAAAGGCAATATGATTGGAATAGTGATTGAATACTTGTATTAATTTTTCAAAGTGATTTTGTTTTCTGGGTCTCACTCATACCAGTTTTTCAACTTGAACATTTTAATTTGCTGCAATGAATAAGATATTTCCTTAATAATATGCATTATATTTCAGGTTCACTTTTATACCCCAAGCACTATTTTTATAAATGAAACAGATTCACTGTGTTCATAACGTCGTACAGATTCAGAACATGAAGCTTCCCGAAGATTTAAGGCAGAACTGTTGATTCAAATGGATGGTCTTAATTCTAACAGGTATGAACACCATATTTACTTCAAATGGTAAAGAAACATCAATTAATTAAGTTATATGGACAAGTGTTGCCTGTGTGAATGAAGATATAAGTTGGTTGACACTGCAATCAGTGTTTGAGTAGAGTCTGAGAAAAGAAAAAGGTTAGGGTACAGGCACATTGGAAGATTAATAATGCAGAGATTGTGAAACATATGTAGTCCCTAAGCCATTGTTGTGAATTCCAGATGAGCTGACAGTGTGAAAATTTTGCACATAAAATACAATAAGCAGTTCTGAAACATGCACACACACACACACACACACACACACACACAATCACACACACACACACACACACACACAGAGAGAGAGAGAGAGAGAGAGAGAGAATGTAACTGTTTATTATTGTGTCATTCCTCAGCATACTGTTTTGGCACTAAATAGATTCCTGTCCTCATCTGAGACTTTTTTTAACTGATAAACTCTCAGATGACATGATTCAGGGTGCCGATTTCTTGATACTCTCAAGAATCTGTTGAGTGTTGATGTATTTTTAGTAAATACAAGGGATATTAAATATAGCCTATATTTTCCCAGGTAGTGTATTGGATTTTTGGGTGTCCCAGCTGTTATGCACTCTTGGTCACTACAACTGCTACTCTATAAATTAAAGAATATCTGACCAGATTTTTTCCTTGAAACAAAAAGTGCTTCATTCTGTCACAGAAAATGCCAAACTACTCCACTGGTGTTTAAAACTCAAAATAAGAACAAGTTTGAAAACACTCTGAAAAATAACAGACTGTGCACTGCACGTGTCCACTATTTTTTAGTTAGTTAGCTGAGTTTGCTATTGAGTGTAACCACAGAAAACAAATTCTTTCAGGAAATCAGCAGATTTTATCCCAGGTTTTTCTTTTGTCATAATAGAAATGTCTTCCTTGGGTGTTAATTGATTCAGTTCTTAATGGGCACTTGTAATACTTGTAGCATAACAAATCCAAAAATTAAACACAAATCAGCAAGCTTCATTTAAAGTTATAAGTTTACTCTTTTGTGAAACATTCCATGAGTCACAATACGCTCAACTGCGAATGTTGTTCTCAGGCCTGCGATGAGTTACTTACTGTTTGTAGACAGCTGGAAACAGATCTGAGAACTGTTAGATGACTGGAGCTGCACCAAACAGGTGTACTTGGAGGGCTACAGAGAAACATGTACCAAAGATACCAATGATACCTCGAATACAATCCTCCCATTGTTTCCTCTACAGCAAGTACAGGATCTATCACTACTCGCCATTGTGGATGGTGTGATAGGTCTCAGGGCCCTGTACAGAGGAGACAGGGACCAGAGAGAACTCAAGGTTTTACAGCCACCCACCGCACCCCCAACCAATGAATTCAAGGTTCTGTCTTTCACTGAAACTGAAACTGAGCCAGTAAGACTCACTTCACTTATTTAGGAATCTGCTGTGTATCATGTCAAGGGGAGAAAATTTAAAAGAGTATGGGGTCTATTAAGCACTGACACTTATAACATACAGGAATACTTGCACCCTTAGAAAAATTTCAGCAAAGGATGGGAAGGATCACCACACGCACTCCACACGTATGCCCATTCAACATTCTGAGGAGGCCGTTCCAGCACCCATTGAAGGAACAGACAACTGTGTATTGTGGAGCATATTTGAACAAACAGTGCTTGTCAGGCAAGCTTCAAAATCATACTTGAATCCTTCCACGACTGGAAGGAAAGGCTGAAAAGAGTAGCCATTTTCACAGACATACATTCTGCAGCATTTCCCCTGGTTCTCAGTTGAGAAGGCGGCTTGAATCACTTTGACTTTGGAGGTTCTGCGACAAGTTAGGCTACAGATTCTTAGAATTGCACCATAGAGTAGAGAAATCTAGGGTCTGTCTAGATGTGTCAGGTGTGCACTACACATCAGAAGCTGTTACCAAGACAGTTGATGGTTTGTGGGGTGCACAAAAGATTTTTTTTATATTACCTGACTCTTGATGCTGTCTGAGTAATGACACCTGTAAAAGCATCAGTGTAAGGTCAAAATTAATGCACTCCCCTTGCCACCTTCCCCCTATCCACCCAAAAAAGTATAGAAGTCCTAGTTATCAGTATCAATTGCTGAAGCACTTGCAACAAAGCACCAGGGTTAATAGCACTCCTAAAAAGCAGAAATGCTGAACTCCAGGAGTACTATCCCAATTTAATGCTTGCACCACTGCCAAGATTGGTGATATAGATATTAGGGTCACTACTATTAAGAAAAAATTTAAACCGCTAAGACTGAATGAAGTTCCATGACCTGATAGAATTCCTATTAGATTCTATACAGAATTTGTGGCTGAGTTAGTGCCCCTCGTAAAAATATTATATACCATAGATCTCTCAAACAAAAAAAACTGTGTCCAGTAGTTGGCAGAAAGCACAGCTCTCACCCATCTACAAGGAGGATAGCAAAAGTTATCTACAAAACTAATGTCCAATATCATTGACATGCATCATTATAGAAACTTAGAACATATTCTGAGTTCAGACATAACTAGGACTTCAAACAAAATCACCTCTTGCAAGGTAACCAGCATGGATTAAAAAGCATTGTTAATGCAAACCCAACTCACACTTTTCTCACACGATATCTGGAAAGTTATGGCACAAAGCAGTCAAGCAGACGCATTATTTCTTGAATTTTGTAAAGCATTTCACTCAGTACCTCACCTAAACTTCTTATCAAAAGTATGATTCTGTGGGATATCAATTGAAATTTATGACTTACTGAGGATTTCATGGTGGAGAGGATGAAGCATGTTATCTTGGCTAGAGGGCCATCAACAAATGTAAAAGTATCTTCAGGCAACCCATAGGTAGGTTTCTTGGGATGCTTGCTGTTCACGTTGCATATTAATGACCTATCAGACAACACTCATAATAACCTCAAACACTAACCATTGTGGCCGAGCGGTTCAAGGCACTTCAGTCTAGAAGCGCGCGGCTGCTTCAGTCACAGGTTCGAATCCTACCTTGGGCATGGATGTGTGTGATGTCCTTAGGTTAGTTAGGTTTAAGTTGAAATGGTTCAAATGGCTCTGAGCACTATGGGACTTAACATATGAGGTCATCAGTCCCCTAGAACTTAGAACTACTTAAACCTAATTAACCTAAGGACGTCACACACATCCATGCCCAAGGCAGGAGATTCAAACCTGCGACTGTAGCAGTCGCACGGATCCGGACTGAAGCGCCTAGAACCGCTCAGCCACCATGGGTGGCTAGGTTTAAGTAGTTCTAACTCTAGAGGACTGATGACCTTAGATGTTAAGTCCCATAGTGCTCAGAGCCATTTCTTTTAACCTCAAACTTTTCACAGATGCGTTTATGTGTAATGAAGAACTGCCTGAAAAAATTGCACAGTTACTGAGATAAATCTTAATAAGATTTAAAAGTGGTGTAAGGATTCACATCTTGCTTTAAATTTTCAGAAATATAAAATTGTGCATTTCCCAAAATGAAAAAAGTCGTATCCATCAACTTCAATAACAATCAGTCACAACTCGAATCAGTCAACTTGTACAAATACAAGGTTGTAACAATTTGTAGTTATATTACATGGAGAAATTGCCTAAGCATAGTTGTAGATAAAGTAAGTGGCAGACTTTGTCTCATTGGTAGTACACTAAGAATACATAATCTGTTTACAAAGGAGGTTGCTTACAAAACACTCAAGCTATGCAGTAGTTCTATAATGCTCTTCCATGGGTCTAATAAATCTGTGACCATTTGTGCTGTCCTTGGTGTAAGGACAGTATGAATGGTCACAGATTTGTCAGACCCACAGAAGAATTGTTAATGGTACAATGTTAATGATATCTTAAAGAAGCAACACTGTTTATCTTTGATTTGTGTTATCTACCATTTTTAAATGCTTTCGCATTTTCTGTTTATTCTGTGTTTGTATTGTTGTCTGCCATTAGTTGTAAGCTGTTACACATTGCAATAAACTCCGTACAAATGGGCTTATTTTCATGGTTCATTTACTGTTCCTGATCACAGGTTATGGTTCTAGGTGCATAAGTCTGTTATCAGTGTAGTGGCAGAGAGTTGTTTCCTGGTGTCATGCGTAACAGCAAAACTTTTAATGTCACCAGCATAGTGTTGGCGTGGCACAATGGAACAATCTACACATCAGTTTCATTTAATATTGTCTGCAGGGGACAATTAGGTGGTGTAGAAATTCCAAATGGATGTGATATTAAGAGGAAAAGACCTTTTAGATACTGCCAATAGCATTGTTACTCAGTCACCACAGGAGAGAGAAGCAGAAGTAAAAACATGGCAGGAAAAGGACACAAAAACACAGGAGTTTATTGTGACCTGGATGGAGGTAGCACCACTCACTCATCAGCTGGCATGTGGACAAAACTGAGACTGTGTATGAAAAAGAGTCCACAGTATTTACCTACTTCAGCAAAAGTGTTTCTTGCTCCAGTTTGATGATGACGCAGTGGTTACCGTTGTGTCGAAAATACAAAAAAATCAACACAATATTGAAGCAAGTGGGAGAACCACTTTCAGATAAAATGATCATAACAAAAGTGGTAATGTCATTGAGAAGGAAATGTTTAATGACTTAATTTCAAGATTGCTCATTGAGGAAGAGAGAAATAATCAGTGCAATCAGCCGGAGGTAGCTTTAGTCAGTCTAAGCAGGCAATAAAAAATTACCTGTTATGCTTGTGGTAAGACGAGCTACTACGCAAAGGACAGCAAAAGTAAAGCAAATATAGAACTAAGAAGTTGCAATTATTGTAAGAAAAGATGTCATTTGAAGTCAGATTGCAGGCTGTTGAAATCAAAGGAAGGCAAAAAGGCTCAGAATGTAAATGCCTTTATGTGTATGAATCAAGGAGTTGACCTAGAAAATTATTGGATGAGGTGCTAGCGAGCATATGTGCTGAGAACTGTTTACAAAACTGGACAGTGTGCAAAGCTCAATGAAAGTTACTGTGGGTGACAGTAAACTTCTTGATGTGACTGAGCATGGTACTGTGGAACTGTATGCATGGATCAGAGTTAAATTTATCAAAACAGTACTTAGTGGAGTGCCTTTTGTTCCTGAACTGAAATTCAATCTGTTTTCTGTAAGAACTGTGTTACACAAAGATATGTGTTTAGTTTCAAACAAGGAACAATGTGAATTCTTGAAGAGTAAAGGCGAAGTTTGTGCATTATTCAAACATGTCAACAAAATGTATCATACATTGTTTTCACTAAACGGAACACAGTCACAACTGTCAATGGTTCCTTTTATGCATGTGGATGAAACACACACTGTGGTTGACAGTAATAACATGTCAATTTGTCTATATATATTGAAAACTTGAGTGTCTGGCACAAATAATTGTAACATCAGAGCATTACGCACATGAAAGAGTTTTTATCATATAAAGGAGTGAGATTCATTGAAAACATTTGTAAAGAATGTTTAGTATGTAAACAACATCACTTGCTTTCCCTGTCAGTTCCTCTGGAGCTAATGCCTCACTCGAACTGATTCGTGCAGATGTCTGTGGACCCATGGAGATGCATTAGCTTGGAGGAGCTGGTTCAAATGGCTCTGAGCACTATGCAACTTAACATCTGAGGTCATCAGTCCCCTAGAACTTAGAACTACTTAAATATAACTAACCTAACGACATCACATACATCCATGCCCGAGGCAGGATTCAAATCTGCGACTGTAGCAGTCACGTGGTTCCGGACTGATGCACCTAGAACTGCTTGGCCACTGTGGCCGGCTTCTTGGAGGAGCAAGATATTTTTTGCATTTGAAGGATGACAACTGTGGTTAACACAAAGTATTTTTTATGAAACAGGAGAATAAAGTAAAATGTTTGATTAGGTATTTTATGCAAACACTGAGAGAGAAAATGGTCGGAAAATTAAAGTTCTAAGAGGTCATAATGGACTGGAGTTTATGAGTACTGACTTAGGTACATTTTTGAGTGAAAATGGCATAGCCCATCAAAGATGTGTTGTGTACACTCCACAGAAAAATGGAAAAGCTGAAAGGGAACTGCACACCTTGGTTAAAGCTGCTCATTCAATGATTTCAGGAATTCCCAAACATTTCTGGGCTGAAGCAGTTAACATGGTTGCTTATTTATTAAATCAAACTGGTCCAAGCCCTATAGAAAGTAAAACTCCTTTTGAAGCTTTTTATGTTAGAGAATTGCCCTTAGCAGATTTGAAAATATTTGAAATGCATATGTCTGTCCCCATACCCAAGGAAAAGTGACTGAAACTAGGCCCCAAAAACAAGATAGATTTATTTGTGGGTTATGATAATGATGTGAAGGGCTACAGAATATTTATACCTCCCACAAAGAGAACTGAGATGCAGCAAGACATTATTTTTTGCCTCCAGCAGTATCCAAAAGGAAGAAGAAAGCTGATGTTCATGTAAAATAGTCAGACACTATTCATTGTGATAAAAAGAACATAGATGAAGCTTCAGATTTAGAGGAATGGAAAGAAGAAATGAGGACTGATGTTGTGGAAGAAAATAAATGTCAGCCTAGAGGAGAACAAGAAATCAGTGAAGACAGTGAAAACAGAAATTTTTTTAGAGGATGCAGAGGACAAGAACACATACAATCTTAGATCCAGGAGGAAAATTCAACACCCAAATCAATTGGAGGATTATGTGTCAGAGCTGTTGACAGCAGTGATTGACAAAGACCCCAGCACCTATGCTGAAGCAATGTCTAGCAGTGAAGCTAAAAATTGGAAAATGCTCAACCAAGAGAGCTGCAAGCCCTAGAAGAAAACATCACATGGTATTATGTATGTAAGCCAAATGAATGTGATGTTATTGACAGAAAATGGGTTTTTAGGCAAAAAAAGGGATGAAAAGGGTAATGTTGTTTCTCACAAAGCTTGTCTTGTAGCAAAGGTTTCCAACAAAGCTTGTCTTGTGACTCTTCAAGCTTTCCTGGCGGATGTGTTGTAAATAGTCTTAGACAATTTACAAAGCTTGTCTTATTTAGAGGTATACAGTGCAGTAGCAAAACTGGTTTCATTGAAATTTTTTCTGGTTAATTTTAATGAGAATAACTTTTCCATCTATCAACTGGATGTCTTTAGTGCATTTCTCTATGGAGAGATAGTTGGAGACTACTGGTTATTGCAGTAAAATTAATGGCAAAGTTTGTAAACATACAAAAGCTCTGCATGGTTTAAAGAACTTACAAATAACTGTACCTGATGTTACATTTTATTCTCTCATGCTAAAAAAGTACTTTAAGTAAATAATTATTCTTAATTTTACTTTATTTTCAACATGATTATTTTAAACCATTTTGTGGTACTTAAAATGACAAAATACCTGTAATTATTCTGTACACTTACAATTAGATGTTATGAGACAATAAAGTTTCTATTCTATTCTACCAAGCAAGGAAAAAAAAAAAAAAAAAAAAAAAAAAAAAAAACATGGCTCTGAGCCCTGTGGGACTCAACATCTATGGTCATCAGTCCCCTAGAACTTAGTACTACTTAAACCTAACTAACCAAAGGACACCACACAACACCCAGTCATCACGAGGCAGAGAAAATCCCTGATCCGCCAGGAATCAAACCCAGGAACCTGGGTGCGGGAAGCAAGAATGCAACCGCACGACCACGAGCTACGGACTAAAAGTTTCAATTCTGCCATAAAAACAGGTAGCCTATTTATGGGGATTATGACAGTCAAATTGAAATAATGCATTACAAATTTAGAAAAAAATGTGGGCTTTATAAGACATAAGATTTCGCATGTAATAAATGAAAATTCTGAGCTGCAGAACGTTTCCCCATCTTGGCGTTAAGCACCAACAATCAGTCGAATTGCTCGCCAAACAAAAGTAAACTATGAGCAAATACGTGTTGAACATGCAAAAAAAAAAAAAAAAAAAAAAAAAAAAAAAAAAAAATCATCATATTTAGTGACAGGACGTGTCTAGCTTGCACTGTAATATCAAAAATTATGGAAAAGAGGCATGTAGAATCAGAGAAATTCGAGAGTACAGAAGCGAACAGAATGCGACGTTAAGTCGAAGAGTTTCAGGTCTTTGCGACTGTGGAAATCGTTCCTTTAAAGGAATTGTGTGCATCAAATATAAAACTGCTTCATTTCTCTTGTGCAAATGTGAATTCGAAATGGAAGATATGGTTGTGCATGGAAGATGAGCTAGGACTAAATTTTAATAACAAAGATGGTACTTACATTTTTTATCAGTATGCTCATTGATGAAGTTAAAGATTTAAGAAGTAAAATCGACGAACTCCGTTGACAGAAGCTATAAAATGATGGCGAAATATGCAGAGACAAAAAAATTGGCGCTAAATTATGCAAAAACCAATTCCCTGCAAAGAAAACCTTTACGAGAACTGAACAATATATTACGACTAAAAAAACATTTAAAACTGTGAAAAGAATTGCGAATGATTCTTCCTTAATTATTACAATAAGCAACAGGTTTCTAGCACTTCAAAAAGGATAAAATCACTAACAACAAAGTACCTGTACTGAAAATACGGTATTAATTTTACAACTGAAGCAAACAAAATAAATAACAAGAAATATTCACACAACAGAAACAGCAATGGCATAAGCAGCAGTCACAGTTGGAGTCAGTCCATTCATCCTATTATGTGGGTGTAATAATGTGTTGTGATAATGTAACTGGCCAGAAAATGTATAGGCCTAGGTAAAATGCTATCAGTTTACAAAGGTGACTGCTTCCAAAACACTTGTGTGTTCCACAGCACAATATTGTTGAAGTGTGTGGAAACCATACTAAACAGGACTTATTGGGGATACTGAACTTATACAAGTGGTCACATGTTTGTTTGACTCGAAGGAGACCATCGAAAATGCTGAAAAACTTGAATTGGCAGATGCTTTAAAATGGAGACCAAGTATCCTGTGAAAGCCTATTCACAAAGTTTCAAGAACTATTAATATATATGGAATCTAGGAATGTATTGCAGATGCCTAAAAGATTCACTCATATACCAACTGCAAATACAAAATTAGTTTAATTGGAACGTACACAAAGTCATTCTTCCCACACTGCATATGCAAATTAACTGGGAAGAAACTGTAGTGTGTGATACTGTGAGAAGTACCCTCTGTCATGCATGTCACAGTAGTTGGCAGAGTGTGTGTGTAGACGTATATTTTTTGGACAATTCCATTTATACCATAGAAGAGTTGAATAGACAATATTTATCAGAATTTTGAGACACATCTGGTTACTGTGGTTATGCAAGCCTATCCAGTTATGTCTCCAAGAGTGACCCAAAGCCTCAGTATGATTGCTATTCCCCTTGTATTTCTTCTGAACATTACAACAAGAGATTCTTCCAAGGCATACGTGGTAGCAGCATCACAGGGGTAATGAACATTGTACCCTGTACCACCAACCCAAGGACGTTAACATCCATGGAAACATTGAAAACTACGAAACAGATTCATTAATCAAATTACTACTGTATTATTATTTATGAGTCTAATTTAAATCCAGGTTCAAGTACTAGTCTGTTACAATTTTTCTGTTGTCACAATAGAAAAATGATTTTGCAGGAACTGAGTTAATTAACTGATTTCATTTTTTTAATTTCAATGTTTCTATGGAAATATATTATGTATTAATAAATATAGGTTAAAACCAATAAGTAAACAGTGCGCATCTTTTGTGAAATAAAAGATAATTGTAGGGCAATGACTGAAAAAATTAGTTATTTTTCTGTCTTTTATTATACCAGACAATAATCACTGATTGTGTTTATACAATTATTGATTTCAAGTGTGATCTACAGCCATCTCTAAATCAGTATTGGAACACAAGAAGCTTTTTTACACAGTGATGCAAATGTAGCATATTTTGCTACATGTAATTCTCTTTGACCATGTGATCAAACTAACAAGAAGAATTGTCACTACAAAATGTGCACTGTAACCTTTTACACTGTGCTAGGAGTAATGGAGAGGATTATACCTACTCCCCTGCTTCCTGCATCCCCCATGTAAAATGCCAAGTTACATTGCACATATATTAAATAAAGCCTCCAAGTACACAAAAACTTCACTTTTACCTTGCATATAATTCTTCCAATGATAACAAATATAAATCTTCTGATCAGGGTACAGCTGAAGATCAAATATGGATACATAACAATCTCTAAATCAGGTCTTAAAGGGCATTATAGCCATAGTGCAGTAAATATCATACCTGTCCATTTGTCTTTTCATGTGTCTGCACGTGCATCAAGTCTATGAGCATTTCTTAGGTGTGTGTGTGTGTGTGTGTGTGTGTGTGTGTGTGTGTGTGTGTGTGTGTGTGTGTGTGTGTGTAATTCCTCCATCATACAGAAATAACAAAAGTGCTCTCAAAAATTTTTCAGTTCAGATAACAAGGTGATAATGGTACTAGCAGCAACCAACCATCCATGGAACATTGATGAGGCATTTCGCCGAAGATTTGAGAAAAGGATATATATTCCTCTTCCAAACGGTAAATCTGCATTCATAATTCATCATAATAATGGTATTCATACAGCTGTGTATTTGATTCACAGGGGTGTACTTAAACCCAAATCATTGAGCTATGACACACAGAATTGTTACACATACTCTAGCATCACTTGATGGAAAGATATTAACTTTCTCCTTATTATATTCCTAAAATCAATACACATATACACTCAGATCTACATATAATGTACAACTGTGCATGTACATGCAATATCAGTAACTGAAAATCCAGGAATAGAGATAGTATGTATGTAGGATAGAACACTGCCCGCCAAATAGAAGCAATTCTGAACAGTAGGTAATTGCTTATAAAAGACAAAATGCTTTATTTTTGGAGAATGTCCTTTATTAGGACTACCAATGCACATGCTCAACTCAGCACAGGCTCTTGTATTGCAATGCTGTTTATCTAAATGAGGTCAGCAATGATGTCAAATGGGATAAGTGGTGGGCGAACAGAGATATATGTAGAGTGAGGAGATGGATGAATGGTACAGTAGGTGGGGTGGGGGGGGATTATGAAGGATAGTGCTAGGATGGAACATGTAACTGTTTTGCAAGGTCAAGTTACGGATAGGTGTGCCAGGATGAAAACAGAGAGGAAAATGGGAGAGTACTGGGGTAACAATACAAACTCGTAGATACATATAGGAGATATCGAAAGGTTCAAAGTTATGAGTAAGGATGGAGTAGTAGATAGAGGAAACAGGAAAAGTAAGAGCATGTTATGGGAACAATTGGTGACATTAGTTGATGACATGAAGGGAGAAGAGAAGGAGGACAAGTGTGGCACAAGAGTTAGCAAATATTGAAATCTTAACTGGAATGAACGATATGTAGAAGGGAGATTTCCCACCCACAACATTCAGAAAAACTTAAGGCTGTTGGCAAGAATCCAAGTAGCATGGCTTGTAAAACAAATGCTGAGGACAACCACTTGCATAGCATGCTAACTTTCAGTCACGGTTTGACAATATCTGTTCATGTGAGTGGATAGTTTAGTGCTCATATCTACATAGAATGCTGCATAGTACTTTCAACATAGTTATATGCTGTGACTGCTTCCATGTGTGGCTCTAGTTGTGATGAGTGATGCCAGTGATAGAATTGGTCTAGGAATGGTTGGCAGATGTATAGGACAGGTCTTGCATCTGGGTCTTATACAGGAATGTCACCCAGAGGTCAAGGGATTGAAAACAAGATGGCCATAAGGACACACAAAGATACTGCATAATTTTGGTGGACAACTGAATAGGGGTAGAGGAGTTCTGTTTAAGTCAGGGTTGGAAGGGTTGATATACTCTGCTGATGCTTCAGTACGATCCTCAGTACCCTAGGAAAAGAATTGCTTGTCACTGAAAATTTGGTATCCACTGGTTGCCAGTCTGTATGGGGGAGGGAGGTGAGACGTTTTTTATATAAGACGGGTAGCAGCTGCAGAGTGGCTGTACTTCTGGTGAGTGATGGGTTTAATTTAAATAGTCTGAAAGTGGCCATCAGTGAAGTGAAGGTGGCTCTAGGGGCCAAGGAGGACAATATAAAACAGGTGGTAGACCGGTGTTAAGATTTTGAATGAATGACAGTGGGATGTCTTCAGTGGGTCTCTAAATCATAAATATGTCATCAGTAAATCAGAACTAACTAAGGGTTTCAGGACTGTGAGTGATTAGAAAGGATTCCTCATGAAGGCTCTTGAACAGGTTGACACAGATCATGTAGATGTAATATGATTTTCCGAACATCCTTTGACCATTGATACAGGAATGCTGAATATGGGCAGAAATAACTGCAGGTCAAGCATGGAGAAAGGAGGAGATGCCAGTTACATTAAGAAGGCATGAAACTATAAAAACACTGATACCCATATACTTTACAGTGATCAGTGTTTTAAAACTTATGCTGCAAAAGTAGATTTTCTTGGAAAGTTAATAATAATAATAGCATACAGGACTCCATCTGTTAATTTTGAATTATTTATGAAATATTGATGCATTATTAAACTTCTTGATTTCCAAGCAAAATAAGGTAATATTATGTGGAAATATAATTTTTCAGAGAACACCTGTTCCAGAGTTTTACTTAAGTTCCTTGCCATTTTATGTGATCCAGCTCCTTTATGCAATTTGCAACAAGAATTATGGGAATGAGCACTACTGCTACTGACCACATTTTTATAGATGCATTGAGATTACAAAGTGCTATTGAAATTCCCATAGTTAATGGCCTCTCAGAATATTATAGTCAATTGCTGATGTTTAATATCAGAGTGCACCACATAAATAAAAATAATTGGAAAATACAAGGGTGATAAATGGACAAGAAATTGTCAGATACAAACTGGAAAGATATGTACAACATTCCTGGTGTTAATGAAAAACATAATGTATTCTGTAACATTGTAATAGGCTACTAATAGAAACTGCATTCCTAAGAAATTAAAATATGGAAGCAGATTAAATGCATCTGAACCTTGGGTTACATATGTAATCAGAATATCATGCAGAACTACAAGAAAACTCTACTAGTCATCAAGGGACATGGATGATGATAGGATTAAAGCCCATTTCAAACTGTGCTGTAAAAGTCCAAGTAAAGTCATCTGAGTGCCAAATGGTATGTATTATCAATAAAAAATAAGCTCCTTAAAGAACAAGATAAGAACTGTTTGGAACCCACCAAAAAAATGAGACAGGAGAAAAGAATCCAGAAAATGGAGAAATTTCTTTAAAAAATGAGGAATTCTGCATAAATTTATTTGGCCAATAATAGATAGATTAGGTTTGAATATTTCCATAGAGTACTTTCCAAAACAAGTTACATAAAATTCAGCATCCTCCTACATTTCCAAAATAAGTTTCCAAATTTTATTAATTCTCTTACAAATAAATGGTCAAGTGGTTATGAAGAAATCAAAAGTAAAATAATGAAATGTTGTTCAGCTGAGCTTACAATTAGTAATATATTGGCTTACTTATGCAACTAATCTTTTCCTAGAGAGACAAGCGTTCTGTTTTCTGCAACTTCACAAAAAAAGGGGTCAAGACACTATTCCAAATTACCAATCTGTCTTATTATTGCCAGTATTTTCAAAAAAAAATTTAGAAGATCATATAAGTTGTAAACACTTTTGTTTGTTTATTTATTTGTCCATCTTCAAGCATCTGCATACAAAGGATGCCTAGACATTTGTAAGTACACTCTATTTTATTTAGTTGAGTTGTATGTATTTCTATTTTTAATGTTTGACAAGAATTATCTTGGTGTACAGGTTGCCTTAGGCTATTCCTTCTATAATTTACTTCTATATGCAAGAGGTAACTGCATATGGAGAGAAATAAACTGTTAATATATTTAACTGTGTGGAATAAGGCCTATAAGGTATTTTAGTCATGGAAATTCCAGATGTGCACCTGTTGGTCTTGTTCAAACAGATGCTCCCCCCCTCCCCCTTTCTCTCCCTCTTAATTTTTCTCTCTTCTTCTTTTTCTTCCTCAGGGAGAATCACCCTAAAATCAATACCTTATTTTAAATGAAAGTGGAAGATATCATAATAGGAACTCAGTGATAGTTGTTTAATAACATATGTGCATTGTTTCCCCAACAAATAAATAACAAGTGACAGAATTATAGATATACCGTCCGTGTGACTATTTGAAGTAAATTTAGTCTCGAAATGTATGCCAAGGAGTTCAGCAGATGTGCACTCATTTCAGCATAGGATTAACTGAAAATAATGTTCAGTCTTTTCCTTGGTATACAATATACTAGAATCAGTGAAATAGAAGCTACTACCATTGGGAAATTTTGTTACTTAGCTAAGGGAACCATAGTATTCCCAAGGAAATGCTTAAATATTATGAAGTAGTAGACACAGCAGGTTCCTGGTTTTTATCTTATGTGAATGACAGAAAGCAATGTGTATTCCTGGTTTTTATCTTATGTGAATGACAGAAAGCAATGTGTATCTGTTGCCTGTCAGTCACTTAACAATAGGCATTCAGAATTAGAACCAATCAGACATGGTGTACTGTAAGGTTCAAGTTTGGGTCCTCTGTTGTTTCTGATCTACCAGTACATAAACAATCCTTCATTTGCAGTTTCAAAAAGTACAAATTTTATTATTTTCTGTAGATGATATAAGTGTAGAAATAAGAGGTAATATCAATTTCCTAAGTGAAAAGGCAGCTGTTGAAAGATTAGAAAACGTCATCAGTTGTTTTAACACAAATGCAATGCAATGTAATGATATTTGTGCTATGTTGTGTACATTCAGTTCAGTACATCTCATATAACTCTACAAGCTACAGAAATAGTCTACTGAAACAATGAAGTACAAGAAATAGAAAGGGTTCACTGTTTTGGATCACAACTTTAATTGGAGGACTGTGGCCTGGAATTATTTTAGTGCATTAGTTCGGCTATGTTTCAATTCCTACTGCCATATGTAATTTAAAAATGAAGAAACTAGTTTTTTCTGCACATTTTCATTCAATAATGAGTTATGGGATCATTTTATGGGGATGCTCTACTTATATGAGCAATATTATATTCAGGTGATGGTAGTGTGTTATAAGAATTATGTATGGTGTTATCAGTGCTCCTTCAATAAGGCTGCTTTTATTTTTATATAAATCATTTCCTTCTCTGATTATGACACAGTTTACATCACTTTTTACTGCAGTTTCACGGTTTTTGAGCACTTCTTGTAATTGAGCTCCAGGCTTTCAAATTCTATTCACTTTATATTCTGACTTAATATCAGATAAGACTGTGGTTAGTCCCCTACCATGACTCATTGATAGTACGTATGTTTCTTCTTTCTTATTCACTGTCTGGTTTTCTGCACTGCATTTAATTTCATCATTTGTTGCACTAATACAATTTTTACTTCTAATAGTACTGTACATGGTGGTATAGAGTTTCCATTGGCAGTTTTTTGGTCAATAGATTTTTCTGAGCAGTTTCCTCTGACACTGAATTTTTTTTCGACTTTTTTGGGCTGCCTGCACTTCGAACCCTGTACTCGCTCATTAGTGGAACACGAAAAACGTTTGTTCTTAACACAGGATGAGAGAATTTCTTACGCCTAATATATATAGTACACATTCTTGTTTGCAGCTTTGCATCTCCGTGGGAATGTCCACAACTGCATCAAATTTTTCAACATACTGTCTGGCTTTACTCAACTTGTTTTGCAGCCCTTCCCCCACAATTACTTCAAGTCTGGTGTATTACTTTACTGTATCTTATATAGACCTATTCAGTTGTCTGTACAACCTTTAGGGCCTACTGCTTGTTAAATCTGGACCAGTAAAAATACAATACAATACAGCACAATGAAACTGGTGGTATGCTAAGTGAACAGATGTGCTAAATAAAACATACCGGTAGTTCATAATGTGTTGTAAGAAAGACATGAACGCTTTGTCCCTTAGAAAGCAGTTTCTATTAGAAGTATATATAATTCCTAGCAGTTGTGTTCATAATGACAACAGATGGGACCCTGTCCCATTGTTTGTTTTTCTGTCTAAAAAATTTTTTTTGGCCAAATTACATACAGTGTGCCACCTATAACCCACTTTGTAACCTTTCCCAGAAAGTTTGGATACTCACTACTACCTCCCAATATGTTTTCTACATGATAGTCATAGTGGACAAATTGGTGCACAGTGAAATTAAGAAATACACTATAATTACAACACAAGAACATAAGCTGACCAGCTTGTGCGCTGCTGAAACTAAGTGTTGTCCAGTGCATACAACAATATCATGTGACCATTCATGAAATTTTATGTCATAACAATGTGTTATTCATAAATGATTGTTGTCAAGATAGGACTATTACACTGAGGTGACAAAAGTCAGTGGATAGCAGTACACATGTCCAGAGGGTAGTAGTATTGCATACACAAAGTACGATCTGTTGTAGAATTTTAGAACATGTTTTTTGCTCGAGTATCATGTCGTTTTTGGAAACCCAGAATCTACTATGTAGGAATCAACATGGATTCCGGAAACAGCGATCGTGTGAGACCCAACTCGCTTTATTTGTTCATGAGACCCAGAAAATATTAGATACAGGCTCCCAGGTAGATGCTATTTTTCTTGACTTCCGGAAGGCGTTCGATACAGTTCCGCACTGTCGCCTGATAAACAAAGTAAGAGCCTACGGAATATCAGACCAGCTGTGTGGCTGGATTGAAGAGTTTTTAGCAAACAGAACACAGCATGTTGTTATCAATGGAGAGACGTCTACAGATGTTAAAGTAACCTCTGGCGTGCCACAGGGGAGTGTTATGGGACCATTGCTTTTCACAATATATATAAATGACCTAGTAGATAGTGTCGGAAGTTCCATGCGGCTTTTCGCGGATGATGCTGTAGTATACAGAGAAGTTGCAGCATTAGAAAATTGTAGCGAAATGCAGGAAGATCTGCAGCGGATAGGCACTTGGTGCAGGGAGTGGCAACTGACCCTTAACATAGACAAATGTAATGTATTGCGAATACATAGAAAGAAGGATCCTTTATTGTATGATTATATGATAGCGGAACAAACTCTGGTAACAGTTACTTCTGTAAAATATCTGGGAGTATGCGTGCGGAACGATTTGAAGTGGAATGATCATATAAAATTAATTGTTGGTAAGGCGGGTACCAGGTTGAGATTCATTGGGAGAGTGCTTAGAAAATGTAGTCCATCAACAAAGGAGGTGGCTTACAAAACACTCGTTCGACCTATACTTGAGTATTGCTCATCAGTGTGGGATCCGTACCAGATCGGTCTGACGGAGGAGATAGAGAAGATCCAAAGAAGAGTGGCGCGTTTCGTCACAGGGTTATTTGGTAACCTTGATAGGGTTACGGAGATGTTTAATAAACTCAAGTGGCAGACTCTGCAAGAGAGGCGCTCTGCATCGCAGTGTAGCTTGCTGTCCAGGTTTCGAGAGGGTGCGTTTCTGGATGAGGTATCGAATATATTGCTTCCCCCTACTTATACCTCCCGAGGAGATCACGAATGTAAAATTAGAGAGATTAGAGCGTGCACGGAGGCTTTCAGACAGTCATTCTTCCCCCGAACCATACGCGACTGGAACAGGAAAGGGAGGTAATGACAGTGGCACGTAAAGTGCCCTCCGCCACACACCGTTGGGTGGCTTGCGGAGTATAAATGTAGATGTAGATGTAGAAGGGCAGTGCACTGGCTAAGCTGTCATTTGTACTACGCTAATTGATGTGAAAATGTTTCTGATATGATTATGATCACACAACAGAAATTAACAGGCTTTTAACGTTGAATGGTGGTTGGAGCTAGAAGCGTTGGACATTCCATTTTGTAAATCGTTATATAATCCAACATTCCGAGATCCACAGTGTCACGAGTGTGCTGACAATACCAAATTTCAGGCAACCCCTCTCACCATGGACAATGCAGTGGCCGATGGCATCCACTTAATGACTGAGGGCAGTGACGTTTGCGTAGGGTTGTCAGTGCTAACAGATGAGCAACACTATGTGAAATAACAACAGTAATCAATGTATGATGTATAAAGAACATATTCATTGGGACAGTGTGGTGAAATATGGCATTAGTGGGCTATGGCAGCCAATTAAATCCTAGAAGTCTGGAAGACCATGGCCTGGTCCGATGATTCCCGATATCAGCCGGAAAGAGCTGACAGTAGCGTTTGAATGTGGTGCAGACCCCATGAAGCCATGGATCCAAGTTGTCAAGTGCTGTGCAAGTTGGTGATGGTTCCATAATGGTGTGGTCTGTGCTTGCATGGAACAGACTGGGTTCTCTGGTCCAACTAAACCAATCATTGACTGATAATGCCTAAGTGTAGCTAGTTCGAGACCATTTGCAGCCATTCATGGACTTTATATTCCCAAACAATGATGGAATTTTTGTGGGTGACAATGCACCATGTTACTGGGCCAAATTTTTTTGCGATTGGTTTGAAGAGCATTCTGGACAATTCAGGTGAATGATTTGACCACCCAGATGACATGAATCCCATTGAATTTTTATAGGATATAGTCAAGAGATCAGTTCGTGCACAAAATCCTACATTGGCAACACTTTCGCAAATATGGACAGCTGTAGTGGCAGCATGGCTCAGTATTTCTGCAGGGGACTTCCAATGACTTGTTGAGGCTATCCCATGTCAAGTTGCTGCACTACACCAGGCCAAAGGAAGAGCAACATGGCTGCTGTATCTCATGCTGTTTTTATGCAATATATTTCCAAGATTCTCTCTGGGCAGGCAATTAAAAAATTAAGCGCTAAAACATGTGCAATAGAGATATTACAAGAAACATTATCAGACTTAAATTTAATACATGTTGCCTCTCGTATGGTGTAATGCCATTCTGTGCAAAACTTAAACTACATAGTGTTTCAACTGTTGCTCCCGAGATCAAACATTGTTTTTAAATAGCTTTGTCCTTTGAGGACGGCCCAGTGGTCGAAATGCGTAAGAAGTGATTGAAACATTATTTGTAGTCAAAACAGAAGAATTGTATTATACAAGCTCTGTCACGGCAACATCTTACATGAGTCAGTGTTATGAGAGTTTTATCCCCTGGTAAAGAAAATTTTCTACCGTTATTACTCAGACCCTGTCCCGCCAAATTTGTAAATTTAGTGAGAGAAGAAAGACTCAGAACACACCTGCCTGCTTCCTTAATCCCAATTTTCTCATTGTTACGACATTCACATGAAATATGAGCACCAACTAAGAGAGACTGGGAAGCAGATGGAGATGATCCAAGTCATTTGCCTTTTACGTTATTCACAGTTTGGATAGGATAGTGAGACACGAAAGACAGGTGTGGCTAGACATGTGGTGGTTTGACAGGTGACCCAGCTCGATGCATCAGGAGTGCCAACACAGATGCGCGTAGTCCGTAAGAAGTTAGCATGTGGAGCTGTCTGTCTGAGCAGCAGACCATACATCAACCCCTGCTACTGGAACAGTATATGAGTGCCATGAAATGACCCAGCTGTCATAAGGGCACCAAGTAACCTGAGGGGTTATTGTCGACATCTACACTATATTCTGCAAGCACCCTCATCATGTTTGGTGGAGGGTACTTCGTGTACCAGTGACACTTCCCTCTTTTTCTCTTGCAGTTACAAATGGTTCGTAGGAAGAACATTTGCTGGTTAGCCTCCATGTTGGCTCAAATCTTTCTGATTTTATCTTCATGGTCTTTTCATGAGCTAAACGTAGGAGGAAGCACTATATTGGTTGACTCTTCAAGGAACATGCACTTTTGGAATTTTAACAGTAAACTACACTGTGATCCAAAATTACTCTCTCGCAGTCCCTGTGACTGTTGGCTGAGCATCTCTGACACCTTCAAGCTTACTAAATGAACGTGTAACTAAATTATCTGCTTTTCTTTGGATCTTTTCTGTTTCCTCTATTAGTCCTGTTTGTCACACATCTTAGACTAATGACAATGCGTGTTCTTTGCAGTGGTTTGCAAAGTACAGATATAGATGTTTAGATTAATTCAAGTGTTGGTCAAACGAGTGTTTTGTAAGTCATCTTCTTTATCGATGGACTACATTTCCTAAGAATTCCTCTAATGGGTCTGTCTGGCATCTGCCGTACCCAAGAGTAGCTGTATGCAGCAGTTCTACTTCAGATTGCTCCCTACGCATATCGCTTTCCAGTGATTGTTCTGCATTTGTGTAATCATACAATAATGGGTCTTTCTATGTATTCGCAATATGTTACATTTGTTTATGTACGAGGCCTAGCGCCGATCCTCTGCAGTTCCTCCTGCAATTTTGCTACAGTTTTCTAGCTTTATGACTTCTCTGTCTATAACAACATCATCCACGATCAACCTAACAGAACTCCCGACGTTATCTTCTAGGTCGTTTATATATACTGTGAGAAGTAATGGTCCTAAAACACTTCCTTGCGTTGCGTCCAAAGTTACTTTTATGTCTGTAGATTTCTCGTCAGTGAGAATGACATGATGTGTTCTGTTTCCTAGAAACTTGTCACTACAGTCACGCAATTGCTGTGATATTCCGTATGATCATATTTTGTTCACTAAGCGGCATTACGGAATTCTGTCAAACGCCTTCAGGAAGTCAAGGAACACGGCATCACTTGTGCGCCTCCATCTACTACTTTCTGGGTCTCGTGGACGAACAGAGCGAGCTGGGTTTCACATTATAGCTGTTTCATTCCTACAGACAGGAGATTGTCGGTCTCCAGAGATGTCATAATACGCGAGCATAAATTCTACAACAGACCGGCGTCAGAGATATAGGCCTATAGTTCTATGTATTTGTTCGACGACCTTTCTTGAAAACGGGAGTGACTTGTGTTTTTTTTTTTTTATTTCAATCATTAGGAACGCTTTGTTTCTCCAAAGACCTACGGTAGACTGCTAGAAGAGGACAAGTTCGTTTGCATACTCTATGTAGAATCGAATTGGTATTCCTTTAGATCCATTGGTCTTTCTTCTGTTTAGTAATTCCAGTAGACTTTCTATCGCATGGTCACTTATTTCGACATCTGTCATTTTGTGCCACGATTTAAAGAAGGAACTACAGTGCTCTTTCCCTCTGTGAAACAATTTTAGAAAAAGTCATTTCCGCCTTTTCTGTGTCATCCTCCGTTTCATTCTCATTACGCTCACAGTGTATCTGAACAAAACTTCTTAGGATTTTCTGTCAAATCGGTCAACAGAATTTTACTTTCAGATTCATTGAACTCTTCATTCATGGCCCTCCTGTGCTGATTTTGGGTTCGTCTAGTTTTTGTTTGTGTGTGAGGCTTTTGCTGGATTTAAATTTGCAGTCAAACTCTCTTTGCTTTCGTAATAGCTTTCTAACGTGGTTGTCGAACTTTGGCTGGACTTTTCCATCCCTCACAACTTTGCTCGGCATGTACAAGTCTAAAGCCTAGGCCTATTGTACAACAGTGGCGGCTCGTGACTGGGAAGTTAGGTGAAGAGCTATCAGGAAAGAAAACTATACCTAGATTCATACAAGCTTATCTAAATAATTGAATTTATTTCTTTGTTGTACTCCAAATCAATTCTTGGATCCTTTAAGGGTGGCCGGCCGGAGTGACCGAGCGGTTCTAGGCGCTACAGTCTGGAGCCGAGCTGCCGCTACGGTCGCAGGTTCGAATCCTGCCTCGGGCATGGATGTGTGTGATGTCCTTAGGTTAGTTAGGTTTAATTAGTTCTAAGTTCTAGGCGACTGATGACCTCAGAAGTTAAGTCGCATAGTGCTCAGAGCCATTTGAACCATTTTGAACTTAAAGGGTGCAAACTTGTCGGTGATGTCTTCATAGAATGCTGTGTTTATATTAACTGCAGTAGAAGTTCCTTCTGAATTGAAATATTCGCTAAAGAAGAAAGTCTTTCTTCTGAAACTGCATTCTTCGTGTACGTTTTTATACGCTTCAGACAAGGAAAGCGTGTTTCCGTAGATGCCGTAGTAGAAGAGATGGACAGAATGAAGGAGAACGCTTTATAAGTAGCCGGGAAAATATCCTTAGCCTCGTTAAGCATTTATAATATCCTTCCTGTGGGAATCTTTCTCATTGCCATACAAAATAATAAAATACATACTGCATCATCAGCGGGGTTCAGATTTAATACATATACCGCCAAATGCATTATGCGTGCTCCACACACACAACAAACTCTGCTTTACAGCCTTGAGCTGGAAGCAGCCGGGAATAAAATTCCCATCTACATCACTGCATGCCGCCTCCACAGAAAACCTCAAGAAGGTGACATCTTAGTTGCTATAGTAACCATACGATCACGCTCGACCTGATATGTGGCTCTGTCCACGAGGTTGAGCTCCAGGAAACGAAGGCCACTGCAGTTCGCCTGGTCCGAATCGTGTGCTTGCTGCTAGAAGAGAATTCCACACAGTATAAAACATGGAAATGCATTTGGAGTAATAACCAGCATACGTGGTAAAATAAATAAACTTTTTTAAAGTGTAGCAACGGTTGCGGATGCAGGGGGTGGGTTAAGTGGCTCAAGGTTCCCCCCGCCCCCCCCCCCCCTCACAAAATAAAGCATCAGGGTCTACCCAGATACAATACTTCGTATTGTCCTTCTTTCTTAGTACAATTTTCATTACTTATCCTAACGTAATCGATTTTAAGTAGGTATAATATGTTATCAACTTTTAAATTACTTAAGAAGCTGTTTACATAATGAGTCTTTAATTCGCACGCTACTCATTGGCGATGCACCAACAGCGACGCCCAACTGCTACCGCCGCAGAGCCGCCCGCGACGGGGTCCCGCGTGGTATATGAGAGAGTAGTGTGCAGTAAACAATGAGTGGTTTTCTTACTTTTTTTTTTTTTAACAGCAAAAGAAGAGGCCGAATCGCGCGAAAATGGACCAATATTACCCGAAAACAATGCCAGCTACTTCTTATTGTCAACACAAACGTTCATCAGGTGCATCCTTCTGATTATTTTGTATGTTTTAAATGAAATTCATATAAACGCGATTAGTCGGGTTTGTGACTTTTTGTTCGGTTGATTTCGTTGATCTTTCGATAGGTGTGGTGTGGCTGCCTGTGGACACGAGTCTGAGCACTCGTTCCTCCCTGCTGGACCTACAAGGGACAGCGTGAAGTGAAACTTAATGTAAATAATGTAATACAACATAAATCATCGGGTTTCTTCGGTTTGTAATTCTTTTTAAACTAGCTTTCTTCGCACGCCTGCAACTGCTCTGAATTTCATAGTTTTATATTCTATTATTTACCTAAAATCGGTAAATAATCTTTTACAGGTTAAAGTACTCATCCATAAGAACAACTTTTACTATCGGACCTACTTCGAAATCGCGCAAAGCACCAGCTATTTCATACATTTCGGTCAAGTAGGTTATCAGATGTGTAACTTTTGTGCAGCTGATTTTTTTCGGGATTTCGAAGCTGCTGAGTATTATTCTAACCCATTAAAAGGAATTTTGACTATTTTTAAATAACCCTGTAGAGTAGCTCCGCAGAGTTAGTTTAGTTGGTAAGTTGTTGATTTCATCGTGCGCGCAGGCCGCTGGTGGCCGAGTGTTTCTAGGCGCCTCATTCTGGAACCGCGCGACCGCTACGGTCACAGGTTCGAATCCTGCCTCGGGCATGGATGTGTGTGATGTCCTTAGGTTAGTTAGGTTTAAGTAGTTCTAAGTTCTAGGACACTGATGACCTCAGAAGTTAAGTCCCATAATGCTCAGAGCCATTTGAACCATGTGAATCATCGTGCACGATTCTCTACTTCGTGTACAAGCATCAGTTTGTTGGCTGCTGTTAACAGAGCCCGACCCAGTGCTATAGGGAGTGGCTAGTACATACATTACCTGACCTGAAAATCGTTTCGATATTTCTTATGTAACAGGAAAAGCACTTAGCGATGAGGAAAAGTATTAACATCTGACACAGTCTTCAGAACCACCTCGAATTATGAATATCCAGAGTAGACAAGAAAGAAAGTTTCAATTGGATTGGCTAAAGAAATACTGTCTGTAGCCAAAAACAGAATGGTGCATAATGTTTGTCTTGCGTACTATTTTCTGGTCCAGGTGGTAGGGGAAAGCATTCTGTAGCGCTAGGATCTTTAGCCACTCGTCCACTTTGCAAATACACTCTAATATAAAATGAAAAAGAATCCTGAATATGACAGAAATCGGTAGATGTTCTGTGCATCTACAGACAAACAAGCCATTACAGTTTCAGAACATTTGGACGATTTATTCAAGAGAAAGCGCTTCACAGATTTAGCAAGTCAACAACGCATTGGTCCACCTTTGGCCCTTTAAGCAAGCAGTTACACAGCTTAGCACTGATTGATAAGAGTTGATATATGTCCTCCTCAGCGATATCATGCCAAATTCTGTCTAACTGGCGCGATAGATCGTCAAAATCCCGAGGTGCTTGGAGGGCCCTGCCCGTAATGCTCCAAACATTCTCAAGTGGGGAGAGATCCGGCGACCTTGCTGGTCAAGGTAGGGTTTAGGAAGCACGAAGATAAGCAGCTGAAACTCTCGCTATATGCGGAAGGTAATTGTCTTGGTGAAATGTAAGCCCAGCATGGCTTCCCGTGAAGGATAACAAAACGAGGCCTAGAATATCGTCGGCCTACAGCTTTGCTGTAAGGGTGCCGCGATGACTGCCAAAGGGGTCCTGCTAAAAATGAAATGGCACACAAGACCATCACCCCTAACTGTCGGGCTGTATGGCGGGTGAGAGTCAGGTTGATATCCCACTCTGTCCGCGGCGTTTCCAGACACGTCTTTGCTGATCATCAAGGCTTAGTTTGAAGCGCGACTCATCACTGAAGACAATTCTACTCCAGGCAGAAAGTGGCTGACACCACTGCAGACAGGCTTGTTGGTGTACAGAGGTTAATGGTAGTCGGTGCAAGGAGCTCCGTGAGCTCAGCCCCCTTTCTGTGAGCCGCCTATTGATGGTCCTTGTGGTCAATGAAGCACCAGTTGCACGTTGCTTCTATGATAATGATGAATCCGTGGTTCTGATGATTGCTCGGTCCTCATGTTCTGTCGTCTGTTCCTTCTTGACATCGTGTTCTGCCATGGTTAATCCATTCCTGCCAACATCATCGAATAGTAGCATCGCTCCTATCCGAACGTCGAGCAATTCATCGATTACTCCAACCAGCTTCTTTCAGAACAACTACACGTCCTTTCTCAAATGCTGATATCTACGTATACTGTTCGCGCGCCCATTTACGAGGTACAGTTGCTGTCTAATTGAATCCACAGAATGAAACTCGCAAAGATTTTATGTCCTAGTATTGACGTGTCCCCTGTTTATTCTCCTTGCCAGCTGCGCAGTAAAACCGTGCTGCAGTGTCACACATTCATCCACCGGCAGTCAAAGTTTACAGTTTTGCATTTTCCTTCGATACATTGATGAATACCAATTTGTGAGCAATTTACATAACTCCTACTTGGTGCGTCGTTTCTTTGTCTGGTACACATTTCGAAAGTTCATATGAAAACCCTGAAAAGGCTGCCAATATTTTAATCGAAACGGAGAGAAACTGAAAATGATTAAATCAAAGAGAGTGTGGCTGATTCCTATAGTAAATACTATTATACTATGTTATCGACCAAATATACCGTTAAGAGGCCGCCGAGATGAAGTGATGAAATCGGCCAAGGAAAATTTCAAGCCGTTTTAAAATTTCGCGTTGACTCAGTTGATTCATCTCTCCAAAAAAAAATTAGAGACAGCGCTGCAAAATGCTACATATCTGAGCAAAAAAGCTCATAATTAGATGATTGATTGTTACCATTCTGTCATAATAAGAAAGGTACTCAACAAAGTCGACGAAGCCGGCCGAAGTGGCCGTGCGGTTAAAGGCGCTGCAGTCTGGAACCGCAAGACCGCTACGGTCGCAGGTACGAATCCTGCCTCAGGCATGGATGTTTGTGGTTTCCTTAGGTTACTTAGGTTTAACCAGTTCTAAGTTCTAGGGGACTAATGACCTCAGCAGTTGAGTCCCATAGTGCTCAGAGCCATTTGAACCAAAGTCGACGAAGCGAAATATTATGCTACCCTTGGCGACGAAATAGGATACCAGTGGTGCAGGACAATTTAGTGTATGTATCAGGTATTTCGATGTACTAACAGCACAGTGCATGGAGATTTCATAAGCTTCCTGTCTGCAATTGACTTGACTGGTGCTGCATTAAGCGATCAAATAGTTCAAGTTCACAACTTGAGATGTGAAGGTTATGACGGAGATGCCAACATGTCTTGAAAGTTAAGTGGTGTACAATTTCGATTAAAGTAACTCCTGCTTCTAGCGACTTTTATGCATTCTGCATAACATAAACTAAACCTAGCTACCGTGGAGGCCTGCAGCTTGCCTAGTGTTCGCAGTATGATGAAAGATGTAAGTAGTATTACCAGTTTTGTAAGTGAGTGAGTCAGCAAAAGGGTTGGAACTTACCAAGCGAACTGTCCTTGAAATCATCCGAAGGCAAAAATGGTTTCAAAATCTTAATGATACACGCTGGCTTCAAAGTCTGATGCACTCCAATTCAAAGAGCTCTTTCACTATAGTGTACAGCTTTCTTTTTTTTTTTTTTTTTTTTTTTTTTTTAAGTAATTGACGGACCTTCTCCGCAATCGGAAAGTACAAGTCTTCTGGTTTCTATTCGACGATGGCTTACCTTTGACGGTAACAACCCCTGTATTTGAGATTACTGTTTCGCTTTCACGCCAACTTTAGGCTGTTACATTAGACCTTAACTTTTGCTATGAGATGGTAGACGGTGTAATAAGAACTCTGGAGAGGTACAGAGAAACTTAATATCAAGAAATTTCCCAAGAGGCATGTCGCACTTGTAGAAACTTTGGACATTCAATTGCAGGCTCCCAGAAAAGCCAGACATTCAATTCAGCGCTGAAAAATAGAAGCTCCAGATGCTAAGTAATACTAAGGTAAAAAAAAGAACCTTTAATATACAGGGTGGTCCATTGATCGTGATCGGGCCAAATATCTCACGAAATAAGCGTCAAACGAAAAAACTACAAAGAACGAAACTTGTCTAGCTTGAAGGCGGAAACCAGATGGCGCTATGGTTGGCCCGCTAGATGGCGCTGCCATAGGTCAAACGGATATCAACGGCGTTTTTTTTTTTAAAAATAGGAACCCCCATTTTTATTACGTATTCGTGTAGTACATAAATAAATATGAATATTTTAGTTGGACCACTTTTTTCGCTGTGTGATAGATGGCGCTGTAATAGTCACAAACGTATAAGAACGTGGTATCACGTAACATTCCGCCAGTGCGGACGGTATTTGCTTCGTGATACATTACACGTGTTAATGATTGTACCTTAGCATATGGCAAAATCTAAAAAAAATCATCTGACATGACAATACAGAGAGGATGATTTCATCACACTGTGTTCCTGATTATACTTCTTGTGTATATTTCACTCTTTGAATTGCATTGTGAATATGTGCTCATATTCTTCTTTATTTTTGCATGCATCCATAATATTATGTGGAGTATTTGATTTCATGTTTATTTTTGTTTCATGTAGGACTAAAATAGAAACTGTTTCATTGGATAGTGTAGTATGTACTCATGTAAATTTGTTCCTGCTTACTAATCTGTGTGTGCACTGCTCAGTTTAAAGGTATTACAAGTTTGTTGCTAGTATTCTGCTTTACTTTAGATTGCATCCATTTTTATACTTCTCACATTTAATGGAATACTCCATGTTACCAGCTTTTGACATAATTGGTAGTCAGCTTTATTACATCTGGTCATGAAGTAAGTATGTATTTCTGCTTTGTACAGTGTTGCTTCTTGCCATTAAGTATCCTTTGTGGACGTAGTAACGGACACCTGTAACAGGGACTACTGACAATGCAATGCACTACAATCATCCTTCCACACCAGTGAAAATTTGATAGGAAATAACACAGACACAAACACACACACACACACACACACATACACACACACACACACAAACACACACACACACACACACACACACAAGCTTTCATAATTGGATCTACTAGTGAATCCTCTATAACTAGAGTTTGCTAGATGCAGTAGTATTCAGTTCAGTGAAAGTGTTTTCAAACTATAGCACACAATCCGATGTACAAATATGTACTTCGACGTAGAATAATTTTTCTAGTTATAATATATGGCACAATAACTAAGAACTCTGTCACTAATATTACAAAACATACTAACCAGTAAAGTACTTGGGCTCGAACAAACAGATCTGTATGAACGTTTGGTTACAGGACCGTTATGTTCCTCTGAATGTGCTGGTGGGTGTCGTTTTTCTGCAAAACTCTGCAGTCATGCTCTAGATATCACTGTAGATGTAATTGTAGACGCCATACGCAATGCAGCAATCTTAACTATAAATGTAAATGCGGAATGTCATTAAAATGCTCCGAGCAATACGAATGACTGCAAAACGCACAGTGAAGAAATGCAAGTTGATCGCATGGCGTATTTGCATATTCTATATCAGTGTTGAACGCCACGTCAATGACACTTTTAAAGTTGTTGGATGATTCACCAATATCGTAGCCAGCGTTCTGCCACGCGTAACGAAACATTGGTCTGTACACTCCCGCAGATAACTGATTGTAAATGACAGAATGCATATTCATGATAAAGAACCTGTCGTGCAATTTCGGCTGCATATTACTGGAGCGTAGTTTAATGAAGTGTTTTATTCTCTCGGCATATATTTTATATTGCCTGAAGAAATACACATCCAGTGGTTGTGCATATTTTGTAGTTTTAGGCGGAATGATTTTTAAATCTACATGTTTTCCACCAGGTGCTTCCAGTAGTACTCGTTCATCCTTATGTCCAGACCAGGAGTCACAAAGTACTAATGACTTTCTCGACAAATGTGGATTCAAAACTGACAGAAAAAACGTCTTCAGATGTTGTTTCGTCATCTTCCCATTCACACTTGCATCGACGACGGCATTTGGAGGGCACCGCGTTTCTATTTCCCTTGACACGCGGGGTCCAAACTTTCCACTGGATTCGTGGAATCGTCCATTGATATAGCAACATCGCTCGTGTAACTACACTGCTGGCCACCGTAAATGCAACACCCTGAAGGAAGCATCCGAATCAAGTGAAATTTACACCGTGGAATTGCAGTGATGAGATATGCAACTGATTAGAATTTCAGCGCAGACGAACATCATGCGCGCCTGTGGCGCCACCTCATAGCGCCATTTAAGGCTTGGCAATTTCGACGAGTGTACGTTCGGCACGTGTGTTTACCTTGTGGTTGTTTCACAAGACGATCAGTTATGCCTCGTAGACAACAGCGAACATCGTTTGATCAAATATCCGAGTTCGACAGATGAAGGATAGTGGCTTACCGAGATTGTGGATTATCATACAGAGAAATCGCTAGTCATGTTGGACGAAACCAAACAACTGTAATGCGGATATGTGACCGTTGGGTGCAGGAGGGTACGACGGACCGACGTGGTCGATCGCATTCACCTCGGTGCACCACTGCACGTGCTGATAGGCAAACTGTGCGCATGGCAGTGACGGATCGCTCAGTGACATCCCGAACCATAGTACAGCACATTGCGTCTGTAACGCATCATCCAGTGTCTGCGTGTACCATTCGACGCCGTTTACAGCAGAGTGGTCTGTCCGCAAGACGTCCATTGCTTCGTCTACCATTGACGCAGAACCACAGACGTCTCCGTCGACAATGGTGTGATGACAGACGGATGTGGACGGCAGAATGGAATGACGTTGTCTTTACTGACGAGGCACGCTTCTGTCTGCAGCACCACGATGGTCGAATTCCAGTGTGGAGACACCGTGGAGAGAGGATGCTGGACAGCTGCATTATGCACCGCCACACTGGTCTTGCACCGGGTATTATGGTATGGGGCGGTATTGGATATTACTCTCGCACGCCTCTAGTACGCATTGCCGGTACTTTAAATAGTCGGCGCTACATATCCGAGGTGCTGGAGCCAGTTGTCCTTCCTTACCTTCAGGGCTCGGCCACAGCCGTATTTCAACAGGATAATGCGCGACCACACGTGGCACGCATTGTCCAAAGGTTCTTCGTCAATAACCAGATTGAAGTGCTTCCCTGGCCGGCTCGCTCTCCGGATCTTTCGCCGATAGAAAACATGTGGTCCATGGTTGCTCAACGAGTGACCCAGATTACATCCCTAGCTGCCACACCAGATGATCTTTGGCAACGCGTGGAAGCTGCTTGAGCTGCTGTACCCCAGGAACACATCCAACGTCTCTTTGACTCAATGCCGAGACGTGTGGCAGCGGTGATCTCCAACAATGGCGGCTACTCTGGCTACTGATTCTGGCAGGAACCACATGTCACAGACGTCTGTAAACGTAATCATTTGATACTTGGTCAACATGTTATCTACAAAATAAATTTTGTTGTGCTACCTCTTGTCTTTCTTGGTGTTGCATTTACGGTGGCCAGCAGTGTATGTGTTGCACAGTTAACTGATTGCAACACCGCGACAGTGTTTCTCTCCCCTTTCGTGGATAGTGTTCTGTCACAAGAAAGTTCATAGTTGAACTGACTGATCACAGTTCCATACAGAACTAATATCGATGTTTTCTCTCGTGACATGCTCATTGACGTCAGCAACAAACGTTTGAGCTCTTTCAATCAGCTCTTCTTCGTCATCCTTATCTTTTTGTGCTTGGAGCATAGTGATACGGCGTGATGTTATCCTATACTCCTTTTTCAAATTAGTAATAAATCCTAGTGAAGCTGTAAAGTTTGTACACCCGAGATTTCTGGCTACGTCCAATGCCCAATGTTGTAAATGCCAATAATGAACGGTGGAACCGCATTCTCGCGCTTCATCGAATTTCGCCATTACACGCTCCTTGATGGTCTTGAACAGCAGTGTACGATTTCCTTTGAAAACTGTATTTCCTTCTCTTTTCTTTGCCACGTAATCCAGTATGTTTTTAATATTGCTTTTAGACTTCAGTTTAGGATATCTTTTCAGAAGCTTGTCGTATGTGTCGAAACCTCTTACGTAATAATCATCGTACATGTTCTCGAGTGTGTTGTCATCAAACGCCGTGATGATACTTGCAACTTTAACCTTCTTCTTAGGAGACGGTTGGTATTCACTGTCACTGCTTCCATCGCCTCTTCCCGCACTTGCCGTAGCACTACCGTTTGCAATGAGTTGTTCGTCATTATCATCCCTATCATCATCATTATGTGTTAGTGTAAAAACAGTATCTGTTTCTAACTTATGCTCATATTTCTGCGCTATAATAGACACCAGAAATCATGCGAATCATTCGTCTTCTACACCAATACCATCTTCGCGAAGAAGGGTTCTTCGTAACTTCTTCTCAACCAATCGCAATACATTAGCAGGATTGATTATCAATCGCCGACCCATCTGACGCTTCAATACACAAATAATGTCACAAAACGCAACTTCAGAGGCACGCTGCACCGTCCCTACTGGTCCCGACTGGCGTACCGGCAGGTCAGAGTGCAATGCGGCATGGCATACGCAGTGCCTCTAACGGACGACTGCAGAGTTTTGCAGATGCGGGAGTATCAATAGTGCAATAAGAGACCTTTACATTATTTCTCACACTATTTTGGTGTATTTCTGTTTGTTCGAGCCCAAGTACTTTCCTGGTCAGTGACAAGAAGCAACACAGTTCAATGCAGAAATACATACACATTGCGTGAAAAGATGTAATAAAGTTGAATAGCATTACTGTCAAAAGCTGCTAAATGGAGGTCCCCATAAACCCATTGGATTATACAGCTTATACAGCTGTGTCACAGCCAGCCACAGGTTTCAAGTCCGTCATTACATTGCTAGCTGTGAGACGGACCGAGCAGCTATAGCGCCTCCTTAGTGTTTCTTCTTCGCTGTTACTAGATGGCATGAATGTAATATACCATTGGAAAGTTGAGAAATCAGTCTGTTTGGTGGTGAGTACCACACACGATTTCTTTCGATATTTTACGAGTTTTAAGCAAACACTTTCAGGTTTTGTTTGGTTTATTCTCCCCAATCCCATCAAGAAAACACCCCCCCAGAAGTTGTGCAGTGTGTAAAGCAAGGAAGAAGAAAAGTGATACACGATATGAATGTGAGAAACTCTAGTGGCGTTGAACATGCCTGCATTTTTCGGGTATATCACACCAACAAAAACTTCTAAAACAGTGTTATCTTCATTCCTCAACAATTCAATAAATAGTGAGGATAGATTTATAAAGAACTGTAATCAAAAATATATATAACTTTGAGGAAAGTTTGTAAGACAACATATGATGATTTTCGTAAATTTAAATAGTAAATGTATGGTCAACTGTGGGAAAAATATTAGTAAGTCACTGGGTGAAATGGGAGAAAGATGAAGAATGGATGTGAACTAAAATAAAGTAGGATATGAGAAATATACTTAAAATGCACTTAAACTGGGCAGTTCACATTCGTATTCGTAGGCAGGAACAAATGTCAACAGCAAAACCAATTTCTGTTTTATATGAAACGAAAACAAATATGGAATTATTTACTCCAACAATCAATACAGATGCAAGCAAAAATCGAGCAGAATACAATCAGCTTATTCACAGTGCAGTTCAAAGAGTGCAATACACACAGGAAGTCATATATCAGGAACACAATGCGATGAAACCCACTTCTGTTTACTGCGAAACGAAATCAAATACGGAAGACATTAAATCACTCGATAAGAAAGCGAGATGATGTACTGATAATTTTGCAGTGCTCCAAATGTCATGGCAGAGAATCGAGGTCATGTTACCGGAAGTCCCCCTAATGTGAATTTCACCCCCCCCCCCCTCCCACTACACACACATCGCTCTGCTGAGACTACCAGACACTGACTATGCGAGAACTGTCTCCAGTGTTCACGAGATCCAAATTGAATCACATAACTGTAGTGCTTATGACGGGTCAAAACTGCACTAGAATGTTGGCTCCCACAAAGATAATGCACTAAGACTTATACAAAAAACCTTAAGATAGTAAACACTAGTCTAGAAAGTAAAATACAAAGGTACAATTCACTTTTTCGAAGAAATACGTGGGAATAAAAATTAAACTATGCACTGTGAATAAAACAAACTAATATCGCTCCAGGTGCGTCTGTGGAAGCGGTGCCGCAAAAATGCGTGAAAGGACCAGAGCTGTCACGACGGTCCCACGTGGCACGCACACATGCGAGTCAGCAGAAGAAGCAACGGCAGTGCGAACTGAGCTGTCGTATAGTACAGACGCGAATTTCGAGATTCTGTAATTTCAGTCCGTGGATCAGGAGGGTCGAGCTTAACGCGAGCTCCCCACAGACTCATACGGATCTTTGTTTTTCACTCTCCCTTTGCTTCATCATGTCTGCGAAACACACAGCACCCCCACGATCACGAGAAAAAGATTCGTTTCGTTCCGGACATGCTTCCACTGTTCTCCTGCCCTCACACAACCAGACGACACGCTCGTCACCGAGGAGGGTACACCGTCTGGGGTCGGTGTTCGAGCGGAACTGTTATGCAAAGACAATTATCGCGATCGACGGTTAATGGACATTGCGAATCAATTTCATTTTTGTCACTTGTTCATTTACTCATTTGACAAAATAATTTTCGGAAAGTGTACTTATCAATTTCCTGTTACCACACCGTCGAACAAAGTGCGTGGGTGTCAGTAAAGTCGGATCACTCTACAACTGACATGTAAGCGGCGATACCCACACGTTCCCGCTTCACTGGTGACCCCAACACGATCGCTACGCTAAATACGCGGTGATGAACTTTCATCAGTATGAGTGATGCAGAACCACAAGTGATCTAACGCTTTCGTCCTCGCGTATGAAGAGTGAGTTCACGAACAAAACTTCGTGAACTAGGCGCTAAAGCAAGGTGACAGCTTTGGAAGAACTGCAAAAGACAATAGACAGTGTACAACAGACGATACTTGAGCTGCTAGTGCGCAACCAGAGACTGGAGAACAAGTTTACGGGAGTGGCAGAAAGCGCAGGATGTGTGTTTTGGTTAGGCTGCCCTCCATTTGGCCCCGTGGCCCAATCATGTGGTTCAGCCAAGTGGAGGCAGTTTTCATGAGCAACATCACCTGTGACCTCGCCAAATTTGGACATGTCATGAGCCAGCTAGATCAAGACTATGCAGCCAAAGTGTGGGATATCACCACCACGCCGACATAGTCTTCATATAAGTGACTAACAGAGGAGTTAATAAGGTGAATTGCATCACTGCGGGAACAACAGGTGAATCAGTTGCTGCGACAACAGGAGAGATTATATTAGATTAGATTAGATTAGATTAATACTAGTTCCATGGATCATGAATACGATATTTTGTAATGATGTGGAACGAGTCAAATTTTCCAATACATGACATAATTAAGTTAATTTAACAACATAATTGAGTTAATATAACAACTTTTTTATTTTTTGTTTTTTTTTTAATTTTTTTAATAATTTTTTTGTTTGTTTTTTTTCTTTTTTTCTTAATTTATATCTAAAAATTCCTCTATGGAGTAGAAGGAGTTGTCATTCAGAAATTCTTTTAATTTCTTCTTAAATACTTGTTGGTTATCTGTCAGACTTTTGATACTATTTGGTAAGTGACCAAAGACTTTAGTGGCAGTATAATTCACCCCTTTCTGTGCCAAAATTATATTTAATATTGAATAGTGAAGATCATCCTTTCTCCTAGTATTGTAGTTATGCACACTACTATTACTTTTCAATTGGGTTTGGTTGTTAATAACAAATTTCATAAGAGAGTATATATACTGAGAAGCTACTGTGAATATCTCTAGATCCTTAAATAAATGTCTGCAGGATGATCTTGGGTGGACTCCAGCTATTATTCTGACTACACGCTTTTGTGCAATAAATATTTTATTCCTCAGTGATGAATTACCTCAAAATATGATGCCATATGCAAGCAATGAGTGAAAATAGACGTAGTAAGCTAATTTACTAAGATGTTTATCACCAAAATTTGTAATGACCCTTATTGTATAAGTAGCTGAACTCAAAAGTTTCAGCAGATCATCAATGTGTTTCTTCCAATTTAATTTCACATCAATGGACACACCTAAAAATTTTCAATATTCTACCTTAGCTATATGCTTCTGATTAAGGTCTATATTTATTAATGGCGTCATACCATTTACTGTACGGAAGTGTATCTACTGTGTCTTATCAAAATTCAGTGAGAGTCCGTTTACAAGGAACCACTTAGTAATTTTCTGAAAGACATTATTGACAATTTCATCAGTTAATTCTTGTTTGTCAGGTGTGATTACTATACTTGTATCATCAGCAAAGAGAACTAACTTTGCCTCTTCATGAATATAGAATGGCAAGTTATTAATATATATTAAGAACAACAACAGACCCAAGACTGACCCTTGTGGAACCCCATTCTTGATAGTTCCCCAGTTTGAGGAATGTGCTGATCTTTGCATATTATGAGAACTGCTTATTTCAATGTGCAATGACAGGAGGCCATCGCAGTTCCTGCGCCATTTTCAGAGCCTCGCACAGTCCGACATGGTCCTAGACTTGCTATTGCATGCTGTCTGGATGCGCAGCGTTCCAGCACAAGTGCAAGCAGCCATTGCTGCACAAACAGAAATGCAGCTGGACACTGTCATGAACTTGGCTGATAGGGTGTGTGACGCACCGGCAACAACACCCAATACCACCGCCGTGGCAGCCTACAATGCTGTTGCCGTGCCTGCAAATTTGGCTTTGTTGTGATATGTGTCTGCCGTAGTTACCAGTACAGATGCCAACCTGCCCTACCTAGTTCGAGACCTGGCTGCAAAGGTGGCAGTACACAGGTCGACCAGTTGGCACACTCACAAACAGAGAGCAGCAGTCCCCATAGTGGCACAGATTTCGATACCACCGATCTGGCTCCCACCACCATCAGCGTGTTACCAGCCATTCTGGTGGTAAGCCGACAACATTAGAGCATCAGCTGAGTGGGCACTGCTGGTATCATTCCTGCTTTAGCTATAAAGCGACAAAGTGTCGGCCTCTCTGCTTGCACCCAAATGCCAGCTGCAAATGGGCCTAGGTTCACCCAGCTGCAGTGCAATATCCAGGCATCTCCTCAAAATGGAATGGCCTAGCAGCGTGAAGTACCTCATCTGCATGGGTTCCAATCTGTCTCTTTCGCCTTGATTTATGCTAAGAGCTTGCTGGAAGGCCTAGACAATCTCTTATGGTGGCAAACAACTCAACAATAAAAATGTACAGCACTTGTCACAGAAATTTGGATCCTGGACTGTGTCGCACCTTTCCTTGTAAGTTTGTTGTGGCTGATGTCAACAAACCAATCCGGGGTGCGAATTTCCTTGGTCACAACAACATATTAGCTGACATTACAAGTGCCCTTCTGATTTGACAACAAATTTGAAAATAGAGTTACAGTAACAGCTGGCTGCCTCGTTCAGTGTTAAACTAGTGAAGTTCCCCAGACCATATGCAGATATACTGGACAAATTTCCAGAGCCCACTTGTCTGCCTTGTGCACTGAGGCATGTCGAACATTCAGCAGTCCACCACATTATGACTACATGTGGACCACCAACCTCATGCTGTCCACATCAACTTGCACCCGAGTGACTTGCTGTAGTAAAGGCTGAGTTCGAGGCCGTGTTGTGACAGTGCATTGTTCGTCCACCATGTAGCCAATGGTCCTCTGCCTTGCAATTTGTGCCAAAGATAGATAATTTTTGGTGCCCATGAGGAGATTGGTTGGTTGGTTGGTTTTGGGGAAGGAGACCAGACAGCGAGGTCATCAGTCTCATCGGATTAGGGAAGGACGGGGAAGGAAGTCGGCCGTGCCATGCCCATGAGGAGACTACCTACCTTAAATGTACAAACGGTGCCAGACCGATACCTCAAACCACGCCTATAGAAATGTAGCCACGCCTTGGTGGGCTCTGTTATACTTAGCAAAATTAACTGCACGAAGGTGTTCATGCAGATCCCTGTGGTACCTGAAGACATTCAGAAAACAGTAATTATAATGCCCTTCATTCTTTTTGAAAGCTTATACTTGTCATTCGGTCTACAGAATATTGCCCAGACATAGCAGCATTTACTGGATGGCATTTTACGAGGCATATTTGTGGTATTTTATGTACCTCACTGATATCCTCATCTATTCAAAGTCATCTGAATGCCATCACTGCCACATAACGACCATCTTTCAGTGGCTGAGCGAGGCCGGCATAGTCATTAATCCCTCAAAAATTATGTTTGGGGTCACACAAATTGAGTTTCAAGGGCATTTACTCAGAGCCACTACTGGGTAAGGTGCAGGGGATGTTGAACAAGGTGCACCCACAGACACACAAAGGCTTACGCCACTATCTTGACATGATAAATTTTTATCGGTGCCATCTGCCTAATGCCACCACATTGCTGGAACCTCTGACTGTGGTGCTACGTGGTCCTACCTTGAAGCCGGCCAGTGTGGCAGTACGGTTCTAGGCACTTCAGTCTGGAACTGCGTGACCGCTACGGTCGCAGGTTCGAATCCTACCTCGGGCATGGATGTATGTGATGTCCTTAGGTTAGTTAGGTTTAAGTAGTTCCAAGTTCTAGGGGACTGATGACCACAGATGTTAAGTCCCATAGTGCTCAGAGCCATTTGAACCATTTTTTCCTACCTTGAAGGGAGAGACCCTTGTTAACTGGTAGTATGCAATGGAGAGAGGATCTATTAACTCCAAACGAAGCCTTGCAGAAGTGACACTGCTCTCTCACCTGGTGCACGACGCTCAACTGGCTGTGGTCATGAATGCTAACCAGACAGCTATAGGTGCAGTGCTTCAACAGCGCATTGGCAGCAGCTGGCAGATGCTCAGTTTCTTCTCATGGAAGCTTTCAGAGTGGCAACACACATGGAGTGCTAAGGATTGTGAGTTGCTTGCATTGTTCAAGGCAGTAAAATTCTGCCGCCTATCAGTAGAAGCTCATCCCTTTGTAATTTTCACCAACCACAAGCCCCTAACTCACGTATTTCAGTACAATAATACCACGTGTACGCCACACCAATACTGGCAGTTGGAGTACGTCTCACAGTTCTTCACGGACATCCTCCATTACCACAATAAAGAAAAATTTTAATGGAGCAAAAAATAGTACGTTCATAGTGAAAAATGCAACAGGAAATGACAGTGAAAGGAAGTTTGTTGACATTAATCAATAGCAGTTGAAACAGAAACAGCAGTATCTTTCATAAATATAATACAACAGTGAAAAATGACATTTCCTAACATTTATACAAACCTAGCAATGCACAGGAAGGAGTAAATTATCCACCTGTTGGCTCTCTTCCAAGATTTGTGTAGTGATCTTGAGGATGTTATGCGTATAAAATAATTTTGAAAACAAATTACTCTACACAGAGTATATGCAGAGTTTGTTCTACTGGACAAGTGAAGACTATGTTATGTATCTTAAACCCACTGCATCATTTGAGCACATTCCGTAAACTGACTTAGAGACAGTGGATGTCGTAAAGAGTTTGGTGTATCCACACAGTCTGTGTTACTGATGAGAATTAATTCGCCTTCATTACACAGAATAAATCCTATATTATTTGTATGTGGCAGTTTCTTCCTTTCCAATTTCTCTTTCACAGACTTTGTGTAATGGACCCTTTTTTACACAGATTGTCATTACTGATATCAGGATGTTTCATGTTGTTTCAGATGAAACAAGATCTGCCTTGGTGAAACTACGCCTAGAAGGAGTAAATGTTGATCCTCCTCTAGATACTAACAAAGTTGCTGACAGCCTTAAGGGCTACACAGGATCAGACATAAGTAATGTATGTAGGTAAGTAAAATACAATTTGTTGAAAATCAAAGTACACTACTAAGGCAGAACATTATGACCATCTTTCTTCCATTTAAATGAGGGAAGCTGATAACCAAAGCAACTTGACAAATATGATTTTCCAGTGAATATCACAGATGTGACATGGCTTGAAAAATGAAACAGTGCTGGAGGAGATAATAGTGCTGGAGAGCACACAATTCATGATTCATGATTGCTCATGTCTTTCTGCACCCATGTGTGTGCACTAATTTATCCATTGACACCAATACATATTATGTCATTCAGCATTACAGGATTCACCTTAGAAAATAGTGTAAGAGAAATGTGTTATCTTCTCTAATAAATCAGGCTTCTTGTTTCATTATGTTAAATGATGCACCAGAACATACTGGCATCTTGGAGATCACCTGAACAACACACACATCATGAGACATAAATAAATAGGCCAGTGATCACAATACCATGTTATGAGTGGCATCCATCTGTGTTTACCTCAGCATTACACAAGGCAATTAGTAATATCCCTGTTATGATCAAGTTTTTATGCCAGTGGTTGACTCACAGAAAATTACATGAATGATCAGTATATTCTTGCTTATAAATGTAGACTGTCACTAACAAAATACTAAATAAAGTAGTTAAACATATTAGTAATAGTATTAACTGAAAGACTTTGAATATTCTGTACTACTGTCAGTCATGCTGCATGGCAGCTTATGTAACAGTGACCCAACTGCTAATGGTTGACACAGTAATTTCATTTCATAAATAACAACAGGTCACACTTATCTCTGTAACATAATAGACCATTATATGAATAAATCACTGCTCACTGTTATGATTTAAGCTACTTCATGAAACCATCATTTTCTCATATATCATATAACAAATTAGAGTTAATAAGTCTGACAGACAACAAGCAGCCTTGTTTAACTTTCAAAGAGGAAAAATTCTGTGCAGTATGAAGCATGAATTATGGATGCCAGTATGGAATCAGAGGACAATTGAGCCACAGGCTAAAATCCTACCTACATGACAGACAAGAGAAAATAATCTCAGATGGGATTAACATGTAGGTAAGAGGGCTGGAGTCCAAATGGGGAATGGTAAATTATGGAGCCCTACAAGACTCTGTCCTCAGTCACCTGCTATTTCTTATCCACAAGCATTGTGATACACTATAAAACATCCACAGATGTAGAGTTTAATGCCATATTATTACTTGCAGATGTTCTGAACTGGTTCACAGTAAATTCCCTGACAATAAACCTCATCAAAACCAATTATATTTACCTCCATTCTAATCAGGAAAGCCCATAAGAAATTAACACTGCACTTGAGAGCCATCAGATACAGTGGGCATATTGTTTGAAATAATTAGGGATACTAATGAATAACAGGTTTAACTGTGAACATCACATCCTTCAAATCTTGAAAAGGATAATCTCCCAACTCTGAGACATCAACGTCTCAAAATCTGCTTATTTTGGTTACTTCCAGTCGCTCATCTTGTGCGGCAGTTCACTGATACTGAAAAAAGTCTTTATCATCCAGAGAAAGATTGTCAGAGTGGTGTGTGGACTGCCTCTAAAAATTTCATGTCCTAATCTTTTGAAGCAAATAGAGATATTAATTACTACCTCTCAAAATCTCTTTTTGATCATGCCATTCATGCGTCACAATACTTCTCAATATGAAATAAATGAATGAGTACGGCCATCGCCATAACACAAGAAGGAAATGTGGCATACAATAAAACTTGAAGAATTTTCTCTAGTGCAAAAATGTGTAAAATGCACTAGCACAAAAATCTTGAACTCACCTCCAAGTCATATTAAATCCCTACAAGGCAGTAACTGAATGTTTAAAAGTAAGCTGGAGCAGTTTCATCTTGAAAAAGTTTCTGTTCTCTAGACAAATTCTTTAACAGACACAGGTAAGAGCATTTTCCATATCTACCTGTGTTTTGCTGTTTTATTGTCTCTTTCTTCTTTAATTAGATCTTATAAATCACATTGTGTCCTGTAAGTTATAAAGATGGTTACTGTATTTTATAAATCAAAGGCTGTGTTTAGGTAATATCTGAAATTTACATTTTAAACTCTGTATTGACATAAACATACAAAATGAGTTAACAGTTTCAAGTCATTCCACAAGCATGTGTGATCACACAATAATGGATAAATGGAATGTGTATCAGAATAAATAAATAAAAACACATTCCACTATTTCTCTGGCAATTTCAGTTTCTATCTACAGTGAAAGGAATTTTTCCTCATCACATAATAAGTATTCTCAATGGGTTACAACTTAGATGACATTGCAGGCCAATGGATAGAGATCATAGCTTTTCAACAAGCTGTGTGTTAAGTAAACATTGGATTTAAAATGGTGAAAAATTGCAGTGTATATCATGCAATGAAATAGCAATAAATGGTACAGTTGGACAGTTGTAATATATCACTGTCTATCTCACAGCCTCTAGTGAACACAATAAGTGATAACAAACAGTAACTGGTGTCACATCAGACTGTAGCACTTGATATTTCTGACACATGATGCTTATGAACCAGTACTAATTACCTGTTGTGCTTTGCAGTGACAATCATTGCTGTTGTCAGAATGGTATAGAAACTTGAAGCGGGCAAGATCAGAGAAAATAATGCTTGCTCAGTTTAGTTGTACCAGACATTTGAGTATTGACTCAGATGCAAATTGATGCTGAGGATTCAAACACAAATGGCAGAAGGTCACCTATGTTGTGGTACTGAGTTATGGATTCTAATGTGTTATAGATTCCAGAGCTCAGTATAAAATGCATGAAATGTTACTAAAAAAACCACCCCACTTGATCCTGAAACAGTAAATTAAACCTTTGTGTAATTATTCATGTTTTGTGTGCTCTTCTCAGGGATGCTGCCCTTATGGCAATGAGGCATAAAATATGTGGCAGGAGTCCAGAAGAAATTAAGAAAATCAAGAAAGAAGATGTTGATCTACCAGTAACTATGCAGGATTTTGATGAAGCATTAACAAGATGTAAAAAAAAGTGTGTCAGCAGGAGACATTGCAAAATATGAAGTTTGGATGGAAGAATTTGGATCTTGCTAGAGACCTTGAAGTGATGATTATTTTTTATGAAGTGTAAAATGACATGTGATATAATTTTCTAGCATGTTCAGACTGAAATAAAGATTATCCATGTATGGTATTCTTAAACTAATCTTTCCCATACTCACTAACCATTATTACTGATTTGCTCATTTTTTGAAACAAAATATTTACTAATTGTGTCTGGACTATTTGTTAAGATTTACTGTGGTGTGTTCCATAGAATCGAACAAAGATATGAAAATTGTTTTGCCTCATTCTCATTAAGAAGAAAGAATTCTTATTGTAGCGTTTGGCTGTCAGCGTTAGTCCTATGTACTTTATATGGGCAGTTTTCTGGTATCAGAATGAGCCCAAGGAGCTTTAGAATGGATAATATATTTTTTCCTTATCCCTTTTCATACATTATTTTTTAACTTAATCATTTTTCATTGTTGCATATTCTAAACTTTTTTAAATTGTTGTTCCTAACCAACCTATGGTATACAATATAAGAGATATGGGATAAATGATATATTAGCATCATAAATACCAGAAATATTTATGTGAAATGGATGAGTACCCCAAAAACATGTAGTTTACATGTCTACATCTACATCTACATCTACATTTATACTCTGCAAGCCACCCAAAGGTGTGTGGCGGAGGGCATTTTACGTGCCACTGTCATTACCTCCCTTTCCTGTTCCAGTCTTGTTGAACTTCATGCATATATGTTAAGTTATTGAGCCAGCCATGCAGTTTGTATACAAATGCACTGTGCTAACACCCAAATCTGTACATAAATCAAAATGAACCAAATCCAAAGAAAACACATTAGGTTGGCTAATGATGGTGTCACACACTGCGTGGTGCCTAGTGGAGTACAAATGTAAATGACATACACATTACTAGGACCAAAATTGATAAAGTACAAGAAATTATAGAACATATTAGCTTAAAAATATGTTGTAGAAATCTTAAGTAATGACCAGTACAATTGGTGATGCACCACAAATTTGTATAAAATACAAAGATAACAAAGTACACAAATTTAGGTACCTTGGGGAGATCATCAAAGAAAATTGAGTGAAAAAAGAAGCACTTTGGAAGTGAATGCAAGAACTCAACAAAGCACATCAGGCATAAAAGCAATCTAAAACACAAAGTCATCTCCTGAAAGACATCGATAAATTATTGTGAAACCATTTTGTATTGTCTCAGTCAGAACCAAATGGACGAGTCACAATATTTTTTTCCCATTATTTTGCACTTAGGAGAACTGTCCTACTTCCACAGTGATGTCAAAGGGGTGGGGGAAAACTGTGTAGCAAAATTTGGCTCTTTTGAGTTTCCCACCACCTTTTGATTTTCGCACCATTTTGCACTTATAGCAGTTTACCTATGTCAGAAGGATGGGGGAGGGGACAAAATCTGTCAGAGTTGCATGGCATCATTAACGATGATGTAGATGAGGGGGAAATCTAGCAAAAATGCAGACTATCCTGAAACTGGCCTAGCCCAACTACTGAAGAATTCATTAATCAGCAGTTGCGGGCATTATTGAGGAAAGTATCAATCCGGTGGAGCACCTGTGGTGATCATCCCCAAAAAAGAGTGTGTATGGATAGCTCAAAATCATATCAGTTTTGTTTTAGTTACAGATAACTCAGTAGTCGCATGATTACAGGTGCTTATCTGATCTCAAATGTGGCAGAAACTATGGATAATTTTGGATAGACTCCACCATGGACTTAAAGAGTGGTTATCACCAGCTAGAAGCAATACTGGAAGACCAGCCAAAAATGCATTTATTGTTCCTATGGGTAACTACCAATACTGGTATATGCCATTTGGATTAAAGAATGTGGCAGCCACATTTCAGCATTTGCCACATGGATTTTAGCAAGGTTTGAAAGCAAGGAAGTGTACGGTACATTTGGATGACGTTGCTGACCTTGCTCAGGATATGGAAGAACAAGTGCTACTGTTAATGAAGGTGTCTAACAGTTGCGCACAGCACATCTAAGACTGAGTATTGAAACATGTGATTAATCATGAAGAGGTCTGGACTGATGCTAGTTGGTAAGGGCCATGCAAGATTTTCTGCACTGTGTTCTGAGGAAGAGCTATAGTAGTTTTTGGTTTTATTGAATTGTTATAGGAAGTTCAATGTGAAATTTGCAGAGGTAGCATGGCCACTTACTCACCAACTGAGAAAAGGAATGATGTGTCATTGTACATCAGAGTGCAGGGATGCAGTCAGTAAATTAAAAGAATTGTTAAGATCTTGTACAGTGTTGATTTTTTCAAACTATGAATTTGTATTGTCATATGATGCAAGCAATAATTTGCTTAGCTGTTTATTGAGTTAGGAAGTGGACAGAGCAGAGCATGCAGTTGCCTATTCCTCACATTGATTGAATACATTGTAAAGAATTTACTCTAAAACAAAAAAGGAAATGCTTAAGCCTCATATGTGGCATAACATACTTTTGATGTTACTCACATTGTAGTATACTAAAAGTAATAACAGGTATGTGGTGTTGACACGGATATTAAGTTTGAAGGATCCATCAAGCAGATTGATGCACTGGATACTGAAGCTTAGCGAGTTCAATTTTGAGGTAATCCATGGACCAGACAGAACACAAGGGAACGCAGACGGCCTCAGTCTCAAGGTTTGTGTGTTATGGTGAGTGGGTCACACAGCTGCAGAGTGATAGAAAGCACAAGATCTGATGAAGACTGCAAGTTATGCAGCTACAGTTCATTCAGCATGGTGGAGTGTTATGTAAGAAAAGAAAACAAGGACCCCCATCTTGTGATTCCAGCCACACTGTGGAAGGAAATGTTGAGACAGGTACATGATCATTTGTTAGCCAGCCATGGGGGTTGAAGAACCATGGAGCAGCATATAGCAAAACAATATTGGCAGTGGACACTTGAAGAAGATGTAAGACTGTACATGTATCATGTGCACAGTGGGTTGAATTAAGCCATCAGCATATTCCACTGCAAAGATTAACAGAGGCTAGTAAATCATTTGCAATGATTGATATGGAGATCTTAGGCTCTTCTAAGGTTTCTGAGAGTACAAGTCTGTCACACTGTGAGGTAGTATATGGCCAGAAAATGCCTTCACTATTTGAGGTAGTGAAGGCTAAAGTAGGGAGGAATGGAGAATAGGTATGGAATTCCACAAGAGCTTTACAGAAGGTATGGAATGAAGTGTGCAGGAACGGCTCTGCTAGGAGGGGCTAAGGCGGTGGGCGAATTTGTTGAAAGAAATTGTTCTGACACCTTTTCTTGAAATGAGGCCATTTATTGGCAGAAAAACCAACAGATGCGAATTCAAATGGACAACATGAGTCAGGCCTGGGAAGGCAAGGGTGAGCCAAGATGTAGTGGTGGGCAAAACATAATTTGCAGCAAACTTAGGTGAAGTTAAAGAAAAGTGGTGGCTGCCATTCGGACAAGTCTGAATGCCATGGCAGCTACAGAAACAAAGTCCTCGGTGCCGCAGCACCGGGAAGAGAAGATGATGTTCACAGCCACAGGGCGCATGGCAGAGAGCGTTTTCAGCTGATGGGCAGCAGGGTACCTCCAGCACAGCCATGCGATTTCCTCCACCCTGATTGGCCAGGAGCCGAGAAAACCACAGCAGCACCATGGAAAGTTCCGAAGCATGACTTGGTCAGCTTTGCCTAAGTGGTATTACCTCATCAGCACATGAGGGAGGTGCGTGATTGAGATTGCCCACCTCGGTGGTGACTTGCTGCTGCCAGACCATGGGACGAGAAAATTACAGGAAGCTGGATCTACTGGCTAATGCTTGACCATAACAAGAGAATGAAATAAACCTTTTGAAATAAAATAAAGATAGAATCCCCTACTATCTGGCTCAACCTTATAGAAGTGCAAAGAGCAAATACAAAGGCCCCAGAACATCTTCAGTGGATGGGGTAATGAAATGCTAAGTTACCTGAATACCATGTAGGACAGCTGGTATGTTAACAAGCTATTACACCCCAGAGGGAAAGGTACCAAATTCTTCACTTATTACCGAGGTCCATACTTCATTAGTGAACATGAAGCTACAACCTCCTCCAAGTACACGAGACATCCACATTGGGCATATCCATCTGCCTTAGGGTGTACTCGACTCTTTACTGCCATTACTGGTGTCATTTCCAAAAAAGGGGAAGATGTAGGAAGGAGAATGTAACACAAGTGGAGTGGATTACTTCTGTGCAATCTGCATACAAGTCACTTTCACATTAAGACAGACAGTTAAGCAAATGTATAGAGGAAATGACAGTGTACTAAATTTTCTTATAGTTTTATAAGATGCATTTTATAGCTCATATCATGTATCACATCCAGCTCCATAGCTGAGAAGTCAGCATGATTGATTACCATACAGAGGACTTGGTTTTGATTCCCCATGCTGCCAGAAATTTTTCATTGGTGGGAGGGCTGGAACAGGTTACACGCAGGTTCATGATGCCAGTAACTGAGGAGATACTCGACCACATCATAATGACACCATATTTATTCAACAATGGCTGGGGGTTAGGTGTGTTGACTCCCGCTCCTCCATACCACATCCACATGATGCCATTAGTTGATACATGACACAGTGATTGGTCAGGCACAGTTCACTCATCTGTGGCAAGAACAGCAGTGCTTATATTTTATTGCTTCATGTACCATGATAATGAGAGTGTCTGAATGTATTATGTGCACATGATGAATGAGTTTTGTTTTAATTTGTATGTATTTTGACTGAGATGTTAATTTGGTGGTTGCAATTAGTGGATGAATTTCATTCTTGTGATATTTTAACAGCTGTGCAGGAAATATCTTTTGGGTTGTCTGAATTGATTCTAGTGTTTTGTTAGTATAGTAATTTGGGGATTTCTATTGTTTTGCAATGGTGGGAGATGGTGTTTGCTTATTTTTCTCTATAAATATACTGTAAGTGAGGTATAGCTACTAATGTTTTCAGGTTGTAGATTTAGATGGAACATTGGGAGAGGAAGTAACCCACACAGTTGGTACATGGTACAGCATTAGAGAAATTGTATTACTGGAATGGGGTGGTGTGCAGTGATTTTGTGACAATGGTTCAAACTGTCACAGATATGTGCAAGATACAGCTGTTTCTCAAGGGGACAGGAGCAAGAAGATGCCCACAGGCATCCTCACAGAACAAGCATATTTCCAAAACACAGGACCCTACTGGGCACAATCTGTGTGTGACCTAATTAGAGTTATCAGCACTTGCTATGAGCAGGGATGTTCAAGGGGAACAGAGTGCTTAGAGCTATGGAACAGTGGGCCACTGTTGAATGGTACAAAATGTGACATCTTGGGACTGACTTTTCAGCTCCCAGCAACAATAACAAGAACTATGACTCTGAACATAACAAATTTACTGCTGTGTTTTCTTGATAATCCTCTACATCACTCCATACTGACTTCACTCATTGATCATATAGCTGCACAGAAAGGGGCACATAAGTGTGGAACAGATGTTCCAATAGATTCAGTAATATTGCAGCAGGTACCAGCACAGAGTCATGGTAATTGTAATTTAATCCTGGGGCACCATCTTAATCCCAGTCCGAACCTCTGTCTATGAATGCTAGAGAACCAACTGTCGACCCAAAATTCCAGTCTATTACATACTGATCAAGTGTGTCAGCCCCAGAGTGCTGAACAATTGTGGGTCTACCAGCCTCCATAAACCATGTGATCAAGTGAACAAAGAAAGAAGGCGCTCAATGTAGAAATTGTAAATAATGGTGTCAGAGGACAGAGATGCTACAGTGTTAGGTTATTTTAAATGATTAACAGGCTTAGAACAAGCCAGGGATTCAGAGGACTGAATATTCCTGAAGAGGAAGATGTTTTGTGTAACACAGTCCAGACTTCACAACCCATTGAGAGTCAGGCAGGTGAGCTGAATATGAAATCTTGTTACTGGGTGCTAGAATTCTGCTGGCACAGCATGCTGCAAGACCACAGTCTGCCACAGTGGTGGGCTGAAATTCCACATGTCATGACACAATTCTACACTTTCATGGTCACCTACATGACTAGAGACAGGGCCCTATCACACCGTAGCTGTGCAGAGTTACTATACATACTCATTACTCAGCACCTACCAGCACTTTTATTCATACTATGATTGGCTCTGGGATGTCCAACAACAGCTGACACCACCTCTAGGTCAGCTGCCTCTGTGGGGCAAATCAGCTTCAACTTCACCTAGCACATTGTAGGAACCACTGCTAGAACTGATAGTTTTGGGTCTGGAACTGGGACTACCAAGGGAAGACGTCCTTTAGGGTGTCTTCATCTGCTACCCTAGCCACCATCAAGAACCCTGGGCCAAGTGCTGGGCATCTGTGCATCTGACTTGCTGTTCACAGTCATTGCCTCATAAGCCTGCTGGCTGCCATAGGTGCCTACCATACATAGTATAGCTGGGGCGCTAGCTGTGGTCTTCTGCTGAGGCAAGCATCATTGCCTTTAGTACACAAACACTCCTTTGAGCTGGACATGTAGCATGGAGCTATACTGAAATAGTGACCATTGCCTGGGTGACCACTGGGATGCTGTCATCAACCTCTGTACAGAAGTCTTGCAGCATAAAGAATATTATTACTGATTGAGTTCTCCTGATCTGCACTTGCTGTGATACTGGTGGAACACAAACCACACTTCCCACACACTTCATTCTAGGGCAGAATTGGACATCTGGCTAATAATGATGGCCACACCCTGAAAGCATTACACTGTGTGTGTATGTGTGTGTGTGTGTGTGTGTGGGGGGGGGGGAGTGTGTGTGTGTGTGTGTGTGTGTGTGTGTGTGTGTGTGTGTGTGTAGAGAGAGAGAGAGAGAGAGAGCTAGAATATCACTTTCTGTTTATCATTAGAAGGTCTGTACCAGTCATTCTGACTGGTGAGCATTGTTTAACATTCAATAAATAGTGTATGCCTGTATTTAATGTAATTTGGTGGTTTATAGCTTCTGTAAAAGACAAAAACCTATTACAAAAAGTGGATAACTATAAACATTTTTATCATAAAATGGCACCCAGTTATGTTGTCTGCAGAGTATTTTTTACATTTATCATCTCTACATGTGCAAAAATGGATTTTTACATCTGCTTAACTTATTTTATTTCATTCTTCTGATCATCCCTATATTTCTTTCCATTTTACCTGATGTAGTGGAAGTGCAAACGTGTGTTTCTTGCTGCTCTCTGTCAGTATATTGTTGTGCTCTGCAGAAGTTCAGGGCTCCTCATTATTGTGGCTCATTGGTGTTTCCGCATGTGTAGAGAATTACTGAACTACTTGAACAGTTTACCAGAAGAAGAGTCTGCACGAGAAGATATTTATGATTCTGATGAGTTGGATGATAAAGATGTCAAAGATGACACAGAATATCAGCTTCATGAAACAGAACATGGGGAATCATCTGAGGTGCAAGATGAATATTCAGAAACTGTAAAACAACACACAAATAATCCAGTTCTTATAGATTCAGTTCCTGTGGTGCCTCAAACCCCTACTCACAGTCAAGGAAGAAAATGGAAATAATCACATTCATCTCAGCATCTAGAAGCTAGAGTGAGGAGACTGCACAAAGTGGAAAAGTGTGGACTTGACTGCACCATGTCATGCACCTGGGAGATCAGTGCATCATAACATGTTGGAAACTATAGGGCCAACATGTAATGCTAAGAAACTTATAGACAGATGGTGATAGACAGAGGGTGTTACTTGAGTGCATTGTGAGTGCTAATAGACAATAATACTCTACAAATCATAAATACTTTACAGAAATTATAGCCCAAAAATTAATCAACATGCTTAGGTGGTGGCAAGTGTGGGGCCCGCCATTTTTTTCTCGCACTATGGGAAGACTTGATAGAAGTAATGAGTAGGTTAACAAGTAGAGGCAAGTGTGGGGCCCGCCATTTTTTCTTGCACTATGGGAAGACTTGATAGAAGTAATGAGTAGGTTAACAAGTAGAGGTACTATACAAAGTATGTTGCTGATGATGTCATCGATGATGCACTTGATGGGTCATCAGATGTTCCCAACCCCACCCCTCCCTTGCCTGACAAAGGTCAATTGCCCCTCCATAAAGTGGTCAAAAGTGCAAATTTTGGCAGGAAATTCAAATTTTGATGGGCAATTCAAAACATAGCCCAACTGTGCTAGCATCTTTCCTGTTGAAGTAGGACATTATCCTAATTCAAAAATGCAAGATGGCGGCCAGCCCATACTGGGACGAGCTCTACAACATCATAATCCAAGAACAGGAATACTGGCACTGGCTGTATTACATCACAATCCAGCTCAGACCTTTTGGGCTATTTACAACAGCTTGGTGGGTTTCCTATGGAAGGAGGTCTGTGGTCCAAAATATAAATTTGAAGGAAATTAAAAATGGTCCATTGTCATGCTGGCTGACCTGGAATACTGGAACAGGCACTATAACATCATAATCCAGCTCAGATCTGTTGAGTTGAAACTTCCTGGCAGATTAAAACGGTGTGCCGGACCAAGACTCAAACTTGGGACCTTTGCCTTTCGTGGGCAACTGCTGTACCAACTGAGCTACCCAAGCATGACTCACGGCCCGTCCTCACAGCTTTACTTCTGCCAGTGTCTCGTCCCCTACCTTCCAAGCTTTTCAGAAGCTCCCCAGCGAACCCCCAACCATGGGGTAACTTTGACCAGTGACATGAAAAAATTATTAGGTAAATTAATCAGTAGCTAGGTGGCTAGCCCCCAATATACAATATTCAGTTTCAGGAACTGTTTGTGTGTTCTGATATCACACTTATATTGAAAATTTTGGTCAAAGTATCCCCATTTGATGGTACCACCTTCCCACCTGAATGATTTTTAGTAGAAAACAGAGCAAAGAAGAACAACACAAGATAAACAGGGTCAGGGCTTTATTGGAGGTGAATGGTTCATCAGAAATGACTAAAAGCAGTAGCTGCAGTAAGCAAATTAAATCTAACATTCTGCCATTTCATATAATGTATCATAATGTTCAGTCTCTCACTAACAAATTGCAAGAACTAGAAATAATACTATGTTCTGACCTAAATGTTGATGTTATCTGCATAACATAACATTGGCTAGAAGAACCACAAATAGAAACTCTAAAGATCCATGGTTTTTCTCTAGTCAGTTCATTTTGCAGGTCTTATTATAAACATGGAGGGAGAACTATCTTTGCAAAGCAGCATTTGAGGTATAAAGCAATCCGAACATATTCTGAACTGAATAAAGAAAAAGTCTTTGAAATGGTGGTTATTGAACTTACTGACATTCAACAAGTTATTATAACTATATACAGATCCCCTGATGCTGACATAAAAGAAATCCTGTATAAATTTGATATGATGTTAAATATTGTAGAACTAAAGAAAAGAAAATCATTTGTGGGGACTTCAACATAGACTTTTTGAAACCCTCAAACTACAAAGATGAATTACTGTACATGACAAAGAGTTTCAAGTTAATCCCCACAGTAAATACACCAACACGAATCACTAGGCATAGTAAAACTGCACCAGACCAAATTTTTATTCAAGAAGCCTTTTCTCACTACAGTAGTGAAGCAGTTAAGATGGGATACAGTGATCATGATTCTGTGTTGTTATCACTGGAATTATGTTCAGAGAAAATATCTCCCATTAAAATAATTGAGTGCAGGGATTTCACTGATGGCATTATAACAAACTTTTGCAACATAATAAGGTGAGGAACATGGGCTGAAGTGTTTAATGAAACAGATATAAATAGAATGTTTCATAACTTTCATGGATCATATAAGTACTATTTTGACACAGTCTTCCCACTAAAGCAACATAAATTAAAACCAACCAGAAACAAAAGTTGGATTACTAAGGGCATAAAAATCTCCAGTACAAGGAAAAGATTTCTACATTTGTATAAAAAACAAAACACTTTATCATTAGAAATGCAAAATTATATCAAAGAATACAGTAAGATCTACCACAAAGTTATTAAAGAGGCAAAGAAAAGGGGGAATGATGAATATATCTGCAAATCAAAAAACAAAACACGGGCCGCATGGAACATCATCAGATTTGAAACACACATAAAACCAGTGGCAAAAAATATTAACTTAAAGCTGGAAAACAAACAAGTATCAGATGCTACCTCTGTAGCTAATATCTTCAATGAGTACTTTGGCAAAACTGCAAATGATCTTATCCAAAGCAACTTTCAGAATACTAATATGAACTACATTGAGAACTATAAACCACTGATGTGGTCTTTGTTACCCAAGCAGGTCACACAGAGTGAGCTCATACTGGCATTGAGTTCATTAAGGAAACTTTATGTTGTTTTGATGAGATTCCGGATTGTATTATAAACCAAACAAAATGATAAATTGTAGAACCTCTGAAGCATGTTGTTAACCACTCCTTTTCCAAAGGTACCTTTCCAAATTTTCTAAAGATTGCAAAATTAGCACCCTTGCACAAAAATGGAGCCACAGACAATGTTAACAATTACAGACCTGTAGCACAGCTTAGAGGCTTCTCAAAGTTCTTTGAGAAGCTCTTTTATAATAGGTTGCTAGAGTTTGTTAACAAAAACTCATTGCTGACAAATCATCAACATGGCTTCAGGCAATCTAGATCCGCAACCACAACAGTCTATGAATATTTGCACACCATTCTAAAACCTGTAGATGAAAAGGAAATGGCTACTGGAATATTCTTGGACCTATCCAAAGCATTTGACATTTTAGATCATGGTATCCTGCTATGTAAGTTGGAAAGAAAGGGAATTAGAGGTATTCCAAATCAATGGATTGGATCATATCTTACTAGCTGGCAATTAAAAGTTGTTCTCAGACAGGACGCAATAACTGAAAACGTTTCAAGAACAACAACATACACTTCAGAAAAAACTACCATTAAATATGGTATGCCACAAAGATCAACATTAGGTCCTATCCTATTTCTCTTGTATGTTGATGACCTGAATGACATTGTCCATGCCAAACAGAAAACTTTATTTGCAGATGATACCATTATTTCGATTACAGGGTCAGACCGAAAAGAGCTTCAATTAACTACAGGTGCATCATTGCTGGAGCTAACACATTGGTTTGAGAAAAATAAACTTATAATTAACACTGGGAAAATGGTGGCCATGAACTTTCATATGTCCCACTATAAACAACAAAATGAACACGCATTGAAAATAAACAACAAGATTGTAGAATTAATGGTGATGTTAAGTTCCTTGGAATATATCTGCAGAGTGATCTCAAGTGGAATACACACATTAAAGCTCTTACAATCAAGCTATCATCAATCTGTTGAATGCTACGGATACTAAGCACAAGCTGTAATAGAGAAATAGTAATACAGGCACATCATGCACATTTCCAGTCAGCAATGAGATATGGAATGATATGCACCCTATAGTCTATTTGTTTTCAAAACCCAGAAACGAGCTATCAGAATCATCTGCAACATGAAGAGCCAAGGATCATGTCACTCTCTTTTTCCTACTCTAAAGATATTGAACCTTGCATGCCTATATATATTTGAAACAATAGTCTTTGTAACAGAATATTTAAGAACGTCCAATGCCTATCAGCTGAAGAGCTCTGTGCACAATTACACAAGAAGAAATGGCAATAACATTCGTGCCTCCTATGCTAGAACAACAGCCTACCAGAAAAGTGTCCTTCATAGAAGCACACAATCGTCTAAACCACCTAACTAACAACATCAAGTTGGTAAAGCAAGACAGCTTGTTCAAAAAAAAAGCTGAAGTCATTTCTGATGGACCACAGTTTCTACTCTGTAAATGAATACCACTCAGAATGAAACAGAATTTTATAATGTTAAATTAATAAACATTTTATGACAATTATTTGTTTATTAAAGTGTACTAGCTCTACATTTAATGTTGTTTGAATGTAGATATTTGTAGTCCACAGCATTGTATTGATATATATATATATATATATATATATATATATAGGGTGGTCTCATGAAATAAGCATCAAGCGAAGAAACTACAACAAATTAAACTCGTCTAGCTTGAAGGGGGAAACCAAATGGCGCTATGGTTGGCCCACTAGATGGCGCTGCCATAGGTCAAATGAATATCAACTGCGTTTTTCTTAAATAGGAACCCCCATGTTTTATTGTGGCAACGGCCTTGCCGCAGTGGATACACCGGTTCCTTTGAGATCACCGAAGTTAAGCGCTGTTGTGCGTGGCCGGCACTTGGATGGGTGACCATCCAGCTTCCATGCGCTGTTGCCATTTTTCGGGGTGTACTTAGACTTGTAATTGAGGATCTACTCGGCAGAATAGTAGTGGCTTCGGTCAAGAATACCGTCTTAACGACTGGGAGAGCGGTGTGCTAACCCCATGCCCCACCTATCCGCATCCTCCAATGAAGATCACATGGCGGTCGGATGGTCCCGGTAGGCCACTCGTGGGCAGAAGACAGAGTGAGTGCATTTTTAATTACATATTCATGAAGTACATAAAGAAATATGAATGTTTTAGTTGGACCACTCTTTTCGCTTTGTGACAGATGGCGCTGTAATAGTCACAAACGCATCAGTACATGGTATCACGTAACATTCCGCCAGTGCGGACAGTACCGGTATTTGCTTCATGATACATTACCCGTGTTAAAATGGACCATTTACCAATTGTGGAAAAGGTCCATATCATGTTGATGTATGGCTATTGTGATCAAAATGCCGAATGGGTATGTGATATGTATGCTGCTCGGTATCCTGGATAACATCATCCAAGTGTCCGGACCGTTCGCCAGATAGTTACGTTATTTAAGGAAGCAGGAAGTGTTCAACCACATGTGAAACGTCAACCATGACCTGCAACAAATGATGATGCCCAAGAAGGCTGCTGTTGCAGCTAATCTGCACATCAGTAGCAAACAAATTGCGCGAGAATCGGGAATCTCAAAAACGTCGGTGTTGAGAATGCTACATCAACATCGATTGCACCTGTACCGTATTTCTATGCACCAGGAATTGCATGGCGATGGCGACGACTTGGAAGTGTACAGTTCTGCCACAGGGCAAAAGAGAAATTACGAGACGATGACAGATTTTTTGCACGCGTTCTGTTTAGCGACAAAGCATCATTCACGAACAGCGGTAACGTAAACCGGCATAATATGCACTATTGGGCAACAGAAAATCCACGTTGGCTGCGACAAGTGGAACATCAATGACCTTGGTGGGTTAATGTATGGTACGGCATTATGGGAGGAAGGATAATTGCTCCTCATTTTATCGATGGAAATCTAAATGCTGATTTCCTACATGATGTTCTACCAATGTTACTACAAGATGTTTCGCTGCATGACAGAATGGCGATGTACTTCCAACATGATGGATGTCAGGCACATAACTCGCATGCGGTTGAAGCGGTATTGAATAGCATATTTCATGACAGGTGGATTGGTCGTCGAAGCACCATACCATCGCTCTTACGTTCACCGGATATGACGTCCCCGGATTTCTCTCTGTGGGGAAAGTTGAAGGATATTTGCCATTGTGATCCACTGACAATGCCTGACAACATGCATCAGCACATTGTCAATGCACGTGCGAACATTACAGAAGGTGAACTACTCACTGTTGAGAGGAATGTTGTTACATGTATTACCAAATGCATTGAGGTTGAAGGACATCATTTTTAGCATTTATTGCACTAATGTGGTATTTACAGGTAATCCCACTGTAACAGCATGTGTTCTCAGAAATGATAAGTTCACAAAGGTACATGTATCACATCGGAACAACCGAAATAAAATGTTCAAACGTACCTGTGTTCTGTATTTTAATTTAAAAAACCTACCTGTTACCAACTGTTCGTCTAAAATTGTGAGGCGTATGTTTGTGACTATTACAGCACCATCTATCACAAAGCGAAAAAAGTGGTCCAACTAAAATATCCATATTTTTTTATGTACTACACGAATATGTAATAAAAAACAGGGGTTCCTATTTAAAAAAACCGCAGTTGATATCCAATTGACCTATGGCAGTGCCATCTAGCAGGCCAACCATAGCGCCATCTGGTTTCCTCCTTCAAGCTAGACAAGTTTCGTTATTTCTAGTTTTTTCGTTTGACGCTTATTTCGTGAGATATTTGGCCCAGTCATGATCAATGGACCACCCTGTGTGTGTGTGTGTGTGTGTGTGTGTGTAATTTTTAACTTCGTGAATCATTTATTGACCTGTCCAATATCTGTACAAGATGTCACAGGACCAAAGCTAAATACATAGATAAATAAATAAACATAATCAAAGAGTACTTTAAGCTATGTCCACCACAGACTGAGTCTCCCCATAGCGACCCATATTGAAGAGTATAAATCACGTAGACTCACAACAATTGAAGGCATGAAGGTACTTAACAGAGGCATGTATTTGTTCTCCCATTACTCCATAAGCACATGGAGTAGCAAAAGGGTCCAAACACCTCCCCCTCCTCTGTCTGCCTCCTGTCTCCCAGTCTCCTGTCTCCCTCTCTCCTGTCTCCCTCGCTCCTTTCTCCCTGTCTCTTGTCTTTGTCTCCCTGTCTCTTGTCTTTGTCTCCCTGTCTCTTGCCTTTGTCTCCCTGTCTCTTGTCTTTGTCTCCCTGTCTCTTGCCTTTGTCTCCCTGTCTCTTGTCTTTGTCTCCCTGTCTCTTGTCTTTGTCTCCCTGTCTCTTGTCTGTCTCCCTGTCTCTTGTCTTTGTCTCTCTGTCTCCTGTCTTTGTCTCTCTGTCTCCTGTCTCCTGTCTCTCTCTCTCTCTCTCTCTCTCTCTCTCTCTCTCTCTCTCTACATGTCAAGAACTCCAGCTAATACTTGACATAATAGAACATCAGTTCAGATATGTCGACCATAAGTAGTATCTCCTTAACGATCCATATTGCAGAGTACAAGTCACATGTGTTCACCCCATTTGAACACTTAAAGGTACTTGTCAGTGGTATATATCGATTCTCCCACTGCTCTATATGCAAGTAGAATAGCAAAAGGGGCAGTTAGCAGTAATTTAAGATATTCCCCACAATGTGTTGTATGTAGGCTTGTAGACTATACACAGTTATCTTTCTAAGGTTTGAGGCATAGCAGAAGCAGCATCAAAGTTTTTAACACCACACGCAACACATTTGTAAAGGTTCTTGTGTAAGAAAAAGTGCTATAATGGTCCATACAGATGTGTGGACGACTTTGGCTCAGCCTACCATATATTTTTTTCAAATATACGGGACACCTACAAAAATACTCCAGTATCACTCTCTGACACAAAGATGACCTAGGCATCCACTAAAACAACTTATTGATCCTATTTAACTGGAACTGAAATGGATCAACAATTGCTTTTTGTGACTGGAATATGATAATAATGACTTTTACCATCGATATTCATGTAAGGAAATTGCATTTCAGAGATAACAAAGAGCCATTGTTATTTATGTAAAACAAGTAATAAGTAGTTAAAAGAAAGAACACTATCACGTTTAAAACCATTTAACATTTTTATAAATCTTTTCTGTATAGTGCAAATCTCATGCAGTCATTCATGTTTGCTTATTTACATATTTTGCACTGCAGTGAATATTTTCACAAATGTTTCTGAGAGTCAACTCTCTGGTATACATTTCTGTGCATGGGAAAGTGAAATTACATTGTAGCATTAAAGAATTCACGATCATAGATTCCAAAACATTGGTCTTTTTACATGACCAGCACTTAATCATTTTTGAAAAAATACGTTATATAAGTGCATTTGAGCCCGGAAGGCAAATGATAAATTCTTTAACCTTAGGGAGGATTGTTATTGGAATGTTTTTCTCCTTAAATAGATCGAAAATTCCCACCCACCTATCCTGTACTGCTACAGTGTTAGCATTCCATTCACATAATTTTTCTACTGTAATTGTTTTAGCCATACAAAATTCATCAAACAAGAGTGAACAATCAAGGATTGTATTACCCATGTCTTGTACTGTGGAAATACTGGCCTCTTCATCTGACCATTTTAGTTCTGATTTCAAAGTAGACCAACATAAGTCAGTGTTATACGGAAATTTCTGACTCCATGAAACTAGATAGTCATATGCTACACAGTAGAAGATATTTGCAGATGAATAAAATCTATCTTGAGCTGCTCGGTCACACACATACAATTTCAGTAAGATGGATTTAACTTGGACAAAAAATTATTATATCCCCTTCTAACAGCCATGTACCGCAAGTCTCTAGAGGAAAAGAAGGTTCCAAATGATTGGAAAAGAGCACAGGTAGTTCCAGTTTTCAAGAAGGGTCATCGAGTAGATGCGCAAAACTATAGGCCTATATCTCTGACATTTATCTGTTGTAGAATTTTAGAACATGTTTTTAGCTCGCGTATCATGTCATTTCTGGAAACCCAGAATCTACTCTGTAGGAATCAACATGGATTCCAGAAACAGCAATCGTGTGAGACCCAACTCGCTTTATTTGTTCATGAGACCCAGAAAATATTAGATACAGGCTCCCAGGTAGATGCCATTTTCCTTGACTTCCGGAAGGCATTCGATACAGTTCCGCACTGTCGCCTGACAAAGTAAGGACCTACAGAATATCAGACCATCTGTGTGGTTGGTTTGAAGAGTTTTTAGCAAACAGATCGCAGCATCTTGTTCTCATTGGAGAGACGTCTACAGCTGTTAAAGTAACCTCTGGCGTGCCACAGGAGAGTGTTATGGGACCATTGCTTTTCACAATATATGTAAATGACCTAGTAGATTGTGTCGGAAGTTCCATGCGGCTTTTCGCGGATGATGCTGTAGTATACAGAGAAACTGCAGCATTAGAACACTGCAGCGAACTGCAGGAAGATCTGCACCGGATAGGCACTTGGTGCAGGGACTGGCAACTGACCCTTAACATAGACAAATGTAACATATTGCGAATACATAGAAAGAAGGATCCTTTATTGTATGATTATATGATAGCAGAACAAACACTGGTAGCAGTTACTTCTGTAAAATATCTGGGAGTATGCGTATGGAACGATTTGAACTGGAATGAATATATAAAATTAATTGTTGGTAAGGCAAGTGCCAGGTTGAGATTTATTGGGAGAGTCCTTAGAAAATGTAGTCCATCAACAAACAAGGTAGCTTACAAAACACTCGTTTAACCTATACTTTAGTATTGCTCATCAGTGTGGGATCCGTACCAGGTCAGGTTGAAAGAGCAGATAGAGAAGGTCCAAAGAAGAGCGGCGCGTTTCATCACAGGCATATTTGGTAAGTGTGATAGGGTTACGCAGATGTTTAACAAATAAAAGAGGCGCTCTGCATTGCGGTGTAGCTTGCTCTCTAGGTTTCGAGACGGTGTGTTTCTGGATAAGGTATCGAATATATTGCTTCCCCCTACTTATACTTCCCGAGGAGATCACGAATGTAAAATTAGAGCGATTCGAACGCGCACGGAGGCTTTCTGGCAGTCGTTCTTCCCCCGAACCATACGCGACTGGAACAGGAAAGGGAGGTAATGACAGTGGCACGTAAAGTGCCCTCCGCACACACACCGTTGGGCTTGCGGAATATAAATGTAGATGTAGATTTTTTACCTTTGTTTTTAGTAGCTTATAACAATGCAATGCTTACGCAACACAAATATTCTGCCTTTAAGTTTCTAGAATGCTTGTTCAAAAGATATTTGGCTGACTGTGCACAAAGCATAAACATAATTCTGATTCCTTATTACTGAAAAATGAATACAAAGTAGCAGAACACCCTGGTTCTGACAGGAAAAATGATTTTAAAGCAGGATACAGTTTCACAATCCTTAAAAGTGCAGGCAATAATGCTAACCACCTTGCTCTGCTGTAACTCAGTACTTGCTAATATTCAATATTCACAACATCACAGAATTCTGTATTCGTTCCACCAGAACACTGTATATGTGGAAATGCTTATAAATTTTACACACATTGTTTTCCACACCAGTGGGCTACTGCTGTTACTGTGGTGTTGTGAATTATATATGCCATGCAATCAATCCCTATAGGAGGCTTTTTAGGACTGACTTTTGATTTGCTGGAAACATTTTGTTTAGCCCCTCTCTTAACTCCACCAAACATACTATTCATTTTATCAGCTGAGAGACACACAAATTTTGACTTCCAGTTATTGGCCTGTAGAACATGTTGTACATGCTGATAAGACGGCTGATGTTTCATTTTCAACAGAACAGAAATCTGATAACTTCACATGTACCCCACTTACAGGTTTGAAATATCTGACAATGAGAGGAAGTAATTTAGTTGATTTATGATTGCTGGTATCAATAGAAATGCTTATAAAATTCATTTCATTAAGGTCTTCAGTAAGAAGCTCTTTGCACGATGGATCCAATACATTGTGAACTATACATTCTGTTTTTGCCCTTGCACAACTAAACTTGGTATCATACAGTTTCTTAATCATTTTCAATGTGCAGTCCATGGAACTATAGCTGTGTCTGTGACGCACAGTGTGGTAGGTAGATGTTCCTTCTACGCAGCCAATTTTAATTCTTCATTGCATGAGACAGAATGAATTTGTAAAAGTTACTAACAAAGAAAAAAAATTGCAGTAGTTAAGAACGAAAGTATAAGATTTCAATATTACAGTATTGTGTTAACATATGTAATGCTCTACTGGGTACAAGGGTGCTCATTTTTAATGATGTTGCAGCAGCTATTGAAGCCAATTTATGTTTCTTACAAGGGAACCTCCCCACCGCACCCCCCTCAGATTTAGTTATAAGTTGGCACAGTGGATAGGCCTTGAAAAACTCAACACAGATCAATCGAGAAAACAGGAAGAAGTTGTGTGGAACTATAAAAAAAATAAGCAAAATATACAAACTGAGTAGTCCGTGCGCAACATAGGCAGCATCAAGGACAAATGTCAGCTCAGGAGCGACGTGGTCCCGTGGTTAGTGTGTGCAGCTGCGGAGAAAGAAGATCTTGCTTCAAGTCTTTCCTTGAGTGAAAAGTTTAATTTTTTATTTTCAGACAATTATCAAAGTTCAGGCACTCACACATAATCAACTTCGCTCTCCAAAATTCCAGGACATGTTCAGATTTGCTTGGACATATTCAGGATTTGACGCTCTACACAAGGAATAATTTGAAACGTTAAAAACCGTTAAAACATATGTTTTGACAGAGCACAGGGAAAACTGTGCGACTGTGAAACTGTTGCATTCATTTGTAGCAGTTTATGTGACACTCTTATGTTTTCATCACTTTTTTGGGAGTGATTATCACATCCACAAGAGAACCTAAATCGTGCAAGCTAAAACCCATTCGCCAAGTGTACAAGTTAGGTGGGTCGACAACATATTTCTGTCATGTGACGCACATGCCGGCACCTGTGTCGTATAGAATATATCAGACGTGTTTTCCTGTGGAGGAATCGGTTGACCTATGACCTTGCGATCAAATGTTTTCGGTTCCCATTGGAGAGGCACGTCCTTTCGTCTACTAATCGCACGGTTTTACGGTGCGGTCGCAAAACAGACACTAAACTTATTACAGTGAACAGAAACGTCAATGAACGAACGGACAGATCATAACTTTGCGAAAATAAAGAATGTAAGCTTTTCACTCTCACGCTAACCACGGGACCACGTCGCTCCTGAGCTAACATTTGTCCTTGATGTTGTGCACGGACTACGCAGTTTGTATATTTTGCTTATTTTTTCATAGTTCCACACAACTTCTTCCTGTTTTCTCGATTGATCTGTGTTCAGTTTTTCAAGGCCTATCCACTGTGCCAACTTATAACTAAATCTGGGGGGGGGGGGGGGGGTGCGATGGGGAGGAAAGTCACAGATCAAGTAAACAGAGTAAGACGGGTGTACACTTTCACAGTCAAATCACAACTGAGTCCGAGTCTAGCGGCTGCTGGCTGGCTGGCCGCTTAGGTGGGGCGGGTGCTGCATGGCTGGCAGACAGCGCCGCATGTAGAGGACGCACTTTGAAAGATTGGCGAGTCACAACAATAGAGAGAGTCAAGACTGATCTGATGTACATTCATTACTTTCCCTAACCACAGAAAAAAACTTGTTATAAATTTGGATTATGTAATTTAAACTGATGTTATGTACAGTACAATTAATATTGTGCATGCATGTTGCTCATAAGTTAAGACATTTTTCCTTCAATGTTGCAGAAAGGAAAATTTTGTTTTCTTATGATCTATTACTTGAAAAAATGGCAGGGCTGTAAATAAGCATGTGTTACCCCAATAGCAAGACTGAAAATAAAGGGAAGAAAAGTGAAATTATATGATGATGAAGACTAGTTTGTTACCCTTTATTGAATAATCAGACATGAAAGACTTACCTCATAATTCATGGTAAGGGTGACATATGTCCAGTGGTAGTTCTTTCTAATTAGTGACTGTGGTGCCCTGCGTTAATACTTTTCTGTTTACCTTCTATGATGTTCTTAATTTCAGAATTATAAAGCAAAAAGGTAAAGAACATCATGCAGTTTGCTTCGCATTGCGAGAAATCTTTTCCTTATCTCTGAAGATGCTATTATGAATCACATAGTCTCCACTACGTCCTACATATGAAACAGCAAATTCCAAAGAAAGTGATAAAAATTTATGAAATTGAGCCTTATTGAACCATGAAGTCAGATCCTCTCAGCAGGCTGCACTTGTCTGAAATGCTTGCTTTGCTGTTGCATGAGAAGTTCAGAAAAATATCATAGGAATGAGGAGGAAAAGACCATGTTTCACAGGGTGGACAAAAAGGCAACTGGAGAGAGGGATTTAAGTTGATTTTAACATAATAATATTGTATATTTTGGTTATCAGAAATCAAATTTTATATCACGTAGTCAATCAAGAGTACAGGTTGTTGGGATGACAACTTTAAGTGGTTATTCCTCCTAAAGTATTTGATTGAGAAACGCAATTTTTTATATTTATAGAAATTACTAGTGAACACAGAGAGCCCTGTGTGTAAGCATTTTTTCCCCAACAAAAAATATGTTGAACTCAAACTGAACAGCCTAGTTGTTTGAATAGAATTTTAAATTTAAATTGTTGTACCAACAAGTTATTTATTATGTTCACTGTACTTCAGCTCACTCCTTGGATAAATTTTGACTTGTTACATCATCAATAACTCATGGTATGAAGTTCTATAATATTCTGATTAGTTTTGTTAATGTGTGAGTTCAAGAAATTTTAATTCAGAAAAAATGATTTCTAAGAACTGCCAGAAACCCAATCTACATAAAATTCCGAGGGCCTAATTAGTAAGTTAGAAAGAAAAGTCTATGGGTATGATGAAATGGAAAATAATATCAATAAATTATAGGAAAAGAAAAGGATTCCTCAGCTCCATGAGACCAATGCCGGAATCATTCCTTAGTTTCCACCAGGGGCCATCCTTCCCACTTTTCTATAATTTTTTAGTTTAAAAAAGGGGCAAGTGGAGATGATGAAAGCCAAATGAAGATAAAAATCTTACAGTAGCACTGACATCAACAGTTAGTTTTATGTACTCATTCTTTACAAGCTGGGTCAAGACACGTGCAACAGAAGAGACAATGAGAAGTAAAAGGATGCACTACAAAGATATTTCAGCCCAAAGGGAGAACAATCCAGGAGCATCGAGGATGGAAAGATGTATGCTGAGCCATAGACCAAAGAGACTGGAAAACTACTGAATTTAATAAGACGTAGTTCTTCAGGACAGCACCACAAAGCTGGCAAGAACATCCTTGTGACCAGTGAAGACAGCAGCAATGTTGAGAGTGGGCCATCCACAGGATGTTCTACAGGCCTCCACTCGACTGAAGACCTGGTTTATGAGAGAAGCTCCGAGAATGACACAGCATGCAGAAATGAAATTAGATGACTCGACTTTTAAAATACCAGGGGAAAATCAGCTTTAGCAGGCATCACCACAGGTGGGATTGAAGGCAAGCCTAAACTTGAAGACACAGTGGACTCCGATTCCAGAAGATGGCTGGAAATTATTAATGATTGCATTTGAATGATCTTGGTCATACAAGCTCCTCCAGAGCATGTTAAAGAAGCTGAAGAACGTCCTAAAAACGTGGACAACTGTCGCTTCAGCCCTGTACATTACAGCTATTCTTTAACAAATCTATGAAAAGCAGACAGAAATTGCTTGGTAAACTCCAACAGCTATCTTCCGCTTTTGTTGCAAACTTTTTTTGTCATCTACAGTAAAACTTGCAAGGACCAGTATAAGCAGCTGGTGGCATCTTACTTCTTAACTCAAAACTCATGGGCAGTCTACTGAGGATTTGAATTCACACAAAAAGGTGATTGCGTTTTCTAAAGGACTGAAAAATTCATGAACTGTTGACACCCATCATAAAAGGCTACTGAATATTGAAAGCAAACATTGGAAAAATGTTCTTCAGCATTTAATAATTATAATAAGTTTCCTGGACCAGCAATGTCTGCCCTTGAGAAGAAGTACTGATAAACTTTTTCAGCATGACAATGGAAAGTTCTTTAAAGTCATTGAATTATTTGAAAAAGTTTGGAGCTGTGATGATAGAGAACCTGTATAGAACAAAGAAAGGTAAGACAAGGGTCATTATTTTAGTAATGATGATGTCTGCAAAGTATTACAGTATCACTCTGGATTGCACACCAAATATTTTAAATGTTGAGCTTATGACAACTGTGGTATGCTTAATCCAGGAGACATGACTTGGAGGGGTATACGACACCTGAGTTCTGGGGCATTTCCTGAGATTCCTTTCAATATCCAATTCTTCAAGCTCCACTCTGATGCAGGTTCATACTCAAGTCCTTGGAAGATAAAAAAAAATTCATTTTAGAATATGAGAGGTCAATGGTGTGACAGTGGGGTGACCATGAATGGAAAGTATTCTGGTCTCCAGAAAAGCATTTTATATTTGAACAAAAGAGCATTTTATGCACCATGTAGCAGTCAGTCATTCATTCTTGTGGTAAAGGATTCTGCTATGTCTTCTCAATATGCTGTTTCCATGTTTTTGACAGTGAATAGCTTCTACGATTTCTTCTCCTCCTCCATTCAGTGTTGGACTACCTTGAAGAAGTATCTTTCTAACTTGACACTAAAACTGCTGAGCAATACTAGGTGGGAAAGCTATATTGATGCACACAACTCCCCTGAAGTTTCAGGCTGGAGGAGTTTATATCACGTTTGTTCACATATCAGAAGAATTCAATGGTATGACTGCTCACAAAGCTATGGGACTTGTGAATCAAATAAAAAATTACACCTTTCTAACTTCTCCAGTAATCTGATATGATGTACTGCTTCACATCAGTGTAGTCAGTAAGACCCTCCTGCAGAGTACTGACATAAATATTTCTGAGGCTGTAGAAATACTTGAAAGTATGAAAGTATATTTTGAGAACTGCAAAACAGAAGAACAGTTTGTGTCTTTCTTGACAGATTCCAAAGAACATACCACAGAATTAGAGCTAGAAGATCTAACGTTACTATTACTGAAACGTTTAGTTCTACACACGCAACTACATTTAGAGGTACAGTTAATGAGTCAAGCATCATTGACGTGCTGGAGTTGAGGCAAGAACTTAAAGTCCTTTCAGCGTTTGCAAAACCCAGAATAAGTCCAACAGATACTTCGAAGTTTATAGAAAGACATAATTTTTGTCCCGGTATTAACATTTCTCAAAGAATTCTCCAAACACTTCTGATGACAGTTGTTGAAACCATTGTACAAGAAGGGTGACAGAAACAAAGTAACCAATTATCGTTCTATTTCACGCTTAACTTGTTTCTCCAAGATTCTCGAGAAACTTGTACACAGAAGGATTCATTGAACATCTTAGTAAATACAATATTCTCAATAAAAGTCAATTCGGTTTCCAGAAAACATCTCAACAGAAGATGCAATATATACTTTCACCAACGCAATTCTTGAATCAATCAATAATAAAATGTCTCCAACTGGAATTTTTCGTGACCTTTCTAAGGCGTTTGATTGCGTGAACCATAAGATTTTTCTGAGAAAGGCAGAATTTTATGGGTTAACTGCAGAAGCAGGGATGTGGCTTGCCTCCTATTTAAAGGACCAGAAACACAAAGTCATGGTAAACAACACTCATGGGGAACCAGTGTCGTCTTCTTGGGGTACAATAAACTGTCAAGTCCCATAGGGCGCTATTCTGGGTCCTCTACTTTTCCTTATTTTCATAAATGACCTTCCAATGTGTACAAGGGCTATGGTGAAATTTACTTTCTTTGCTGATGACACGACGATTCTGGTAGACAATTCAACAAATACTAATCTTGAGATCACTGTAAATGCAATTTTTCAGGAGACCTTTAACTGGTTTACCTCTAATGGACTAACACTAAATTTTGAGAAAACTCTTTTGATTCAGTTCCATACAAGCCAAAATATCGAAGGTGAGATTAAAGTTAAATAAAATGATGGGAATTTAGCAAGAGTGGAATCAACAAAGTTCGTGGGTCTTCTTGTTAATAGCAATCTAAACTGGTCCTTACACTTTCCTTACCTATATAAAAAACGAAGCTCAGCAGTTTACGCTATTCATGCGATTGCATCCTTCAGTGACTTAAATACTTTGAAAGCTGCCTATTTTGGTTATTTTCATGCCCTGATGGCCTATGGAATTGTATTCTCGGGAAACCAGCCAAAGGCAAACAAAATCCTCATAACCCAGAAAAGAGTCATTAGGATTCTGTGTGGTGTCAAGTACAGACATTCCTGCAGGAAACACTTCCAAGAGCTGAGAATACTAACAACAGTATCTCAATACATTTTCTCTCTCATGTGTTTCTTGTGTAAAAACCATTCCCTTTTTGAAATGAAGAGCATGTATAATAACTATGACACTAGGGTAAAAAATGATCTTCACCTTGAACAAAAGAATCTAAGCATGGTACAAAAAGGAGTACACTACTCTTGTATAAAAATATTTAACGCTCTCCCTCAGGCAATAAAAATGTCAGTTACTGATCCACATACTTTTAAAGATCAACCTAAACAATATCTGCTAAGTAAAACCATTTACTCACTGGACGAATTTATCTAAGAGAATATGTGAATTGATTTTGATCTATTGTCAGTCTGTTCAATGTAATTTGTAACTTTTTACAAAAAAACAATTCTTGTAAATATTTTTTCTATGTAATATATTATTCGTTGTACAACCTATTATTATAAAGAAATGTCTCAAATTTATCTAAATGACATGTTCTACACCCAAGCGATTTATCACTACTGGGTCTACAGAACACGAATGAAATAAATAAATAAATAAAGAGAAGTTTCTCAAAACTGAAATTGATGAAAACATATCTCAGTTCAACAATGAGCCAATCTCATTTAAGTGAAACTCCAACAATATTTACTGAGCACAAGCTTGCAGAGGACTTAAATTATGTGGATCAAGTGAAAGAGTTTGCATAAGCAAAAGCCAGGAAAGTCTGATTTGTCTGTTTTTTTTTTTTTCCTTTTCTTAGTATTCAGAGGTATAGTTCTTTCGAATATTATGCTTTATTTTGTTCAATGTGAAATAAATTATTATTTATACCTTATTCTTCAAAGCAAATTAACATGAAAATTTTAAACTGTGTTGTAATATATTTTGTTTTCCACAGAGTAGATTATTGAGACATAACTGTAAAAACTGTTCATTTATGGTAACAATAAAGTCACATTGTTTATTAAAATAAATGTTAAGAGCTGGAGTTGTTAAATCATGTGACTAACTATTTAAGTCAAGTTACCACACATACCAAATAATGGACGTTTTTTAACATTACACAAACTTTTTTAAAAAAATGGAGGTGGAGGGGGGAGGCGGCAATTTTGCAGCTCACATAGGGTGGCAGTGAGGCTTGTATGTATGACATCTAAGATTTCCAGCAGATTTGTATCTACAGCTTACCTGTAGCATCCAGGCTTCCTACACATCAAGAATGAAGGCTCTGCTATGAATTTCTAGCACTTCTCCAAGACAATAAACTACTGAGGAGGATATCATTATTCCTGCACAAGTACTAACCTGCATGGTTCAGAATACAAGATTGCAATCATGACATCTTCAGTGATGTTAGAAACGAAGATGGCTGACCTGTTGATATGAATGCAGTCCAAAATAGTAGATCCAATTCCCCTGGCACTGCAGACACCTACCCCTATGATTTATCCACAGTGGAGGCTACCTAGCCATCAAACAAACCAACCACTTGTGCTCTGTACTTGTTAAATTGTGTAACTGAGTGGCCCAAAATCATATGTATGCATTATACAGCATTGTAACTTCTTCGGCAAATAAAACACTATTCAATACGGTTCTATACGACATCATGCACAGTATAGGCTCAGCTGTGTTTTGTATTTTTTAGATGCAATTTTACTCCAGGGTGTAGAACACGACAGAAAACAAAAATTGGATGTCAAATAAGTTAAAAAGCCTTAAATATATGTTCATTTAAATGGTATGGGGTGACAGTTATTGAACTATATGAAATAAAATCATCATAACTTCTGAATGGTTCGCATTAGGAAGTTCAAACTGCGTTGTTGGCTATGGGGCATGATGAGAATTAGCACGCACTGTATGGTTTGATTTAGCGATGAATCTCATTTCATTTGTATGGGTTCATCAATAAGCAAAATTGGCACATTTTGGGGACTGAGAATCAGCAATTTATGATCAAGATGTCTCTTCACCCACAATGGGTGACTGTGTGGTGTGCAATGTCCAGTCACAGAATAATTGTTGTGATATTCTTTGATGGCACAGTGACTACCAAACAGTATGTGGAGGTTTTGGAAGATGATGTGATTTCCATTATCCAAAGTGACCCTGATGTGGTTCATGCAAGACAGAGCTTGACCCCACCAAAGCAGGAAAGTGTTTGATGTCCTGGAGGAGTACTTTGGGGACTGCATTCTGGCTCTGAGGTACGCAGAGGCCACTGGCATGGGCCTCGATTGGCTGCTATATTCTCCAGATCGGAATATGTGTGACTTCTTTTGTGGGCTATATTAAAGACAAGGTGTACAGGAATAACCCCAAAACCAATGTTGAGCTGAAACAGCCATTCAGGAGGTCATCAACAGCATCGATGTTCCGACGCTTCAGCAGGTCATGCAGAATTTTGCTATTCATTTGCGCCACATTATCATCAATGATGTCAGGCATATCAAATAAGTCATAAACTAAATCTGAATATATATAGTGATGTTTACATGTTGAACAAAGTATGGACATGCTGTAGTTTGTAACTAATTTACATTTTTTTTAATATAGTTCAATAATATTGTCACCCTGTAATAACAAACTTGTTACTATACATGTAAATGTCTAATACACTGAGGCGAATAAGATAATTCTTAGGCTGTTTTAGCAATGCACCAATAGATAGATAAGTCATTTTACAATACTTATTTACAGTGATTGCATTATTGCACCGAAATTGTAGAGAAGTCTGATTGTACATAATACTCACATTATTTGATATTATTTTGTAACATATACACATCAATCCGTTCTGCTAAGAAATTCATCAGTGGAGCTGAAGGACTTAGCCATCAATAAATGCTTTAGGCTCCTCTTAAAATGAACTTCATTTGTAGATGAACTTTATATGGCTGCTGGCAGGTTATTGAAAAAGTTCATTCCTGAATAATGCATACCTTTCTTGACCAAAGTGGTTGACTGCATATCTTTGTGAAGGTTATTCATATTTGTAATATTAATTCCATAAACTAAGTACATCATTTGAAAAAGAGGTATATAATTTTTAATTACAAATTTCATTAAGGAATGAGTATATTGGGAGGCAGTAGTTGGTATACTTTGTTTCCTAGACAGGCATCTGTAGGATGATCTTGATTTCACATTAGACAATGATTCTAATTATACATTTTTTGTACTCAGAATACTTTAGCTTGACTTGATGAGTTACCACAAAGATGTACTGCAGGACAATCTTGTTTGTGACTGGAAAGGCCAAGATGAGACAGTGAAATGACATGAAATTATGGAGTAAACCACTAGAATATTATTGAATCTGAGCTATCTATGGTAATAATATTTACAAGCAAAAAAGAAGGCAATGGGGGATATCAATGTAGACAAATTTCATTAACTCTGTCCATTAAGGTTTTAATGACTGTCCTTGTCTTTGACAAAGGGAATGCCACAGCTGTAATGAATAGTGAAGATTATCATAAGAAGATTAATGACCTTTTGGAGTCAACTACTTATAAAAGGCTTTGTAAATCCCTAGAACAAATGTTTTAAGAATTACCAGTCAACTGGTAAAAGTGTCTTCTTTCTTTTAGGCCATAAGAAATGACTCTGCAGGACAGAAGCTTCTCTGCCCAGACCATACGGCCTACGAAAAGTGCACACACTGGAAGCTCTTTTGAGACTTATTGTGAGTGCAATGGGGCATCCATGCATGATGTGCTGTTATATCTAGTGCCACTTGTGCAATTGTGCTCTCGCAGAACTTACAGTTGTATTAAAAACTCAGTACATGTTATGGAAAAACTAGATGACATGAACATGGGCCCAGGTGATCATCTTACCAGCTTTGATACTGTGTTTTTATTTTTGATGGTTCTTTTGAATGAAGATATTTCAGATGTAGACATTTTTCTGACTGGTACAGTAGCTTTATTTAGACACTGTCTCACTACAACCTATTTCCACTGCAGAAAATGAATTTTATGAGAATATTGATGGTTTAATGCTGGGCAGCTATCTTAATTTAGCTATTGTCTATTTGTTTATACAGATTTTCTAGCAAAGAACACTGCAGACAGCCAGTAAAAGACCAGCTCAGTGGCATCATTATATGGATAATACATTTCTAGTGTGGTCATACAGTGAAGAGGAGTAAGCTGTCCACTCGGTGTATCTCAGTAAGTTCAACCCAAAAAATTTAATTTACAATGAAAAAAAAGGAATGGGCAACTTAATTTCCTGGATGTATGTGTGATCAAATGGGTGGATGGTACTTTGGGCCATAAGGCATACAGGAAAGCTACATACAATGATTGATACCTCCATAAGAATTCCAATCATCTTCCAAGACAATAAAGGTGTCATTAAAACCTTGATGGACAGAGTTAATGAAATTTGTAAAATAGTTTATTTACAAGATGAACTGAATCACTTACAGTCAGTTTTCAAGAAGAATGGTTTGTCCAGAAAGGAGGTGTACCACGCATTCCAACCAAGAGGAGAGAAAGCCATATACAATGACGAACAATGGCCATCTAATGGGAAAGTTTTCCTTCTATATCTTAACAGACTTTTGGATGGACTGGAAAAATTTTGGACAAGAACGGATTTGAAATGTACCTTTAGGCCCAACAAGAAGATAAAGGAATGCTTAAGATCAGCAGAAGATGTAGGGCATACACTAAGACACCTGGGTTGTATAAAATTCCATATAAATATAGGTAAGTATGCAATGGAACCACAAATAGAAGTGTTAACAACCATTTAGTTGAACACAAAAGGAACTGCTATGTGAAACATATTGACAAATCAGCCATAGCAGAACATATTTTTTGAGATGAAAATCACAAAATAAAATTCAGTGATACAAGTATTTTAGCAAAGATAATGTATTATCATGTATACATGTACAAAGAGGCCATAGAGATTCACAAGCACCTTAATAACTTAGTAGCAAAGAAGAAGATGTTAATTTAGAGAAAATGTGAATGTCAACTCTGTAACAACAGAATGATGATTGATTACTTTTAATCGGGAATTACGGTTTCATCCAGAGATAATCATACAATTTGTATCACATGACAAATGTGGTGCCGTCAACATCTATGTCTATATTTATACTCTGCAAACCACTGTAAAAGGCACGGCAGACAGTACATTCTATTGTAATAGTTATTAGCCTTTCTCCCCATCCATTCACACATGGAGCACAGAAAGAATGATAGTTTTAATGCCTCTGTGCATGCCATAATTAATCTGCCACAACATCTAGGTGGGGGGGGGGGTTGATGCTATCAGCAATGGAAAATAAAATGTAGAAACGAAGGCTCTGCGGGCAACGCGAACAGTACAAAACGTTGTGTACTGGATTCGTTTTTTCTCTTAACTCTTTCAGTGAGTGAACGGAATTAACTTGGTGTTCATTTGCTGCTGTTACCACAAAATCCGAAGTAAGTTCCTAATTTTTAATTTCTTCGTTTTGAATAACTATGTCTCAAAGAAGAACATTAAAGAGTCGGACTGAAAGACAAAGAGCTGGAGAGAGACAGTCTTCGCATAGACAAAGAAACAGGAATAATGTGGATACTGATAACGATAAGTCTATTGTTAACACAAAATTTCGTAGGTGACTGTCTACAGACGTTAAATAATTTGGAAAAAGCATATTTATGCCATCCGTTGTACATTTCATGTTTATTCTCTACTGGTTTCGGTTGTTACAACCATCATCAATGAGAAGCATATCTACATCAATGGATCAGCCATCCGTTTCTGTCACTGTACTGCTGTGATTTTGCCATGGCACAGTGTGTTCATATGGGTTGTGTTAAGACAGACTATTATGAAAAATAGACATGTTCTACATTTGTATGGCTCATTATATACATATATGACGCAGATGTATGGTTGCTCCATTGGTGTACAGTGTTTTTATCCTTGAAGATGATTGTAACAATTAAAACCAGTTGAGAATAAACATTAAATTGTTCAGCTGATGGCACAAACGTGTTTTCCTAATTCTGTTGTTGTTTTGAAAGATACATTTAAATGTACACTGATCTTAGTTCCAAATAATTTTGTGAGTTATAACTGCAGATTTTTTCTGGAAATTGTCTCAATGGTTAGTTATATCATTTATGCTCCTATCATACTTTTTTCCTCTTCAATTTCAGTATTCTTTTATAAAAACAGAAATTAAAATCAAATAATTTGAACGCTCGCTACAACGCTCCATTTGAGTCATGTTATCCCTGTGATTCCACTGGTTAGCTCGCTGCTCCTACTGTCATAATGCCAATTAACAGTGATGTCTTATTTTGGAAAATGGGTTACAAAATGTGTGTTGTACCATACTGTACAAATACATCTAAAAAAACTCGTGGGAAATTGTTTTTTAATGTTCCGGAGTATGAGAAGATGCGTAATATGTGGTTGCCCTATACCAGCAAATTTCCAACACGTCGACGTTCAAGTTTACTAACTTAATTAAAAATTGTTGCATTTTGAAGTTTACATTAACTCATCTCCGAGGTATGTTCTCCCACTGTTACAACGAAGGATGTCGTTATGCAACGAAATTAAATTCCAACTGAAAACTGACGTTTTACCTAACTACACCTCAATTAGTCGGTAGCTCATTTCTTAGAGGGGTAAACCGTCGAATTTTATAAGGCAATGTCCATAGATCACTGGTGCGAAACGTGAAAGACCATTTTAACTTGTTTAACGACTCGACAGTCCTCTCATACGAAAACCAAATCTCAATTACAAAACTTAACCATGCCGATCAGAAACAGGATAGTACTCTAGTCGTTGCTGTTCACATGCGCTTATATTTGCAATCACTGTTCACATGCGTTACGTTAAAAAAAGATATTTCTAGTTAATGTGACCACACATGTTTTACTGTATTGAAACTATGTTTTTTATCTTCGTACTGTCTAGTTTGCATCCTTATTGTTTAAAGTTTTGCAATTTCATCATCTTACATGAAGATGAATTACGGTAAGTCTGCTTCAGACGCTAATGTTAGTTTACGCTCACAAACATCACAGCCCTTACGTTTGTCACACCTGAGTGTTGTACACGCTTTTATATCTCTCCGTATAACCTCATCGTCCTACATTTCGTTGTACTGTAGATGTATGGTTATACCATCACTACTAACAATGCTTTCCAAAAACAGTAAATTGTTTGTTCACAAAGTAAATGCATTTTTTCTCTGTTGCTGGTTTCTCAGACCAAGATTAATGTGAAGCTGTGTATAACAGAGCCCACATTCGAAACAACTGCAACAATCAGTTCTTGATAATGCTATTTTCGTATTTCGTGTAAAGCTTTTAAAAATATATGATCCTCCCAGTATTCTTTTTTTTTACCTCATTTTGTTCGTTGTATTTGTCTGTGTCAGACGTCCCATGACATCCATTCACTTTCATCGCTGATCCTTTCATTCAGTTTTTTATTACAGAGGGCAGCTAGTCCTCTGATCTAACACGCTGAGCAACCATGCTGGCAAGGATTCGAACTTCTTAAGGCGGGTCCACACTGAGCGCGCCGTGCTGCGCCGCGCCGCTGCAGCCCGCGCACTGCTGTAGCACAGTAGAATGCGCCGTCCGCGCCGTTCCGAGGCGTGCACTGTGGTTCCAGTTGGAGCGCGCGCACGTCTGAAGATGGAGCGAGCCAAGATTGTGAGTGCCGCATTTATTGTGCTGTACCATCAGTTAAGGAAGAAGAGGAAGAATCGTCGTCATTGGGTAACCCCAGTGTTAAAGAGTAGTGCATTATACGGTGGACATGGTCTTTTCAGTGAACTACTTGCAGACGACAGTATACAGTTCGAAAACTTTTATCGAATGTCTTTCGAAGACTTCGAATATCTGTTGAAAGTGATCGAACCAGACGTAATGAAGAAAGACACAAATTGTAGATGTGCTATATCTACCAAAGAGAGACTGGCAATAACTTTGCGCTTTCTGGTAACTGGAGATTCCTTTACAAGTCTGATGTATCTGTTCCAAATATCTAAACAAAGTATATCAACGAATGTCATCGAAGTTTGCACCGCTCTCAATAATGCACTGAAACCCTTTGTGAAGATAAGAAGTTATTATTGTTCATTGTCGTTAAATGAAACCATCCTTTTCAAAGGATTTGTAGTTACGTTATTTGCATAAAGTTGATACCTGTCTGAAGTCAAATGTGTACAAGGTAAAAGAGGTTGAGGGCTGAAAGACTTACATCAAAGAAAGTTCCTTACAAACAATTATTTATTGACTGTAGTTTTGTTATTCGTTACAGCCTTATGTACGTAAATATCCGCATACAAATAAAAATGTCTGAAACACGTTATTGTTAACAAAATGTGCTTAATCAAATGTATTTATGAAGCACTACAGAAAAGTATATGATGGAGGTTCTTGGAGCAGAGCTGAATCTGGTAGACGGAGCGAGATAGAGTCATGTTGTTCATTGCTGCTGCTTGGTTGAGTAGGGACAACCATTTGATGAGCACAGGTGACTGGGAGTGACTCGAAGGAGAAGTTGCAGAATAGGACTGCATTCGGGAGAGGGGTGGGTGGGGAACAGGACTGCTTTGGGGAGAATGGACGGCAGAAGGAGACGAACTATCTGATGTCAGATGATGTGCATACAAATCAGTCTCGGCATCGAAAATCAAATTGTTTATTCTGTGCATTAGCCCTGATCGCCTGTGGGTGTCAAATTTGCGGAGCTTCATTGCAATATGTTCTCCGAATGTGGAACACTCGTCGGGACGTACATTTCCCACACTTTCCAAGATGCCATAGGCCTTCATGAGCATCGGATCTTCTTTCTTCTTACGTTTACTGGCCGGTTTCTTTTTTTTTTGGGGGGGGGGGGACTGGAAATCCTTTCCCCTGTACGCCATTCCTTCTTCTTTGTTAATACGAGGTGACTCTCCAGGACTCTCCGGAGTGGTGTCATTTAGATGTAATACTTCTTCGGTGACATTTACCTAGAATCCTGTTGGCTTTCTTCATCACCAGAACTCTGAAATGAAACATTAGGCTATAATGTATTAGGTTTGACAGTAAATGCCACAGCCAGAACTCTATTTCATTATGGTACAGTACGAAGTAATTTCTATTCTTTTAATTCAATATTTCTTGGCGAACTCGGAAATTCCACTATAGTGACAAGTACGGTTAAATTTGTGAACAGTGGTCGATGGATTGATATTGGATGTTTTCTGAAGGCACACATGATGGCACTGATTGTTAACAAACTCTTATGAGAATGTCATGACTGCAGTTTCGGCCGTAAGCCATCGTTAAGTTGAATTTCGAAATATGTTAAGTTATATCATTGTAACCGGCATGCACTTGTTCTGAGCATAAAATATTGCAGTACGAATTTCATATATGGAATGAAAATTCTATGTAAAATGCAGGACTATGGCTTAACGCCGAAACTGCAGTTGTGACGTGATACTAAAAATTTGTCAACAGTCAATCGCGCCATGATTTCCTTCAGAAAATATTATATCACTGTGACCCCCGCACAAGAGAAATTCTTGTTATCGGCAAGCTTTCATTCTAGAACTGCCCATTGTAGACGCTCATTTCAACCACACTTGACACGATTATTTAACAAAGACATGTTTCAATTCTTCAGTTTTTAAGACAAGATATGTTGTAACTTCTTTGAAACCCTTTCTTTTCAGTTGCCGAGTACTACAGAAGAATGGAAATGATGTTCAGAGGAATTTGATAAAGCATGGAATTTCCCCCATTGCCTGGCTGCTACAGATGGTAAACACGTAATGTTACAGGCACCAATAAATAACAGCAGCGAGTACTATAACTACAAGAACTTTTTTAGCATTGTGTTATTTGCTCCGGTGGATGCAAAGTTCAATTTCTTGTGTGCACATGTAGGTTCACAAGGTCGTATATCTGATGGCGGAATATTCAAAAGCACTAAATTGTGGAAGAAATTGCAAGACAACTTCCTTAATATACCTCGACCTGAACCACTTCCTGCACGTGAACAAATGGTTCAAATGGCTCTGAGCACTATGGGACAACTTAGATCTACTTAAACCTAACTAACCTGAGGACATCACACACATCCATGCGCGAGGCAGGATTCGAACCTGCGACCGTAACGGTCACGCGGTTCCAGACTGAAGCGCCTAGAACCGCTAGTGCACGTGAACAGATGACACCATATGTTATATTGGCCTACGAAGCATTTGCTTTGCATGAGAATGTGATGAAACCATACGCAGGCGTCTATGCGAAAGGTACAAAAGAGAGAACATTCAACTATCGACTTTCAAGAGCCCGTCGGGTTATCGAAAATTGTTTTGGAATCCTGACATCCGTTTTTAGGGTCATGAGGAAACCAATGCTTCTGGACCCAGAAAAATCCAGTGTTATTGCACTGACAACTATTTACTTGCATAATTATTTGAGACAGAGCAAGAAATCTTCCAGTTTGTATGCTCCAGACGGCACAGTGGACAGATGGTACTTTAGTGGAAGGAACATGGAGACGGGAAGCACAACCAATGTCATTATGCAATTTAAAGGCAGTGCCAAGAAAAAGTTCGTCAAATGCCCGAGCTATTCGCAAAGAGATAGCCGACTATTTTATCAAAAATGGACGTATACCTTGGCAAGATGAGGCAGCATGAAAGCATATACGTGTTTGTTATCACTACACCGCTGTGAAGACCACACTTTATGGCCTAATTATCTATTGTGTTAAAGTGCTAATAGAACCTGACTGTATATTATAGATAATTGTTACATAACATGTACGTACATATTCTGTGTTTATGGTACCAGTGGGAGTGTCTCGTTCCTTCAGGAATTCAGATAATGGGAAAGCAAACCAGTTACTATTGTGTCTGTCAGCCCTGAAACAATAGTGCGATGTTATAATAAATGTAAATGGGAAACTGTGTTGTTACAAACATCGTTTATGAATAATTACCTTTTCCAGTGCCCCTCGACTTTTTCATTTTCATTTTCTCCCTTCTGTAGGAAGACAACAATGATGTCATTCTTTTTTTTTTTTGCTTCATCGATTCCACAGCCGACGCCACTCGCAACCCACTGCCAAGCATCACTTTTTTTGGTTTTCATGTGGTAATTATTGTCTTTTGGGTCCCACAGTTCCCGCCTTTGTCTATACAGCTCTATGAGGTTCTCACTTTGCTTCCGGTCCCACTCCATAACGAGGACACCTACGCGAGAACACACGACCTGTCACCGCAAATTGACGCACGCAATAAACTACCGCGCCCGCCAGCCGAAACCCCGTCTAAACTGAGCGCGCGCAAACGCGCCACTCCCTTTGATGTACCGACAACAGCCGGAAAACTGCGCGGCGCGGTTCGCCGTCCACACTGGACGCGCACAGCAGTTTTGCGCAGCGCGGCGCGGCACGGCGCGCTCAGTGTAGACCCGCCTTTATACTGCAGTCGAATGCGCTGTCACTTGCGCGACAGAACGGCTGACAGGTACAGAATCTCTGCTGAGTGCCTTCTGGGCAGGAAATCAGTTTTACCAGGAATAATTTGCGCTTGGGTCGTAGTTCATGACTGATATTCGACAATCTATTTATAATATATGTATCCATGTGCCAAAGTTATACAATTCCTTAGTTTTGAGCGAGTTTAATGACGTTGCAGGGCGCAGGGAAAACAATGTACATCGTAGCAGATATCGCAGTTCTAAATGGGTGGAGCATAAACGCATCAACTTTCGCAAGGCTCCCATTATCAGCGTCCACAAAATTCCTTTCTGTTGTTACTTAAAAGTTGTAATTGCGTTTTCTGTCACTACATAGCTAAACTGTTTTCAGTAAAAATACGTAAAAACCTCGTAACTTCATTTAACGCTCCGATAACACAAGGATCTTTTTATTGCCTGTGACTTCATCAGAGCATCAGTCAATAACAGAACGTTTTCGATCACGCGACCAGATCTTGATACTTAATGACTTTTTGAGCTTTAATTACATAAAAGTAACAGGTATTTGGTAAGAATATTGACAGTAGATGCTATTGAAATATTATAATCTATCAGAATAACATAATTCGAACCATACTTATAACAGCGGAAAATGGCGCATTGCTGTTTGCTAAATTTATAGTGCAGACAGAGCAAAACATTCTGCCATTTTGCGTGTGAGGTTATTTTGCCTGATTCATTTTGTGTTGTCAAAAATGGTTCAAATGGCTCTGAGCACTATGGGACTCAACTGCTGTGGTCATAAGTCCCCTAGAACTTAGAACTACTTAAACCTAACTAGCCTGAGGACATCACACACATCCATGCCTGAGGCAGGATTCGAACCTGCGACCGTAGCGGTCGTGCGGTTCCAGACTGTAGCGCCTTTAACCGCTCGGCCACTCCGGCCGGCTTTGTGTTGTCGTAAGAGGAAAGTTAATTTGCCACTGTCAACACAAAATTTATTTTTCAATGCGCTGTATCAAGGACTCACTTCAAATGTTCGAACAATTAAAGAGGAATCAAAGAATTATTTCAGTAATATTCATAGCTACAATGCAGAATTTGCTATCGTCAGTTCTGAAACTAAAATTTCAGACACTTTTATGTGGAGCGTGTGACTTTAAGATGTATGACCTTTTTTTTTTATCATAGATCAGTCACTTCTTCATACGGTAATTCACCATGTTATGTGCACTTACAGTTTTATGGCATCGATACGAATGGTCGGATTTCGATCATAGGCGATACTAGTTACCCATTTACGTGTATATAACTGTTTGTTCTCAGATCAGCCGGCCGGGGTGGCCAAGCGGTTCTAGGTGCTACAGTCTGGAACCGCGCGACCGCTACGGTCGCAGGTTCGCATCCTGCTTCGGGCATGGATGTATGTGATGTCCTTAGGTTAGATAGGTTAAAGTAGTTCTAGGGGACTGATGACCTCAGAAGTTAAGTCCCATAGTGCTCAGAGCTATTTGAACCATTTTTTTGTTCTCAGAAAAAGATATATTAATTTCACAATACTGCCGGTTCTCATTAGCTGTAGTTTAATTAAGTGGATTATTTGACTGAATTTTGGCATGTCTCATGTACTCTAATTAGAATATTAATAAATTATATGATGATATGAATAAATAACTATTTTCTCACAACATAAACAGAATGTATATGCCCCGGAACAACCGGGAAATCCGGGAAAACCCGAGAATTTTTGTCATCCGGAAATTATTCGGAATACCGGTGATTTTTCATGGTTTTATATTCAGGTAAATTTTTGTAATTTTGACTGGTAATAATTGATACTCTAACAGAGAATATTACTATATCCCGCTACTGCAAAATAATACTGCAGCAATAAAACATACACGAGAGAAAAATACCAAAGGAAATGTGCCTTTTACAACTACAAAACACCGTGCACACACAAGCATCTGCAAACAGCAAAATGTGTCGAAGGCCTTAAAACGAAGACTGCAATACTTCGTAACAACAAACTGCTTCCGATGAGCGTAACGTCACAACTAGTTACATAGGTTCGTTTGAGAGGTTGCCAGGGGGCGCATGCGCAGTTCTGTCTCACAAGAGCTGTCTTTCCCGGTTCTCCGGCTACTTGAAGACAGATGCTAACCGATAGTCTTTTTCTGGTGCTCCCAAGCTGCCGGATTCGCGCGGAGCAGTCCGAGTTGTAGTGGGGAGGTGGTTAGTCTCCACGTGGCCCGTTTTGCTGTGCCTGTCAAATGAAAACAAAACTGATTTCTGTGGCCGGGAGCTATCAAGTGAATTAAAATACATTCACATAGTTACAGAAGGCTGAAATATATTACTAGTTTCAATTTTCGGATTTTATTTCATTTCCTCATCTTTGACAGTCAAGCAATACTTGCTTTGCAGAACACTGAAGTTATTTTTGTCGGTTTGCTAGAGAAATTTGGCTTTTATTAAAGTTTTCCGCTGATGCAGTCAATTCCTTTGAAACAAAACTTTTCATTCCACAGTATAGTCCAGTGGGCTGAATTTCAAGTGCACGTTTTCGTCTTCTGGCAAGTATGGCATTTTGCCATAATAAAGAACCAAACATGAGATAGTACAGTACTGGTACTCTGAGAAAATAGACATCCCGAAAACCACACTAGAAAGGGTAATATGAGGTTGGGTCCTACTTCTTTGTGAATATGGACATACAAATGTGTACTTCAAGCCGAATTATACATTTTAATATGGTTTACGAACTTTTGATGCCCTGTTTCTTTTATGATGTAATGTAAGATATCTTAATGCATTATACGTACGAACATACGGGCTTCCTACGCTATCGTAGCTGCGCAAGCGTAGTAACGCCTGTTTTCTGGCACACCATGGCAACTGCATAAAAGAACCTACTGTATTTCTAACAGGTCTCGGGAAAATACTGCAGTTGGTGGTTTCAAAAGCGTTACTTTCAAAGTAAATTTCCTTTTACGAAAGATAAATTGCGTTACGTGTGAGAATGTGCGATGACTTTTTTACATCATAGGGCGTTTGACTTGTTTACATAGTATAACACACGCAAAAGAAAGACCAATATTACATGTGAAATCTTAGATTCTCTTGTAGATTACTAATCTTCGAGATCAATATAATATGCAAAAGCTTCGCTTTTCTTGTAGCTACACTATGTATATTAATCTAGACCATCAACTTTTCCTATTTGTGTGTTCGCGCCACGTAACAGTGATGTTTGTATTGGCTGACTACATCAAGTGTCCTATGCTGTAAATATCGGCTGGCGAGATCACGCGACATGAGCTATGACTGGCTTACAATAGGACTTCGCAATCTCGATTTCAGTGCTTTCTTTGGTGGAATTCGGATTTCATGATGATGATGAGGAGGAGGAGGTTCCATATTCCGAGGAGCGTAGGGAACGATGCGGGACGCCCAGAGGTCGTAGTGGAGGTGGTTTGCCATTGCCTTCCTCCGACCGTACTGGGGATGAATGATGAACAATACCCAGTGAACTCGAGGTAAGGAAAATCCCTGACCCAGCCGGGAATCGAACCCGGGACCCCGTGCGCGGCAAGCGAGAACGCTACCGCAAGACCACGAGCTGCTGAAAAATTCCACTTTACACGTTCGTAATTACGAAAATATGTAGCGTACACGTTGTGCACATCATCCAAGATATCTTTTCTGATGGATTTCGTTTACAAAAGTGGCGGCGGGAAGTTCTACGCCGATGACGTACAAAACGTTAACCATTTAAAGGACTAATAAGTTCCATGGGAAAGTATACTGTCACTTAACATGGAAAAGTGTATTTTCACCTGGAAAAAAGCTTAATTTTTAACCGCGAAATCCGGGAAAAATCCGGATTTTTCCCCTTGTCCACGTATATACCCTGATAAAGGAGCTTCATGTCATTGCCTAGTAGTGCATGACTTTTTTTCATCAACTTACAACTGAGTCCTTTGGCTGTGAAAAGTTTATCGAAATCGATCAACTCAGTTGAAAATGATGAGCAGTTTACTGCAGGTGTATTCCTACAGACGGAAAAACAATCCTGCAGAGGCTAAAGAGACACTGCATTCATAAATATTATGAGTTTTGGAAGGAACAAATACAGATGAGTGTAAACTGAGAGATGTCCTCCTGTGAAGAACTTAAAAGAAATAAACATTCCACATCAAGGGAACCAGGGATTCCCACTCGACCATCTCCAAATCTAATGAAATTTCGTGCGAATATTGCATATGGTCTTGGATGGTTGCATACCAAATTTCAGTCCAGTATCTTCAGTGGTTGAATTTTTATGGGCTTTTAAAGAGAGGTTACTCATCTTCACACCACATACAAAGGTGCAAATGTGCCAAGTTTGCTAGGCTTTTTTTTAGAAGTTATAGAAAACATTTGGTCATTTGCTTTAATATACATAGACACCTTTTAATGTGAATCACACGATGGCAAAATTTAGCGATTTAGCCATACCTAAATAGGGATACAAGCTTCTAAAGTGGCTAAAAGATATGCCACACTTTTCTGCAGGCCAAGGATTGACCAACCACTGCTGCTTGTCATATGAACCAATCATACCAAAACTTCAGAGAGTCATTCTTACCTGTGATGTCTATGTATGTATTAGTTTTAACTAACATTTGGTGCCTAAATGAAAAGATATGCATCTGCAAAGTTGGCCAAAACTTTCTATGTGCAAATTTTAGGGTAATTTTTGGGGGGCATTAACTCAACTCTGTCTTGTTCAATCCCTTTTTCTTGTCTTTGGTGGAAAGAGCATGCTTTAGGCTTTCAAAGTTATATTGCTTAATTCCTGGATCTTGCATATTGGTGAGTAAGAATACGTTTCAAAATTTATTATTTTAGCACTTTGAGAAGATAGAAATGTGAAATATTTTGCTCATTAAGCACCATAATTAATTTTTTATTCCAGATTATAAATCAGTTTCAAAAATTAATTTAACACATACCATAAAAACAAATATAATACACAACACAGCAGATTCACAAAAAATACTAATATAAAATACTAAAATAATAAAAAATACTAAAGAGTCAGTTCTATTTATGGTTAAACAGTTCTACAGTTTTGTCAAGGACAGATTGTGAATAACTGTATTGTCTTCATGATGATGATGATGATGGTGCTTCTAAAGTCATGAAAATATGTAGCTCAGGAAACCAGCAGATGTCTTTAGCAGCTGGCCAGTGGAGGGAACGAGCAGAACCACGTGAGTGCATAAAGCTGATGAGGACATCTTGTTGTTCATGTGAAACTTCACACAAGCTTCCAATCCACCAAAACATGTCATACATACATGCAATATATTGTTGGTTGTAAACTTGAAATTGAGATTGCTGGAATTTCTTCATCTGCTTCAACGGCTTGAACTCAACTGCTGTGGTGTCACCTGAAACTCTGCTTGCTCCAAACTGATTGCAATTAATTTGGTTAAATTGATGATTTTCTCTTGCTCCAGATATTGTATGTCCCATGGCAAACTTGTTTCTTGATCGGGCAGATTTTTTTTTTTTTTTTCTTTTTCAATCTCTTCTTTTGGTACATAAAAAAAACTTTATCCATGGATTCAACAAATCGTATGGAGCCAATATTTTGTTACCTAAGATGGCAGTTATAAGAGCATGAAAGGGAAGCAGCGGTTGGGAAGGGAGTGAGACAGGGTTGTAGCCTGTCGCCGATGTTATTCAATTTGTGTATTGAGCAAGCAGTAAAGGAAACAAAAGAAAAATTCGGAGTAGGTATTAAAATCCATGGTGAAGAAATAAAAACGTTGAGATTCACCGATGACATTGTAGTTCTGTCAGAGACAGCAAAGGACTTGGAAGAGCTGTTGAACGGAATGGGCAGTGTCTTGAAAGGAAGATATAATATGAACATAAACAAAAGCAAAACGAGGATAATGGAATGTAGTCGAATTAAGTTGGGTGATGCTGAGGGAATTAGATTAGGTAATGAGACACTTAAAGTAGTAAAGGAGTTTTGCTATTTGGGGAGCAAAATAACTGATGATGGTCAAAGTGGAGAGGATATAAAATGTAGACTGGCAATGGCAAGGAAAGCATTTCTGAAGAAGAGAAATTTGATAACATCGAGTATAGATTTAAATGTCAGAGAAGTCGTTTCTGAAAGTATTTGTATGGAGTGTAACAATGTATGGAAGTGAAACATGGACGATAAATAGTTTGGATAAGAAGAGAATAGAAGCTTTTGAAATGTGGTGCTACAGAAGAATGCTGAAGATTAGATGGGTAGATCACATAACTAATAAGGAGGTGTTGAATAGAACTGGGGAGAAGAGGAGTTTGTGGCACAACTTGACAAGAAGAAGGGACCGGTTGGTAGGACATGTTCTGAGGCACCAAGGGATCACAAATTTAGCATTGGAGGGCAGTGTGGAGGGTAAAAATCGTAGAGGGAGACCAAGAGATGAATACACTAAGCAGATTCAGAAAGATGTAGGTTGCAGTAAGCACTGGGAGATGAAGAAGCTTGCACAGGATCGAGTAGCATGGAGAGCTGCATCAAACCAGTCTCACGACTGAAGACAACAACAACAAGGGGCTCTGCAGACTAGCACGGGCTGCTAGTCTTTTTACTGTTCCTTCAGTGCCATCACAAGGCGATTTACTGTGGCTTGTCCCAAAAAAATTCTGTTTGGCTGTGATACCAAAATTCTTTTCGTGCAAACATAAACTGATGAAATTTTTGAAATTCTTATGCTGAGCAGCTGAACCATCACTAAAATAATAAATGTTCTTAATATTTTCAAACTTTGTCTTTAAATATGCTATTAACTTTATCTGAAAGGCATGAACAGCAATAGTATCATCACAGAGACTGTTTCTGATCCACAAATGCTAATACTCTGATATTCTTTGCCACCAAATTAGACAGCAAATGGATGTAATGTGGCCTGACTATTGTCCCAATGGAATCTTTGTACAGCATCTTGAACAATAAATAAATAATTCTCAGCAAACTCCATCAATATAATTAATTCATTTTCTGCAAGAGTTCTTTTTAACTGCTTAAATTATTAACTTCGGCGTTTTGACACAAAGTGATGGTGTCTTAAACAGGTAATTTTCAAAATCGGTGTCTCCGTGAAATCTTCAACAGTTCTCTGATATGTATCTAATGTGTGTCTGTCAGTATGGACCATTGCTTGCATTCCATTGTTTCTTCAGAGTCATCATCTTTAAAAGCATCTTCAAGAAAAGCCTCTAGTTTCCTAAACATTCCTCAGAACGTTGCAGCATACACTCTTTTGATTCCAAACTGCATACAGTTTTTTATTTTTCATAAAATTCTTGTAGTCATCTTGGATGGATGTTGCTGAAGCCAACATTAATTTGAAATTTTGATGAATTGCAGATACACATACTGAGTGTGATTCAGATCACCATCTGCAGTACACCATATCGGCCTGAGCTCAAAAAATTTAGAGGATCTCAATTGATTTCCATATTGCTTACAATAAGCAATGTACATTTCTTTCAGCTTACGAAGGAGCAGGCGGTTCTACTTGTGACTCTTTTGCCTATTTATTCCTACTACAACACAATTCTTTTTCCATGGACATAAACATACAACTCATTTTTAGAAAGGTGAGAACATATTGTTTTACTTCAACACTGGGATTTTGGCAAAACTGAAAAGGGGAAAAGCCCATTTTCCATCTTTAGTTTCCTAGCCTTCTTCACCATTTTAGTTGAACAGTAAATTCTTTAGCCTTTTTTCAATAGTCCATCTGTTTGGGGCCAGGTCAAAATTTGAACTTTACTGCAATTGCCTGGTCTGAAGCTTAATCTTCAGTTCTTGAATTAAGATGTCCATGTCTGTACATTTTTGGCACTCTTCCATTTGCATCTGAGCAACATCTACTTGGCTCACACCAGCAGCTGGGGCAATTACCTTAGTAATGCTGCCTTGGGCTTTCAGAACTTTGCACTTTATGTATCCCATTGAATCCTTTTTGCTGATCCGTTTAAGCTTCAATGGTGACTCTCCAATTGATGCTAATGAAGTATTAGCAGTAAAGCAAGCATCAACAACATCCATGTCTTCAGTGGATGGTGGTTCTTGCTTATCCTGGTGGGATGATTGTTTTTGGGCCACTTCATGTCTACATTTGGTACAAATTTTCTGACCAGGTTTAAAAACTTCATTAGTCAGTAACTTCAACCTGTCAGACATTGCAATGGTTGTTGGTGTTAAAGCCTTCTTCATTAGATGTTTTTCTTTACCAAATGGGTTGCAGCAAGTCTTCTGTAGGAACTGAAATTTTGTCATCAACGAGGCATTATGGTATGAACTAATTTGGGCACCTTCAGTGAAATCAAGCCCCGGTCTATGTCATAGAAGCTCGTTGTCTATTGGTGACATTTCCGTAACTGATTGTAGTTGACTTTTGTCATAACAGAATGGTGATGACTTATGACAATCAACTCCATCTGATCCACCAAAGCAGCAAGGTGCAAGGGTCTCTTGGTTCATTTTTATACAATAGTTTATTAACCTACAACAAACAATTTTGAAAGCCGATGAACATCCTGGTTTGAAGCACAGCAGATTCTGACTTGTTTGTACAGCTATATAAAACATACAAATTAGTGTATCAAAACATATTGGTTGAGTGCTTATCTTTAGCTACAACAATGATTACTGATTATTCAAACACTCAGTACTCAACACTAAGATTGTAAAATGTCAACACCAGAGATTACACTACACAGAAGACTGACATTATGAAAAGTGGCAATACTGAAAACTGCAATTGAAAGTGATGATTCAGCAATGTACCACCACTGTGAGGATAGAGCCTTAAAAAACTATTGCTGCTTTATAATGCCAAGTGAAACTGAGTGACAAAGCATATATGCATCACCATGCATTGAAGGGTTAAAACATTCTAAAGCAGTGTATCATTCCATTGTGATCATCTAGATTTTATAATCTTAAGAGCATTTTCTCTACTGTAAAATAATGTAAAAACACTTCTTATTAGCATAGTTACACTCCCTAAACCAAAGGCAAATCTTATACCATTAAAAGACACTATAATTACACATTTTTTGACTTACAACTTCAAATTGTATTAATTTTTTGCATTGATCGATAATCCATTTTCCCTACTTTTGATAGGTATTCTGATTCATCAATATGCAAGATCCAGAAATTAAACAATACAGATTCGAAAGCTTAAAGCATGCTCTTTCCAGCTGTGGCAAAAAAAAAGGATTGAACACGACACAGTTGAGATATTGTCCCCCAAAAGTACCCTAAAATTTGCATGTAGAAAATTTTGGTCACCTGTCGTGATGCATATCTTTTCAACTAGGCATCCAGTGCTAATTAAATTTGATCCACATATAGACATCATAAGTAGAAATGACCCTCTGAAGTTTTGGTTTGATTGGTTCAAATGAAAGGTAGCAGTGGTCAGTCAAACCTTGGCTCTCAGAATAGTGCGACGAATTTTTTAGACACTTTAGAAGCTTTTATCAATATTTAGATGTGGCTAATTCCATAATTTTTGCCATGGTGTGATTCAGCATAAGAAGTTCTCCATGTATATTAGAGCAAATAACCAAATGTTTTGTAGAACTTTTAAAAAGATGTCAAGCAGACTTGGCACATTTGCACCTTCATACGTGGTGTGAAGATGAGTAGCCTCCCTTTAAAGGTCCATAAAAATTAAACCACTGAAGATACTGGACTGAAATTTGGTAAATAACCATCAAAGGCCATATAGAACCTTCAAACCAAATTTCATTAGATTTGGAGAGGGTCGAATGGAGACATGTTTTAATATTGTCACTTTGACATGGAATGACCCAAAACATAAATAAATAAAAATTTTCGTGCTCGAAAATGCTTGAACAAATTATTTCTTAGTAATGCAATCAATTTGCTTCCTTTCCTATCAAGGTAGTATGATTAAGTTTGCTTACAACTTGCACACATATTTTTATACTGCTTCCACTTACTCCATTTCTTTATTATTAATTTTCAATCCTCACTTCAAGAGTTTATATGCAGAAACATTCTTATATAAAAACACATTACATACATTATGCACACAAATGCTTTAACTGATAGTTTTCCTAGTTTGGTAAATAACCTTCTATAATTAATAGCTACTTAATATTCTTTTACATTAAAAAATGGTTTTTTTTTTCCTTCAGCAGAATTCAGATTTATGGCTTTTGCAAAAACCTTCATTACTTTAAGTACAGATAAAATAGTAATTGGTTACAGTTTTATGATATGAGCATCCATCAGTACCCAGAACAATTACTCCTAATTATCGTGAACTTTTTTTTACCATCAAGAGAAGAGTGTATGGCTATGACCAAAACACTTTTATGTTCACTCACATTTTTAGGTGTTTTCAAAACACTTCTTCTTCCATGATTGAAATCATCAGCCAATGTGAATAATTTTTAATTATTCCTGAGGACAGTTCGTGACCATAACACAAGAAGTGAACGTACAATTAATGTGCCATATGTAAGGCTTGCAAAGACTCATAACAGTTACAAATATTGTGGTTCTCTTTACTTCAACAAATTATCTGAAAATGCCTTCCCAGTGCCAGTAAATATATTTAAAACTATTCTTTTGTGATGGACGAAAGGTAACATAATTTACTCTGCTCAAGATTTCCTTGAGTGTGTATCAAATGACCTACATTTCTTATAAGAATGAACTACAAACTTTACATATGGTACACTGTGTAACTGTTTTATTACTGTTTCATAAGTCTGTTTGATTACTTAGGATATTTGTCATTCACTTAACTATGTAGATCATTTATCTTGTAATTACTCTGTAAGAACACTCCCTGTGGTTACTGGTATTTACTTAAATATGTATTGTATCTATCTTGGATCATTTTCTTATAACTGATGATATTTCTCCAAGTTTATATTATTATTATTATTATTATTATTATTATTATTATTATGTTAACTTTGTTGACACTGATTGCATGTGAATATGCCCAAAGGTGAAATAAAACATATGTATATTTGTAAACAGACTAATTAGAATCTAGTCACTAGATGATCATTGTTCAGTATTACATTATTCTACATTTGTCACTTTCGGACCTTGTGTTCTGTCACTATGATACAAATTCCCCTCGCTTAAGTTCATTTATGTAGATTGTTATGATCTTTTATAATTCAGTAATTTGTAACAAGTCATTTTGTTTTCTTTTACTGCATATTTAGTCATAACTACTAAACACGCAGTATAACTAGGCACTTCCACAGGATGCTGGGACTTTAAGCAAGTGATCATCATCTACCAGATGCCAAGTTTGTTTTGTTTCCAATAAATAGCAAATCAAGTGTAGTCTTAGAAAGATCGGCTAGAAAAATATTTGTGGCATTAATCACTGGTTCCTAGCCAATTCTTTGTCACTAAACTTTGAAAAAACACACTACATGCAGTTCAGAACTTGTAAGGGGTGTCCCACAAGTATGTGCCTGACATACGATGACAAGCAGATAGAAAAAGTGGACAGTGTTAAATTCTTGGGATTACACCTTGATAATAAATTCAACTGGGAGGAGCACACCACAGAACTGCTCAAGTGTCTTAACAAATCTCTATTAGCAGTGCGAATTCTGTCAGACATAGGGGATATAAAAATGAAAGAGCTGGCATACTATGCTTACTTTCAGTCCATAATGTCATATGGGATTATTTTTGGGGGTAATTCATCAAACCAAGCAAAAGTTTTGTGGGCACAAAAATGTGCAATATGAGTTATATGTGGTGTGAACTCAAGAACATCCTGCACAGGCCTCTATAGGGAACTAGGGATACTAACTACTGCTTCCCAATATATTCATTCATTAATGAAATTTGTCATTAAAAATATATCGTTTTTTCAAACCAACAGCTCAATTCATGGAATCAATACTAGAAATAAGAATAATCTTCAAAAGGATTTGAAGTACTTAGTCTTGTACAAATAGGTGTGCATTATTCAGAAACACACATTTTCAATAACTTGCCAGCAGCCATAAAAAGCTTAACAACCAATGAAATACAGTTTAATAGAAGCATTAAGGATTTATTGGTGGCCAACTCCTTCTACTCCATTGATGAATTTTTCAGTAGAACCAACTGACTAACTTCTCCACCATTTCAGTGCAGTAATGTGTTAATTGTAAATAAGTATTGTAGTAGTTCTATTATATGTTTATTGCCTTATAAATAAAAAAACCTTTTTTTTAATTTTAAATTCAGTGCATTAATGCCATCTTAGTTAATGAGTGTTGTAAAATGATCCTTTCATATAGTGTTAATTAAAGAAAATGATCATTCCACTTGGGACCTGTGGAAGGCACATTAGCTTATTTGTTTTAGTTGTAAATATCTGTCATGTGTTATTGTTTTTCTGACATGTTCTACATCCTGGAGGACCTCCTCACTACGAATCACTTGGAATGAAAGTAAATCTAATTTAATCTAATGTAGGAGAGAAACAATCTAGAATAGAAGAGGTGTAGGAGGAGGAGGATATTAGTGTTTAACGTCCCGTTGACAACGAGGTCATTAGAGACGGAGCACAAGTTCGGGTGAGGGAAGGATGGGGAAGGAAATCGGCCGTGCCCTTTCAAAGGAACCATCCCGGCATTTGCCTGAAGCGATTTAGGGAAATCACGGAAAACCTAAATCAGGATGGCCAGAGAAGGGATTGAACCGCCGTCCTCCCGAATGCGAGTCCAGTGTGCTAACCACTGCGCCATAGAAGAAGTGTGTAGGAAACATGCCCCAACTCATTCTTGCAAGGCAAGAACAACACTGAATTCAATACTACATATGCAGTGCTATATTTCTACAGCACAGTCTACTGTTCCTAGCTAAGTTTGCCAATGTGCCGAAACAATCTATACTGGCCCAAAATCATCCAACTTCCACTGCTTCCTCTGCTCGCAGATAAGTGTAAGTTATGTTTAGAGTATTTAATAGTATATCTCTCTCTTCTAAGCTTATTGGTGAAAAATGTTTTGACTGAAACCATTAACTCGCCCAACCCCATCCCCATTCAGTTCTCCCTTCTCTACTGATGGTGAAAGTTACAATGTTATTGATTCTCCCACTGATTTTGCTTCTTTTTGGGCTATCAATATTTTAATGGCAGTCAGAGTTGTTCCATTTATTTCCACTATTGGATTGTTAATGAAATATTGTGACTATCTAGGCAGTACTGCCTTTCTTTTGTAACTTACATGAAATTCATGTCATGCAAAATTAATTTTGACATCAGCTATTACTGAAGTAAGTATAGCATTCTCAAATTGGTTAAAAATCTTAAGTAATTTTCTGTTTGCAACAATTATTATCTCATATTTATATTGAAAATTCCCATACATCTGTGTGGGGTGCCCAGTTCAGAAACAATTTAGCCTGCATTGTTACTGTTTCTCTTTGTCCTATTGTTGCTTATGTTATGTGAATTCAATAGATTTCATATCCACCTTCAATTTTAATACTTTTAGTTCTTTCTCTGTCAATGTCTAGCATGCCTTTAACTGTTTCCTAATTTGACAATTTCCATTACTCAGAATTACATGAGTATTTCTGTCATTATGTTTCCCAGTCATATCCTCTGGATTGCTGCAAACACTTAATCTTCCTACTTCAAATTCTTCTCAGTTCCATATTTAAACTTAATAACTAGACTACCATGAAGATAACATCCAACAAATGTCATATTAACTTCAGATATGCTACATGCTTCGGTATGCAAATGATTAACATTTCAGTGCAGCTACATACAGCAGGTATGAAAAGAAAGGAAGGAAGGAAGGAGGATTAGGGTTTAATGTCCCTTCAACAACAAGATCATTAGAGACAAAGCGCAAGCTCAGATTGTTTTCATTAGGATGGGGAAGGAAATCACCCGTACCCTTTCAAAGGGACCATCACGGCATGTGGCTCAAGTGGTTTAGGGAAATCACAGAAAACTTCATTCTAGGTAGATGGATAAGGATTTGAATCACCGTCCTCATGACTAAGTCCAATGTTTTAACCACTGTTACTCCTCACTCACTCAGTAGGTAGGAGTAATGCAATCTACATATATAAGGAAAGATTTCATTTCTTTTTCAGAAATTGCATTTTAATTTTGTTTGCCTGTGAGACAATTGTGTTATGCCTCGTACAAGGAGGAGAGTTGTCTGACAGCATACATCAGAATTCAGTAGTGGCAGAATCACAGTCTGTAGGGCTTCAGTTTATTCTTCTGTAGTAGTGCTGCTCATGTTGATTGGAATCCCACGACTGATATGAATATAGAATTGGTGGGTTCATGGGGGTCATTCTCAATTCCATGCAGGATCTCAATGGTACCATGTGACTAGCAACCAAGAAAAACAGACATATTATTCAGTCAGCCATGTAGGATCATACAGCAACATCAAATACCTGAAGTCAACAAACAAACTTCTTTGCAGAATGACATGCATCTACAGCACCACAGACGGTCAACACATTGACAATTGTTGCAGCTTCCCTTCACATAGCAGCAGAGAGAAGCACACCACTAGTAATATGCCAACCTACAACAATGGACACAGGAGTGGCAGCACATTATCTTTTCAAACAAGTTCCAGTTCTGCATACAGCATCGCGACAGATGTATCTATGTGGGTGTGACTCCAAGGAGAATGAACAGTACTTGATTGCATTTGTCATTATTATACAGGCCCAGCACCTGGTATGATGAGATGCCACTGTGTACACAACACTACCACCTATTTCTAGTCTGAATAGCTGGTCATCTGGACAGCTGGTATGATGACATCTTTCAATACGATACTGCAAGAATGTGTGTAGCCTGTCCTGCCTGATCTATCTCTAAACAGAGGATGTTTGACCGTTGCATTAAACAGCATGCTCCCAGATCTCTTATCAACGAACTCTGGCATAAAAATGAAGCAGCACTTACTCCAAGCTCTGTTTGACTCAATGGCCAGCTGAATTAGAGCTGCAGTTGCAGCCAGGAGTGACAGCTCTGTGTAATAAATTTTGCAGTCTCTGTATCCCAAAGTGAGCTACAGATTTAATCATATATTCTTCCTACTGTACTGTATACACCCAATAAGTAAAATTTCATTGTGTGTTATTCTTGTTGGTGTTGCAATTTTAATTTCCAGCAGTGCAAACTTTTTCTAAAAATCTTGTGCGATCACATCAAGCATAATAGCATCTTTGAGGACCAACAATGTACATTGTTAATCAGTCACCATCAAGCATGTTTCAGTTAAGTAAACCTGTTGAATCACTAACAATGCCACAATTTTCCAAACAAACAATTTCACAAATTAAAGTATTGGGCTAAATTTTTATGCAACATCACATTTAATTTTGTGCTGAAAGAGTCCAAAATAATGAGCATTTTAGGCCTAATGCATGAATTTGGTGATTCATATATCATAAATGTGGAGGAAAGAGCTACCAATGCTATTTTTCTTTGTCAGATGCTATTAAGAGCCCATGAGATGAGAACCAAATTAGTCCTGACTGGCTGCGAAATTGATTAAGCCTGTGGGGAAGAATCCCAATTCTAAACCACAAGCATCAAGTCCTTGACAAAATAATTGCCACAGGCAATTGCATTTATGTGTATACTAGTCAATCTGAAACCAAGAGAACAAGAAAGAAATAATGCAATACCTCCTAACCAAAAACCAAAACATTTTACATTCAGTTATCATCAAGCCTAAAAGCTAAACTTCACTTGGAGTGGAGCTAGGGTTATCATGAAATGGCACAAATGCAGCGGAGCAACAGCAGCCAATATTACATATGGAAATGCTGTAAAGAAAGTGAAAATTGAGTGTAATTCATACGTACTCTATTTGCTTGACCTTGACTCTACTTATTCTTCACATATTTTGACTGCTAAAAGAGAAGCTGCATGGAAAGCAATTCAAATATGTTGAAGGAATGAGAAACATGAAATATTTTCACAGTTTAAAACTCTGGAATATTTGCATTGAACTTCAGTTTTCCCCATCAGACCCTATGCATCCTTGTGAGCTTTGTAAACACGTAAGTCTGATGGAAATTTTTTAAAAATTAAAAATAATGTATGAAAACAAGAAGTTTGTGATAAAATACTCCCTGCCGCCATTGGATAAGCAGCAGCCAGTAGCAAGTCGCACTCTTAGCACACTTATTTGTTTTATAGTTTAATTCTTAATTTCTTTGCATGTTTTTGGGTACTTGCATAGTTTAATTTACAAATTTCAGGTGTATTATAGTATTTGAGAGTTGAAGCATCACGTTTTAGTACCCGTATAGCGTAAATTCACATAGTCGTCAGTCATCTGTTCCTTTTGAATGGCCTGTGAGATAAAAGAGAGGAAAAAAATTTGTTAGGGATTGACAGGGACTGCACCTGTTGTGTACAGATTCAGGGGGAATTTGCCACCACTGGTAAACAGCTGGAAGCTATGTTGGCCGTGGTCGACAGGCTCCAGGTTGTTGCCCTGGGCGGTGGTGACATTGGGACACCCAAGGCATGTGCTTTGGCGCCTCTGGAACCTGTAGCATCGCCTGACATCTCTGATGCCACTGCGCCCTCGGATTCGGACATCCCTGTTGGTCAACATTTGCCTGACAGTGCTTGGCGAACCGTGGCAGGATCGCGAATCCCTGGGTAGAAGGTGAAAGTTGGTACTGGCTCCAAGGCTGTACCCTTATGCCTCCGTAACAGGTTTGAGGTACTGCCCACTGCCGAAAGTACTTCTGAGCCGGCAAGGGCATCCTCACCTGTTGCGGCAATGGCCGGTCATCCTGAGAGGTCTGGGCAAGTGCAGAGGGTGGGACTGCTTGACATTGGGAGCTCCAATGTTAGGCGGGTGATGGAGCCCCTTAAGTATATGGCAGCTAAGGACGGGAAGAAAGCCAACGTGCACTCCATGTGCATACCGGGGGAGATCCAAGATGTGGAAAGCATCCTTCCAGATGCACTGAAGGGTACAGGGTGCAGCCAACTGCAGGTGGTGGCTCATGTCAGCACTAATGACGGTTGTCCTATGGATCGGAAGAGATTCTCTGGTTTCTGGCAGCTATCTGAGTTGGTGAAGACTGCCAGTCTTGCTAGTGAGATGAAGGCAGAACTCACCATCTGCAGCTTCGTCGACAGGACCAATTGTGGACCTTTGGTACACAGCTGAGTGAAGGGTCTGAATCAGAGGCTCAGACTTCTGCGACCGTGTAGGCTGCAGATTCCTTGGCTTGAGCCATAGGGTAGGGGGGTTTCACGTTCCACTAAATAGGTCAGGAGGCAGCTAAATGGGTAGCAGGGGCTATGTTGTGTGGATTGATCAGTTTTTTACGTTAGGCAGTTTTGGGAAAGATCAAGAAGGGCTCCAGTCTCAAAGGATACAGGGCAAAGAAACGACGAGAATCGACCAAGCAACAGTCAGTATTGTAGTTGTAAATTGTTGTAGCTGTGTTGGAAAAGTACTAGAGCTTCAAGCACTGATAGAAAGCACTGAAACTGATATCATTATAGAAACAGAAAGCTGGCTAAAGCTGGAGATAAATTCTACCGAAATTTTTACAGAGACACAAACCATGTTCAGAAAGGATAGATTAAATAAAGTAGGTGGTGGTGTGTTTGTGTTTGTTGGTAGTAGTTTATCTTGTAGTGAAGTTGAAACAGATAGTTCCTGTGAATTACTATAGATAGAGGTTATACTCAACAGCCACACCAAAATAATAATTGGCCCCTTCTACCAAACCTCTGGCTCAGATGATATAATAGCTGAACGGTTCGAAGAAAACTTGAATCTCATTACAAATAAGTAGCCCACTCATACAGTTATAATTGGTGGAGACTTCAATCCACCCTCAATTTGTTGGTGAAAATACATGTTCAAAGCTGGAGAAAGACGGAAAACATCTTCCGAAATTGTACTAAATGCTTCCTCTGAGAATTACTTTGAACAATTACATCATGAGCCCACACAAATTGTAAATGGTTGCAAAAACACACTTGATCTCTTAGCCACAAATAATCCTCGTCTAATTGAGAGCGTCATGATGGATACAGGGATTAGTGAACACAAGGTCATTGTAGCAAGGCTCAAAACCATATCAACTGAAACCACTAACAATAAATGAAAAATATATCTATTTAAAACAGCAGTTAAAAATTCACTTCATACCTTCCTAAGAAAGTGTCTCTATTGCTTCCAAGCTAATTATGTAAGTGTAGACCAGATATGGCTCAAATTCAAAGATACACTATCGACAGCAATAGATAGATTGATATCACATAAGTTAATAAGAGATGGGACTGATTCACCATGGTACACAAAACACCTCAAAACACTGTTGCGGAAGCAAAAAAAAAGCATGCCAAATCCAGAAGAATGCAAAATCCCCAAGACTGGCTAAGATTTACAGAATCTTGAAATTTAGTGTGGACGTCAATGTGAGATGCTTTTAATAGTTTTCACAATGAAACATTGTCTCAAATTATGGTAGAAAACCCAAAGAGATTCTGGTCATATATAAAGTACACCAGTGGCAAAAAACAGTCAATACCATCACTGCACGATAGCGATGGAAATGTTACCGATGATGGTCCCACTGATGTGGAGCTACTAAATACAGTTTTCCATAATTCCTTCACAAAAGATGGGGTAATAAATATTCCAGAATTCAAAACCAGAACAGCTGTTAGCATGAGTGACAGAAAAGTAGATATCTTATGTGTTGTCCAAGGCTCATCTTCTGGTCCAGATGGTATACTAATCAGGTTCCTTTCAGAGTATGCAGACACAATAGCGCCTTTCTTAGTAATCATATAAAACTGCTCACTTGACGAAAGGTCTGTTCCTAAAGACCGGAAAGTAGCACAGGTCACACAAATATTCAAGAAAGGAATAGGAGTAATCCATTGAATTAGAGACCCATATCACTGACCTCAATTTGCAGTAGGATTTTGGAGCATATACTTTAGTCGACCATTATGAATCACCTTGAAGAAAATGACTTATTGATACACAACCAACACGGATTCAGAAAATATCATTCTCATGCAACACAGCTAGCTCTTTACTCCCAAAAAGTAATGAGTCCTGTCGACAAGGGATCCCAGAGCGATTCCATATTCCTACATTTCCAGAGGGCTTTTGATACCGTTCCTCACAAGCGACTATTAAGCAAACTGCATGCATATGGATTATCGTCTCAGTTGTGTGACTGGATTTGTGATTTCCTCTCAGAGAGGTTGCAGTTCATAGTGATAGACGGTAAATCATCAAGTAGAATAGAAGTGATATCTGGTGTTTTGCAAGGTAGTGTCATAGGCCCTCTGCTGGTCCTGATTTACATAAATGATCTAGGTGATAATCTGAGCACCACCATTAGACTGTTTGCAGATCACGCTGTAATTTACTGTCTAGTAAAATCATCAGACGATCAATTCCAATTACAAAATGATCTAGAAAGAATTTCTGTATGGTGCAAAAAGTGGCAATTGGCACTAAACAAAGAAAAGTGTGAGGTCATCCACATGGGTACTAAAAGAAATCCAATAAATTTTGGGTATACGATAAATCGCACAAATCTAAGGGCTGTCAATGCCACTAAATACCTAGGAATTACAATTACAAGCAACTTCAATTGGAAAGATCACATAAATAATACTGTGGGGAAGGCGAAACCAAGACTGTGCTTTGTTGGCAGAACACTTAGAAGATGCGACAGACCCACTGAAGAGACAGCATACATTACACTTGTCCGTCCTCTGGTGGAATATTGCTGTGCGGTATGGGATCCTTACCAGGTAGGATTGATGGAGGACATTGAAAGAGTGCAAGGAAGGTCAGTTCATTTTGTGTTATTGCACAATAGGGGTGAGAGTGTCACTGATATGATACGCAAATTGGGGTGGCAGTCACTGAAATGAAGGTGGTTTACTTTGCGGCGAGATCTATTTACAAAATTTCAATCACCATCTTTCTCTTCTGAGTCCAAAAATATTTTGTTGACACCCACCTACATAGGGAGAAATGATCATCATAATAAAATAAGAGAAATCAGACCTCGAACGGGAAGATTTAGGTGTTCCTTTTTCCCATGCACGTTCCGAGAGTGGAATGGTAGAGAAAATGGTTCAATGAACTCTCTGCCAGGCACTTAAGTGTGAATTGCAGAGTAACCATGTAGATGTAGATATATATAATCTGTCACACTAACACTCTAAAACTATTCTGGAGCACTCCTGTACAGAGTTAGAGAAGTGTGTTAGAAGCAAGCATTTCAATTTACATTTTAAACTCTGTGCATTTACCACTGACATCTCACATTAGGGGAAGCTGTGTATAATGATAATCGGTACAATTATATTACTTCAACACATAATAAAGTGTCAGGTAAAATATAATTAAGATCTTCATTCCACCAGTTCCCTCATGGCAGTGGATCAGTTAACACACAGAAATGTCTTCCAGATATTAGTTAATTTCATTCAAAGGAATCCTCTAAGGAACGTAACTGAGTTGTTGTGTTCATCTTGGAAACATTATTATAGCCGCTTTTGAAATACAAATGTTGATAAACTACTATGACATGCACAAAACTGTATATTTTAAAAATATTTCACTTTAACTAAATAATTAGAACAAAATCCAGTTTTCACCATTTTCACATCAATACAGCGTGTATTTTTAAAAGGAGGAGGAGGAGGAGGAGGAGGAGGAGGTTACATTTCAAACTAAGCAAAACATGGTGTTTTGGAATGAATATTTCATTTTTCAGCACTGTGTGCAGCGTTTGAAGACTGTCTTAGTACAACTGTGATGAAGGCTTTCATTAGGAAGATTCTTAATGGATGTGTCTACACAGTAGGTTTATTATAGTTATCTTAACGACATTTATACAACCATCTTAATACACATGCAGTTATACATAGAAGACAGTTTCAGAAGGATCCTTGTTTATCTTTCTTCTACTAAAAGAACACACTTTTGCCTCATTACTATTCATAGAATTCATCTATCTACAGGGTGCATGGCCCAACTGTCTTTCTTGATATGTTGTTGTTGTTGTGGTCTTCAGTCCTGAGACTGGTTTGATGCAGCTCTCCATGCTACTCGAACCTGTGCAAGCTTCTTCATCTCCCAGTAACTACTGCAACCTACATCCTTCTGAATCTGCTTAGTATATTCATCTCTTGGCCTCCCTCTACGATTTTTACCCTCCACGCTGCCCTCCAATACTAAATTGGTGATCCCTTGATGCCTCAGACCACGTCCTACCAACTGATCCCTTCTTCTAGTCAAGTTGTGCCACAAATTTCTCTTCTCCCCAATCCTATTCAATACCTCCTCATTAGTTATGTGATCTACCCATCTAATCTTCAGCGTTCTTCTGCAGCACCACATTTCAAAAGCTTCTATTCTCTTCTTGTCCAAACTATTTATCATCCATGTTTCACTTCCATACATGGCTACACTCCATACAAATACTTTCATAAACGACTTCCTGACACTTAAATCTATACTCGATGTTAACAAATTTCTCTACTTCAGAAATGCTTTCCTTGCCATTGCCAGTCTACATTTTATGTCCTGTCTACTCCGACCATCATCAGTTATTTTGCTCCCCAAATAGCAAAACTCCTTTACTACTTTAAGTGTCTCATTTCCTAATCTAATTCCCTCAGCATCACCCAACTTAATTTGACTGCATTCTATGATCCTTGTTTTGCTTTTATTGATGTTCATCTTATATCCTCCTTTCAAGACACTATCCATTCCGTTCAACTGCTCTTCCAAGTCCTTTGCTGTCTCTGACAGAATTACAATGTCATCGGCAAACCTCAAAGTTTTTATTTCTTCTCCATGGATTTTAATACCTACTCTGAATTTCTCTTTTGTTTCCTTTACTGCTTGCTCAATATACAGATTGAATAACATTGGGGAGAGACTACAACCCTGTCTCACTCCCTTCCCAACCACTGCTTCCCTTTCCTGTCCCTCAACTCTTATAACTGCCATCTGGTTTCTGTACAAATTGTAAATAGCCTTTCGCTCCTTGTATTTTACTCCTGCTACCTTCAGAATTTGAAAGAGAATATTCCAGTCAACATTGTCAAAAGCTTTCTCTAAGTCTGCAAATGTTAGAAACGTAGGTTTGCCTTTTCTTAATCTAGCTTCTAAGATAAGTCGAAGGGTCAGTATTGCCTCACGTGTTCCAATATTTCTACGGAATCCAAACTGATCTTCCCCGAGGTCAGCTTCTACTAGTTTTTTCATTCATCTGTAAAGAATTCGCGTTAGTATTTTGCAGCCGTGACTTATTAAACTGATAGTTCGGTAATTTTCACATCTGTCAACACCTGCTTTCTTTGGCATTGGAAATATTATATTCTTCTTTAAGTCAGAGGGTATTTCACATGTCTCATATATCTTGCTCACCAGATGGTAGAGTTTTGTCAGGACTGGCTCTCCCAAGGCTGTCAGTAGTTCTAATGGAATGTTGTCTACTCCCGGGGCCTTGTTTCAACTTAGGTCTTTCAGTGCTCTGTCAAACTCTTCACGCAGTATCATATCTCCCATTTCATCTTCATCTACATCCTCTTCCCTCTCCATAATATTGTCCTCAAGTACATCGCCCTTGTATAGACTCTCTATATACTCCTTCCACCTTTCTGCTTTCCCTTCTTTGCTTAGAACTGGGTTTCCATCTGAGCTCTTGATATTCATACAAGTGGTTCTCTTTTCTCCAAAGGTCTCTTTAATTTTCCTGTAGGCAGTATCTATCTTACCCCTCATGAGATAAGCCTCTACATCCTTGCATTTGTCCTCTAGCCATCCCTGCTTAGCCGTTTTGCACTTCCTGTCGATCTCATTTTTCAGACGTTTGTATTCTTTTTTGCCTGCTTCATTTGCTGCATTTTTGTATTTTCTCCTTTCATCAATTAAATTCATTATCTCTTCTGTTACCCAAGGATTTCTGCCAACCCTCGTCTTTTTACCTACTTCATCGTCTGCTGCCTTCACTACTTGATCCCTCAAAGCTACCCATTCTTCTTCTACTGTATTTCTTTCCCCCATTCCTGTCAATTGTTCCCTTATGCTCTCCTTGAAACTCTGTACAACCTCTGGTTCTTTCAGTTTATCCAGGTCTCATCTCCTTAAATTCCCACCTTTTTGCAGTTTCTTCAGTTTTAATCTACAGTTCATAACCAATAGATTGTGGTCAGAGTCCACATCTGCCCCTGGAAATGTCTTACAATTTAAAACCTGGTTCCTAAATCTCTGTCTTACCATTATATAATCTATCTGATACCTTTTAGTGTCTCCAGGGTTCTTCCGTGTATACAACCTTCTTTTATGATTCTTGAACCGAGTGTTAGCTATGATTAAGTTGTGCTCTGTGCAAAATTCTACCAGGCAGGTTCCTCTTTCATTTCTTCCCCCCAATCCATATTCAACTACTACGTTTCCTTCTCTCCCTTTTCCTAATACCGAATTCCAGTCACCCATGACTATTAAGTTTTCGTCTCCCTTCACTATCTGAATAATTTCTTTTATTTCATCATACATTTCTTCAATTTCTTCGTCATCTGCAGAGCTAGTTGGCATATAAACTTGTACTACTGTGGCAGGCGTGGGCTTCATGTCTATCTTGGCCACAATAATGCATACACTATGCTGTTTGTAGTAGCTTACCCGCACCCCTATTTTTTTTTTTATTCATTATTAAACCTACTCCTGCTTTACCCCTATTTGATTTCGTATTTATAGTCCTGTATTCACCTGGCCAAAAGTCTTGTTCCTCCTGCCACCAAACTTCACTAATTCCCACTATATCTAACTTTAACCTATCCATTTCCCTTTTTAAATTTTCTAACCTATCTGCCCGATTAAGGGATATGACATTCCACACTCCGATCTGTAGAACGCCAGTTTTCTTTCTCCTGATAATGACGTCCTCCTGCGTAGTCCCCACCCGGAGAACCGAATGGGGGACTATTTTACCTCCGGAATATTTTACCCAAGAGGACGCCATCATCATTTAACCAAACAGTAAAGCTGCATGCCCTCGGGAAAAATTACGGCTGTAGTTTCCCCTTGCATTCAGCCGTTCGCAGTACCAGCACAGCAAGGCTGTTTTGGTTAGTGTTACAAGGCCAGACCAGTCAATCATCCAGACTGTTGCCCCTGCAACTACTGAAAAGGCTGCTGCCCCTCTTCAGGAATCACACATTTGTCTGGCCTCTCAACAGATACCCCTCTGATGTGGTTGCACCTACGGTACGGCTATCTGTATCGCTGAGGCATGCAAGCCTCCCCACCGACGGCAAGGTCCTTGGTTCATGGATGATGTGTGCTATTCCACCTTGCAGATCACATAATGTAGTAAAGCACAGAAAGTACTATATTATTATTATTATTATTATTATTATTATTATTAGATAATTTTGTTTCCAGGCAGCAAGTAAACTGTCCACAACACCCAGACAGAGTACTGCATCTTCCTAATAGACTAAAGTGTAGCAGATGTTACAGAAGTTATGTGGTAATGCATGTTTCATCAACATACCTATTCACTTTTGCAACACACTGATAATTTTAAATATTGTTTTACTTTCTTTATAATATGGGCAACAAAGTAATGATTAATTGCCCTTTCTTACTACGAGCCATGTTAAGTACCCCTGTAAAACAGAGTTTAGGTCTACTATACACAGCAGTTTTGCTGAAGCAAGTAAACCGATTACAAAGTGAGGAATGGACGCAGTAGTTCAGATGGAAGTAAGACAGCTTTGTAATTTATCCCTTATGTTATTCAAACTGTATATTGAGTGAGATGTGAAGTTAGTTTGATGTTCAATGGATCATTTGTGTGATTAATAATAATGATGTGGAGTCAGTCACTTTATACCCATATCACACACTGGCATGTAAATATGGCTACATACTTACCATCTACAATGGATTTTTTGTGAAAAAGAATTAAAGTTCAGGGAGAAGAAATAAAACTTTGAGATTTAACAATGAAACTGTAATTCTGACAAAGACAGGAAAGTACTTTAAAGATTAGTTAAACAAAATAGTCTTGAAAAGAGATTATAAAATGAACAACCACAAAAGTCAAACATGAGTAATGGAATGTACTCTTATTAAATCACATGATATTCAGGGAATTAGATTAAGAAATGAGACACTAACAGCACCAGATGAGTTTTGCTAATTTGTTAGCATAGTAACTGATGATGGCTGAATTTAATGCAGACATTGGCAATAGTAAGAAAAGCATTTCTAAAAAAGATGAATTTGTTAACGCTGAATATAAACTGAAATATCTGAACCTTTTTTCTGAAGGTATTTGTATGAAGTATAACCATGTATGGAAGTGAAATGTGGAGAATAAACATTCAGACAAGAGAAGAGAAGAGAAGCTTCTGAAATGTGGTGCTACAGAAGAATGCTCAAATTATATGGGTATGCTGATGCATAGTGATGCATCAGTTGGCACAATGAACTTGCATTTGGGAGGATGACAGATCGAACCCCATCAGACTGTACACATTGAAGTTTTCCTTGATTTCCCTTGATTGTTTGAAGCAAATGCCAGGATGGTTATTTTGAAAGGGCACAGCTTATTTCCTTCCCTATCCTTCCTCAGTCTAAGCTTTGTACAGTGTCTAATAATCGAGCTGTAAATAGGACATTAAACCATACTCTTTCTTTCTTTCTTCCTTCCTTCCTTCCTTCCTTCCTTCCTTCCTTCCTTCAAATAACTAATTAGGAGGTATTGAACTGAATTGCAAGAAAAAGAAATTTGTGGCACAACTAGACTAAAAGAAGGAATTTTGGAGCTGGGAGGAAGGAGGAGAGGGGAATAAATTGCAGAAAGAGACCAAGGTGTGAGTGAAGTATGAAGGTTCAAACGAACATAATTTGCAGAAGTTTCACAGACAGAAAGAGGCTTGCACAGAATAGAGATGGGTGGTGAAACTGCATCAAACCAACCTTCAGACTGATGATGACAACAACCATCCACACAGCATGTTTAAGTTAAGGAATAATATTAATGTGATAAGCATTTACATCCCACCCCTACTTTCCTCATCATCACATTGATTCAATCCCACAGACACTGGACTTGCATTTCAAATCAGTGGGTCTGAAACTCCCTTCTGGTCTTATAGATTTAAGTGTTCCTAAATCACTTAAGATGAATACTGGGATGCTTCCTATGAAAAGGACATAGTTAAGTTTGCATGAAGACTTTATCCTGCACAAGAAATTAAACCCTAATGTTCCCTGTTCGGCACTCACAGTTCGAGAAATGATAAATATCAGCACCCTTAGTGATGGTGCTGCAAATTTTTCCTAGTTTATACAAATGAGTATAATGAAGATACCCTTGTTGTATTTTAATTACTCTATTCAAAAACACAAGAACCACAGTGCAGGATACAGGAAGTGTTTTATGGATGCGAAGTTCACACAAGTGATGTGGTTTATTCTAGTATAGCTCACTAAAGTGAGGTGGATTAACACCAACTAAGTTGACATTTTGATTGCAGACCACAATACAGGTTCCTCCTGTTTCCTTTCACTTCAGCAGTTAAATAAATTAAATGGACATAGGTTACAGTAGTTATGCAGAGGTAAAGAGGCTCAGACAGAATAGAGTAGGGTGGTGAAACTGTATCACACCCATCTTCAGACTGATGACCCTGACAACCAAGCTGAGAGTATGTTTAAGTGACCTCAAAGTAACCCCAAAAAAGAATTTTAATAGCTTAAGTACCCGCAACATGAGGATCACTCTGATTACCAAAGAAAATCTCAGTTCTGCACAATGGATCAGGTTTGACTAATCTGATACTGACTGTTTTTCCATAATGGGTTCACCAATCCCTTCTACATTCACCATCAGCATAACAGGAATAAAGTTTACAAGTACTGGTATAGGAAAATATTCCATTATGGTTTTCAACATATAAATTTATTGTATGTCACAACATTCCCTTTGCAGGATAGTTAACTTGTTATTTCTGACACATGAAAACTTTAAGTGAGTAAAGGGACACAAATTAAGCAGCATCAGAAACCAGGTAAGAAGAGTGTACCATAACTGAAATTTATGAATTCATAATCTTTCTCCTTGCCATTTAACATGAAAGTGTGCAGAAGCCACAATATGATAAATCTCCACTCATTGTTGATTTTGTATTTATTTCTGTAAATGTACACCTTCCTCCTTCCATTCAATCACCTTAAGCTAAGCTGTAAAGAAGAGTCAGTTACATCATTCATCTGTCATTAATCTAAACTAAGGTTTTTTCCATATATTTACTGTTTATGGATTTTGTACCTCAGTAAGAATCGAAGCATCAGAAAGGCAGTCATGAACATGTTTAGACAACTTTCAAAGCTCTTAGCAAAACTAATCTGTCTTCGCTGTCAACAGCTGTCTGTTGGTGCATGAATTTAAGGAGAATATAGCATAGCCGACTTCTTCCAATGTGCAGTGTACAATTGTGACATAGTTTGTGAATTTGTAAAATTGTCTTCAAAATGCTCAAGCCAAAAATGAATTTTCTTGATTATATGGACGTCATAAAAGAGTATCAAAGACTGTGTGGTATAACCACCATTTAAAATGATAGTTATGTTACATACAAAATATTAATAATTATTGCTGCCTGACTACAGCCTGCCATAACCTGAACACACATCAGTGCTCATGTAAAAGAAGCTGAACTTCATAATTCCAATAGACTGCTGCACAAGAAAATTGTTAAACTGGTAAGACATAATCCTTTTTGTAATAAAATATATGCTATATAAAGTACCAGTATCAATATGGACATTACTTGACACAGCAAAACCTCTAAGCAACATTATATGGGAAGCATTAATTGTTAATACCCAGAGAATGAAAGTGTCAAACAGGCAGACTGCAACATTAATGCTGCATATGCAGAGATTATAAAACAAAGCTGTGTGAAAGAGTGGAAGGGGTGGTTGGCTTTGTGGTTGATAATCGCAAGAATTATGAGCTGGATGGTAATACATGGTAATACATTTTTGCCGTACGTATGTTTGTGGCATAAAGCTGTATATTTACAAAGATATAACTACTATTTTACCTACTTCTACTCAAGAACTCACTCAGCATACAGTAGCAGCTGTCAGGTAGAAACAATTTTCACTTGCTTTTGAAAATATCTTTGTTATTTACCATACATTTTTGAGAAGACTTTAATAGCTGTACAAGTCACTACTTACTGTCACAAAAGTTAGATAACAGTCAAGACCATGTTCCTTTAGAGCACTTGACCAACTCGGGTAGCTGAGGGCATTAGCATATCATTTGCAGGGTTCGGGAAGATGAGTCTGCCGAAGATTGAATCCACCTTGTGGCAAGCCAGCCAACCTGGATACAGTTTTTTGGCAGTTCCCAGTATCCACCTAGGTAAATACTGGGCTGGTACCCACATCCCACATCAGATACATGCTACGTAAACATTTAGAAAATGTTCCCACACTTGAACATGAGATTTGCACTAGATACAGAGAGATGGGGTACCCAGACTCCATCCAGGGAACAACTGTCACTAACTTTGTTTCAGCCTTTATAGCAATGATGACGCCATAGAAAAACAGGAAAAGGGAAATGAGAAGAATCAGCTTCTTTACAATACCTTATTTGTTTCAGTATTATATTCAGATTTGAAAAGATTGTTAATAGCAGATTTACTACGGAATAAATGTACTGTGATACTCCTGTCATTATTACTAATTGCTCAAACAAACAAAGGCCTACAAAATTTGTGGATTCAACACACAATTCTAATCTAATTCATTTGTGCAATGAATTTTGTCAGTCCAAATGAAGAATCACTGCAAAACAATCACTTCCTCAAAACACTCCTGATACACGTGGCTTCAGCCATATTACGGAGAAGACTGGGAATGGGATCTGGAAAATTACAAGAATTAATTATGTCCAAGAAATGTGTCTAAAAATTATCTATCTGTCAATTTTTATTGTTTATTGCATCAAAATTTTTCACAATTGCAGGAATAAATAATTGAGACAACCAAATTTCACAAAATTTTGCTACATGTTGATGCTGAAGAGTGTCCTGTTCCATCCTTATTCTGGACATTTTTAACAGTGGTGTTTTAAAATATATCTGAGAATATCTCAATAAAACTCAGAAAGCACATTTCACATTATAATTTCCATCATCTCCTCTACTGTAACCACTTTATGCTTTCAAATAACTATTCCAATGAGTTTTACATTTTGTAAACTTTGTTACAAGTTAGTCAGTAGGAGCATGTTTTAGTGGTTGAAACTTCACTTGGATCTCTTCTTTGCAGTAAAAATTATGATTTTTGAAATAAATCACCAAATCGACCACCTAAATGATCATGTTCGACAATGCTGAATGTATCCTAATGTGGAGAGAGGTGGGAAGATGTAATGCACCCAAAAACATAGTCAAACATGATCATTTTCGCAGTCCATGTGTTATGGTGTATGAAGGCATAACAATGCAGAACTCCAAAACGTTGGACAAAGTACATTCACCCGTCAACATTATTGTGGCTTTGTACGCTTACGTCAGCAGCTCAAGGTCTTGTTTGCTCAGGACAGGATGTGTATGTTGTCATCATCAGTATTTCATCATTGTCATTGATGCATGGGTCACCAAAGTGGCATCCGATTTAAAAAAAAAAAAAAAAAAAAAAAAAGACTTGCACCAGGTGGCCAGACTCCTCAAATGAGGACTCCCAATCACAGATGCAATAAGCACAATTTAGTTTTTGGACTCTTTCCCCACATGCAACTGTTCTGCCCCAACTTCATTTTTATGGATGACAGTTAACAACCACATCAAACTCTGCATGTGGAGCTGCTCTCTGAATGAGAGGATATTCGGTGAATCAAATGACCTGCCCATTCCCATCAAGTGCATATAGGATGCATCGGAGACACACATTGCAGCACGTCCACATGCACCAACGACCATCCAGCATTTGTCAACTGTGCTGGTGGATGAATGGAATGTCCTACAGTGAGAACCCTTTAACAACCTTGTGGTCAGCATGGGAACACACTGCAGAGCGTGCACCGCTGTCTATGGTGATCACACATCCTATTAAGAATCATGTTTCATCTTTTCTTGTAACATCCAGGGGAGCATCACGAATAGCAGTGACTTCAGTGTAATTATTGTCTTTGAGTAAAAGTGTTATTTCTGTTTATTTTACTGCATATTTCTTTCAGTTAAATATGTTTGACGTTGTACCAACTGCAGGTGACAGTCTGAATCATTATATTAGTCTGAAATATCAGGTATGCCAAGATCACTTTTAAATCTTTTTATTGATTACCAGTTTTGACAGATCTGTGCTGTTATCATTGCATCTTGTAAAACATTAACATTACTAGCCTGGTCAACATTGTAATGTTAAATGAATGTCTGCTAAAATACATCAGCACAACATGATGTATGTTTTATATTTGTGCTGGTTTATGTTTGATGTGCTGACGTTCCTTGCTATCTTTTATTCTAAGAGACACAATGTCACTATGTGACTTGCAAGTTTGTAAAGATCATGAACTTCTGTTAATGTGTTACAAGGTCCCATGACAACAGCCTAGATCTGTCCAGTCCGGTAAGTAATAAAAAGATTTATAAGCAATTGTGGCCTACCTGATATTTCAGAATAATATAACCATTCAGTTACCTTCCATACTATACTGCAGCAGTTCTTTCTACACAGCAAGTCCCTGTTTCATTAGGACTGCTTGTGTGAAATTCCACACCGCAATGTTATCTCTTGGTAAGGTATGATTCTTGAAGTTTCAGCAACAGCCGTGTCAAAGGACAAATTGCTAGTGTTGCTGTGGCAGACTTTCTGGCTGCTAAAGTAACAGTGCATAGAGGTGGAGGTGGAGCTGTGATGCAGCATCAAGTTTTATATTAATTTTAGTATTTGTGGGCGAAAAATTTTATTATACAGGGTGTTCAAAAACAGTGTTAAATACTGCGAGAAGTGGTAGTATGCATCAAAACAAGAAAAAATGGTACAAATGGCTCTGAGCACTATGGCACTTAATGTCTGAGGTCATCAGTTCCCTAGAACTTAGAGCTACTTAAACCTAACTAACCTAAGGACATCACACACATCCATGCCTGAGGCAGGATTCGAACCTGCAACCGTAGCAGTCACACGGTTCCAGACTGTAGCGCCTAGAACCGCTCGGTCACTCCAGTCAGCTTCAAAACAAGAAAAATAACTCCAGTAAACATGGGTCCTGAAATGTATACTTTTTGCAATAAACACATGTTTACAGGTGGTGTTCAATGTGGCATCCATTCATGACAATGCACCCCTCTGCCCTCCAAGTAAGGAATGATGCACCCTTTCAAGTATATCTGGTTGCTGTTGTACATGCATGCACGTATAGAAGAGACAACCCTGTAGTGTCTGCACATCATTGATTGGTGTAGTGTAGATCAATTCCTTCAGGTGTCCCCATAACCAAAAGTCTAGGGGACTGAGGTCTGAGGAATGAGCATACCAAGGTATGGGGCCCCCTGATCAATCCAGCAGTCCTGGTGCACAATCATGCATGACCCACATCTGTATTCGTCACTAAAATCATGCAGCCTCTAGCAACATAGGCAATACATCAATGAGAAAGTCCAGACAATGCACCCAGTTAACCTTTGTGGTAGCATGTATGGTCCTATTAATCTTTTGCCAAGTACATATGGTCATATGTTGATAGAGAATCAGTGTTGATGCCCTCTTTCCTTAAATGCTTGGGGACTTATATCTACCCATACATGCTGGTTGTGGAAATTCACAACACCATCTCCTGACAACCATGCCTCGTCAGTAAATAAAATCTTGGATGTTAACAGCGGTCTGCACCACACTTCTGCAACAGCCATTGACAGAACCGCCATCTGCCATGATGATCCTGTGGCCTTAGGGCTGAACACACTTTAGATGATACACGTACAGCAATTTATCATGAACCACCTGCCAGATAAGAGAATGACACACACTTTCTGCTGCTGCTGATCATCGCACATAGCTCCCAGATGTTTCTTCCACCAAAGGTAACACACACTCCTCCATGTCAGATGTGCAGACTGTGCGGGCCTTCCGCTGCCAGTCTTCCAAGGTGCAGGGGTATGTGTGTCCCTCAGATTCTGAAAAGTCTACCAAACAGCTTATCAGAGGGCACTCTGCACTGTGAATATTTTTCAGTGTGGGCTCACAGACTATGTCCATTTGCTAGACCATAGCAGAATAGCATATGCACCATTTCACTTGCCCAGTAGTAGGCTTCCATTGCTAACAAGTAATGGAAGAGAGGAAATGTAAATCTACTAAACCATTTGTACATACAGACAGAGTAATAACAGTAAACATATGACTGAATCCACATCTGGAAGAAGGTAAAAAGACCATGATACGTTCCCAGAGTTGACAGTACTGTACAACACGGCTCAAAAACACAATGAAAACTAATGTAGGCTACAATATAACTCAAACCACACAACTGACTTTTGACCACCTAATTGTAGGTAGAGCACTGTGAGTAAGATATCATAATACCATGCAGACACATTTGACAGAGCGCCAATGCAATGACTGTGCTAACATCCGTAACCACGCATCACACAAGCCCTTCCTTTAAACATGTGTTTACCTTGGAAAGTATGGATTTCCAGACCCTAGTTTATATTCAACACTTTCTTTTGAACACGCTGTATTTGACCCGAATAGAGAGAGCCAGGTTCCTGCTCACTCTTCCATGACAACACCCCAACCCACAAAGCAAAGACTGCCTATGATTTTTTGGCCAGCAAATGGATCACAGTCCTGGATCACCCACCATATTTGCTGGATTTTACCCCAGCCAACTTCTTGATATTCCCCAAATTGAAGTTGAGAGGACAATACTACAACACATTTATGGAAGCTCCAGATAATTGTACTGCTGTACTACATGCAGTTCCACAAAAGGACTACAATGACCATTTGAAAACACTTTTAAAACAATGTCAGCATGTATTGATAAAGGATGAGAAAATTTTGAATAAATACAGTGAATTTGTGAACATAATCCATTACTTTTATTTTTCACAGCCACAGCTGTAACACAACTCTGATACAAGGTGTGTGCAGGGTCCAAATTTCATCAAGCTATACTATGTGGCAGTGACATATCATGTGATAGTTATTTTTGTCTGTAAGTTTTGCATACCATGTCTATATCAAAATGAAGTACAGCAGAGCTACGAAATCTACAGGAATGGTACAATCCATGGGACTGACTGTAACAACACAGTGTCTCTAAGGATACAGCTTACTTTACTCAAGAGGTACGGTACTATTACAGAAAACTGAAAAATTTCCTTGACCCATTAGTAGCAAATTTTTTCAGTTGTAACTGGTAATGGACATGAGGCAATTTGGTTGCATTTCCAACCAGAATACAGCAGAGTCATCTAACCTTTTCTGCTGTTTATCATGATGTAACTGAGACAAGATAAGTAGCACCCACAAATGATGGTTTGAGGTAGACCAATATTCACTCATACTGTCTAATCATGATGGACACATTCTACATAACACTGAAGAAGGTCCAAATATCACCACATGAGATGTTTCTGCAATATGTAAATACCTCTCTCAGTACTGAATAGAGGATACTACATGGGCAGTTCACATTTCTGTATCATCTTCAACACGTATGTTTCATTTGATCATCGACTATGAGAGAAATTTTGTTGACAATTTGTTGCATGAAGTGCTGAGAGAGAGAGAGAGAGAGAGAGAGGGAGGGGGGGAGAGAGAGTGGGGGAGAGGGGGGGAGAGAGAGAGGGGGGGAGGGGGGAGAGGAGAGGGAGAGGGGGGAGAGGTGGGGGGGAGGGAGAGAGAGAGAGAGAGAGAGAGAGAGAGAGTGGGGGAGAGGGTGGGAGAGGGGGAGAGAGGGAGAGGGAGAGGGAGAGAGAGAGAGAGAGAGAGAGAGAGAGAGAGAGAGAGAGAGAGAGAGAGAGTTGTAATCTAGTAATAAAAATACCTGCAGATGAGTAGAAGCCACAATCTGTAAGGACAAAATAAAATTATGCAACATGAAGGGCTTGTTTGTAGTAGGTAATTTGTTATAAATATTACAGACACCTGAAGAACCAAAGATGTTGAAGGTTAATTTAAGGATAACTGTTACCTGGAAAATTTGTGGGGGAATCTGGAAGTAGTGAATACCAGATATGCACTATAAGAAGACTTATACACAAAGAAGAAAAATTCTTGTATGAAGCACTGACATTTCAGACATTAAAACATAGAACTAGTAATGGACTTGTACCTCCAATCAGAGGTGCCACACAATTTTTCCACCTGAGGATGACGAGGGGGAACACCAATAAATTTTTGTGGAACTACTATTTATTGTTTGACATAAGTTTAACATATTTGCACAAAAGTATGTTGGAAATCTAATACTGTATCTTTAATTCCACAAGGCTAGGAATTCCAGTTCCAGAATAAAGAACAATGTATAAAACTAACTTGATGTTTTAGCAATGGAAAATCCAGGATGGAACGTAACGATATTATGAAAGGATAGTTGCTACTCACCATAGAGTGAAGCAGCATCCCCACTATATAGTGAGTAGCAACTATCCTTTCCATAATATTGTAATCTGATATTTTTGTTTTTTACACAACCGAATTGTCACACATTGATGGAAAGGTTTATTACAATTAAGTACAAGTATAGTTCATTAGTTTCATGTTCCAAGGATAATTTGCATGATAAACTTGTAGTGATATGGAATGTGGTATTTCACATTCCCATCACAAATTAATTTGTAAATATGACTACATGCTGAACTCTTTTTAAACTTTTTATTACATTTTTAAACATCTACAGATGTGAGTTAGTAATACCTACCCTCCACCTTTTACACATTACATTAAAAGAAATTTTTTTGCAGAACAGGTGTTGTCAAGGAGAAACTTCCTTATTTTGTTTTCAAATTTTCTTTTGCTGTCAGTCAGATATTTTAAATCACTGGGTAAGTGATCAAATATTTTAGTTGCAGCATTGTACACACCTTTTTGTGCTGAAGACAACCTTAAAGTGTAGTAATGAAGGAAATTTTTCCTTCTGGTATTATAATTATGTACAATATCATTCCCTTTAAACTGCAATGGACTATTTATAATGAACTGCATGAGAGAATAAATACACGGTGAAGTGAGAGCCAGTATGTGCCACTCCTTAAACAGATGTCCACAAGATGATCATGAGTGAGCACCACACACTATTCCTAAAGCACATTTTTTAGCAATGCAGACTTCCTTTCTTAATGATGAGTTACCCCAGAAGGTTATTCCATATGACATTATTGAATGAAAATATAAAAAAATATGTCGACTTACTGATTCGTCTCTCCCAAAAATTTACAATGACCACAGGGTTATGTAAGTAAGTTACATATAAAACATTACACTATCAGCTTCATCATGCAGAATTAATTTAGGAAAAGATTGAGTTGTTACGTATTATAAAACATAACACAAATTCAGAAACAATGAGATAAGATTTTGTGGTGATCAGCACAAAGAAGTGTGTGCTTGTGAATTAATACTGAAAAATAGTTTGCTTTTAACTGCAACTGTATATAAATCCATATTGGGAAATTTCTAACTGTTTATGAGGAATCTGGATTCCTTACTATGCTATAAGACAGCAGCAAACAGTTAATAGTCTCCAGCGACTTCAGTGTAGATTTTCTAAAGGATTCTGAAAGGAAAAATGATCTGGAAACCTTACTTGGAGCCTAAAATTTTATCTCAGTAACTAACATTCCAGCACAAGAAACAGAAGACAGTTGGACCTTAATCGATAATATTTTCTTTAAAGCAAGAAAATAACTGTGTACGTCTTAACAAATGCTCTTTTAGATAATGACGCTCAGTTAGTTAGGATGAATAAGATAGTGCCTTACAGCATCGATATTCAGTGACAATCAGTTGGAATAATTCATGACTCCAGACCAAATGTTTTTAAGAATGATTTACAAGAGATGACTTGGGATGTAATTTATAATGAACCAAATGCTGACATAAAATTTAATCCATTCGACAATAAAGTCATATAATTATTTCAAAATAGCTTTCCACATATCCAGAAAGAACATTAAACAGCCATGTAAAAAACTGTGGATGACAAGATGAATTAAAGTATCTTGTGAAAGGAAAAGGGAAATGTACCCATTGGCAAGAACAAAGAGATTTCATTCAATATTTGCACAATACAAAAACTACTCAAAATTATTAAGAAAAGTTATTAAAAATTCAAAGAACATGCACATTATGTTGGAAATTGGTAATTCTGACAACAGAGTTAAGGCTATATGGAATGTAGTGAAACGAGACAGGACAACCAGTCACAGAATTGTACATCATCACTACTGAAGTAAATGGAAAGACTATAAATGATGAGTCACAGGTAGAAAATATGTTTAATACTAACTTATTAAATACAGTAGAAAGTACAGGGACAAACAGTTCAAGGGAAAATTCACACCAGTATTTGAAAAATCAACCCACATAGAATTCTATCAAATGGATGTATCACCAACTTCTCCTTCTGAAATTAACAAAATTATACATTCACTCAAAATTAAAAATTCATTTGGATTTGATGATCGTTACAATAGAGTGCTATAGATTTGTTCCCATATCATAAGCCCCATCTTATCTGAAATATGTAATGCATGACTATTGAAAGGCACTTTTCCAAAGAAACTGAAATATTCCACTGACAAACCTCTCTGTAAGAAAGGTGATAGAACAGATGTCAGTAGTTAATGACTTGGTCCACTGCTGCCATTTTCCAAAATTTTGGAGAAGGTGGTGTATTCCAGAATAGTATCTTACCTAATCGACAATAATATCCACAACAAACATGAATTTGGATTTTAGAAGATCTGCTTCACTGAAAATGCCATTTACATGGTCACTCACCAAATTTTACAGGCATTAAATAATAAAACAGTGTCAGTTGGTATTTTCTGCAACCTATCTAAGGCATTTGTCTATGTTAATAACAATATTCTCTTAGATAAACTGATGTTTTATGGGGATGATGGTATAAGCAACAAATGGATAATGTCATATCTGACAAAACACATGCAGTAAGTTTTACTTAGTAAGTCAACCCATGTAGTCCAGGTACATTACTCTAACCGAGGAGAAATCATGCACGGGGTTCCCCAAGGCTCAGCCTTAAGCCCACTAGTGTTCCTCATATAGGTAAATGATCTTCCGTCTGATAGACAAGAAGCAGAATTAGTTCTTTTGCAGATGCAGTCCAAGCATACACACAGAAACAGAAAAAATAGTAAACAATGTTCATAAAAGTATCATTGACTGGTTTTCTGCAAATGGTCTCAGCCCCAATTTTAAAAAGACATAACATATTCAGTTCTGCAGGTCTAGGGGTACTGCACCACTGACAAGTGTAACGTGTGGTGAGGTAATAATAAAAAAGTTAGAAACTTCAAAATTCTTAGATGTTCATATTGATGAGAATTTAAACAAGAAAACGCACATTTTGGAACACCAAAACAACTTAGTTTGTATTTAGAATCTCTGCAGATCTTACAGATAGACGAATCTGTAAGTTGACATTCTGCATATCTTCATGCAGTAATATCATATGGAATAATGTTCTGGGGAAAGTCATCTTTAAGTAAAAAGTCTTTATTGTTCTAAAACAAGCTGTAAGAGTAATATGTGTCACACACCCATGATCATCTTGTAGACATCTATCGAAAGGGTTGGGAACTGTTCACCTCACATTTACTATCTCATGAAATTTGTTGTAAATAATCCACTGTAGTTCAACAGGAACAATATGTACATAATTACAATACCAGAATGAAAATTGGCATTCATCACTACACATTAAGGTTGTTTTCAGCAAATTAAGGTGTGCACAATGCTGCAACAAAAATTTTTGGTAACTTACCTAGTGATACAAAATGTCTGACAGACAGAAAAGTAAAATTTGAAAACAAACTAAAAAAGTTTATCCTTGGCAACTTCTCTTGTTCTGTAGAATAATTTCTATTACCGTAATGTGTAAAAGGTGATGGGAGGAATTAGTAGCTCACATTTGTAGATGTTTATAAAGAATTAAAAAAGAAGTTTACAACTGTTCAGCATATAGCCATATTTAAAAATTAAGTTGTGCTGTGCATGCAATATTATTCATTCCATGTCATCACAATTTACTGTGCAATTGATCCATGAAACATAAGACTAACTAACTAACTAAATGTGCCTGAAGTAACTTGTTTTAGGAGTTCTGAAATGTGCTTTTTCTTCTTTAAATTCTCATCAATATGGACATCTAAGAATTTTGAATTTCCACCCTACTTATGTTTCCTCAGCATGTGTTATACTTATCATTGTATAATGTCCCTAGATGTGCAGAACTGAATATGTTGTGTCTTCAAAAATTGAGGGCGAGACCATTCACAGAAAACCAGTCAATGACCCTTTCAACAACATTGTTTACTACTTCTTATCTTGCTGAATGTATGCTTGGATTAATAACAATACCACTGTCATCTGCCAAAAGAACTGATTCTGCTTGATGTATATTACATGAAACATCATTTAGATACACGAGTAACAATATCAGGCCTAAGATTGAGCCTTGGCGACCATCGTATGTGATTTCTCCACAGTCAGAATAAGGTCCCTCAACTACATCAGTTGGGTTACCAAGTACAACTTTTGCATGCTTTTGGTTAGATATGTTGCTATCCATTTTTATGTAGAAGAATATTGATTCTGCAATCAAATGCATTAGATAAATCATGGAAAATACCAACTGGTACTGTTTTATTATTTAATGCTTGTAAAATTTGGTAAGTGAACACGTAATGGGATTCTCAGAAGAGCAACTCTTATATAATCCAAACTGTGATTTGCTGAAGATATTATTGTTGCTCAGGTGGGATACTAGTCTCGAATACACCACCTTCTCAGAAATTTTGGAAAATGGCAGCAGTGGATATTGCAGTTTCTCTGCAAAAATGTCTTGCAATAGTCATGCATTGCATATTTCAGGTAAGACTGGATGTATGATATGGGAACAAATCCTTAGTACCCTATTGGAAATACCATGAAATCCAAATAAGTTTTTATTTTTGAGTGAATGTATAATTTTCTTAATTTCAAAAGGAGAAGTTGGTGATACATTCATTTGATTGAATTCTATGCTGGTTGCTGTTTCAAATATTGCTGCAAATTTTACCTTGAACAGTTTTTCCGTATACTCTCCCTTGCATTGTCCGATGGTGGCCTCCCCATACATTTTCTACAAAAAACTCAGCCACTTCACTTCCGCTACTCATATGTAGGCCATGTCTTTTACATCCTCATCTCCCAATTGTAGCAACAGGCACTGCATTCATATGAGATACCATTTTAGTCAGCAGCAGCCCTCTCAACTGTTCACAACACGCACAACAGAGTTAATTCAAGTCTGGTCATGTCACTGTAGAAGCTCCAGAAGACTCACATTTGTGTGTGTAATTGCTGCTCCTAATTTCATCCAGGTCACCCCTAATGCTCTAATTTCTATCCTTAGCCAAGCTGTTCCTCAGTATACATACTACAGTAATATGACCCTCTATGCTAAAATCTTTGTATAAATACTGTATATCCTCTGTCACCTGGCTAAGCCTAGCACTTGGCTTCACAATATCTGTGACCTGTCATCCTGTTCCTAGTTTGTCTCCCCATCTGGCTTACACAAATCTACACTTAGTTCCTTTTTTGTAAGTCTGCTGTAACCTACTGTGACCGACAGCAGGCTGAGGCTCTCCCCTCCTACTTCACATAACAAGTCAATTTTATTTGATACCATAAGCTCAAATGTAGATGAAAAAGTTGAAAAGCAGGTCCCTTTTACCAATGCTTGTCACCTTTAAAAGTAATCAACAGTCATGCAGTTTGTTTAGGTAAAGACAGTGTGAACTTTTTTAAATAGATAAAATGCAGGAATTAAAAGCATTACAAAATACATTTTATTCCAAGTAATAAGTATTTTTCTTTAGTTTTAGTGTCTTCCTAAATAATAATAATAATGGTGTGCTTTTTTATACAGTCATTCAAAAAGAGGACCAACTTCAAAGAATTGTCAGATGCACAAAGAAAATAAGTTTTCTTGCCCTGCCACAGGTGAGTAGGTTATGTCTAGTGCAGAAAAATAATTTTCAGTAAACAGCCACCTGACTGGTCTATGTAAGACTAGAACAAAATTAGCATGGGAGAAAACTCACTAAACATTTATTATTATTTCAATATAACTAGAATGTTCATGAGTAATCAGTATGATAATTCTGCTTTAAAAATTACTTAGTATCAATTTTGATTTTGAGATGTCTAAAAATAGTTCAGCTTTCCACTAAAAAATATACTAATATTCTCAAATGAAGTAACGTGAAGAACAATTGAGCTGCCAAATATTTACATGTGTGCTTCTCTGTGTTAGACTTGTATTGGAATCATTCAGTAAAAAACTGTGTGTGCTGCTTCTGATCAACTGATTACTATATTTCATTTGGGCAGCCTCCAATTTCCTTCCCCCACCCTCTCCCCCCCCCCCCCCCCACCCACCTACCACCCTTTGCTCCCACTCCAAGTTATACCAAAAAGAAGAAAACCAGAGGGAGAAATTTTATTATAAAATCCAATTTACACATTACTTAATCACCTCACTGACCAGTTGCAGAGAAATATTAAAATTGCCAGACAGAGGAAGGATATACACAATGGCTTTATTGATGCAATGATCCTGAAACTTCACTTGAATGAATTACAGTAAAAACAGAAAACTTAAGTCAGGATATCTAGATGACGACTTGAAACCTGCTATGCCTGAATGGGAGATACAGACTGTTAGTAGATTCAATTCTACTGGAATAATTGTTACTCTGCAGCAGATTAAACCTTCTTACGTTATAACAAAACAGGATAAAGTATGGGAGAGGACCTTGCTGAAATACAGTTAGATTGTTTCCAACTACCTGTTTTAATACCACCAAATCACTTCACACTGAGATCTGAATCCAAGAAAGGTGGTGCAGCTGGAACAAACTGCTGCTGATTTGGGCAGAATAGCATTCAAAATCTAAAAACCTCAATCTGTGAATCATTAAACACTCAACAGCCCCTAGGATTTGCATTTTGGTTGAAATATCACTAATCAGGGAGTATCTAGATATAATAATGGAAGTCTGACTACAAGTGAATATACACACATGACACACACACCATCCATATCAGGTGGAACTAACCTTTGGGCTCTGTAGTGCACAAATGTGAATGTGTACACAAGAAGAAATTGCACCACAGTAATGCCAATATGACAATGAATTCTTGTAAAGTGCAAAAGTCATCCAACTTTGTGACAATGTGAAGCCCTCTCAAACAAGTTAAAGTACCAATGAGAACGATTTTAACATTGTTTTCAACATTCCAGTACTTTAATATGAGCCTCACACAATGTATAATAGAAAATATGACAAAACTGAGTGTTATCCATAATAAAAAGTGCCTGAATACAGCAATTTCCAAGAATCTCGACATCTCCATTTTTCAATATTCCAAAAAAAAACCCAATGAATCATTATATTTTACTATACAGTTGAAACTTAGAACATAAAATTCAAAAGTTATATTTAATAGCCTTTACACTTCCATGCTTTTGTTGTCAGGCAATTCCACAACATAAAGCAAATGTTTGCTAAGCAGTTGTTGGACAAAATGCATATTGTTCCGCATATTTCTCTTTCATATTCAGCCAGTCTTTTACTATAATATTAGCAGCTGTTGTACAACACATTTGTTGGATCATCATTAGTAAGGTGTTAGAAGATTCAGAATATTCTGAAACAATTCAGGAGATGAAAAGTGGAACACACACTAGGAGTCGACAATGCCAAAGAGTAAGAAGAGCATGACTGCACCTTCAAATGAAGATCTGAATATAGACTGTAACCACATTGAAACAACAAAGGAAACAACATGCAAAGAAAGATGTTCACGTTTCAATGATCATATTCATTTTAGAGAGTGCCTGTACACATATAAGACAAAAGTTTAACTGGATAATTTGTTTCTACAGTACATGAATGGACTCATCTAAACAACACACGGGGAAGGAAGACAATACAAATAAACAAAGATCTGCCTCAGTCTCATATTATATAAGAGAAGAAGAAGGCCAAAGCATTCATGTATGTGCCTCAACAGTCAATAAACTGACAGGTAAGAGTGATTTTATTTATAGCCTAAGCAAAACGTCTGTAGGAGACACTCAGGCCTATTAGCAAAATATATAAACTGGACAGTGTACAAACTCAGGATAATCGAGATGGACAAGCTCACAAGCTGCAGGAAAGAGACAAAGAATGCACAGAGTTAATTAAGAATGATATATTTAAAGCATAAATGCAGATCATCTCATTACTCTAGAAATAAAATTAGGCAGTTGTATCTTCCAACAGAGTTAAATCTTTAAAAAAATGCATGATGGGTACCGTAGTTCTCACATTATACAAGGTTTGTTGGGCTGCTCTCTTTCAAAGTATGAAAAGGTATTCTGCAAATGTTTCAACTTAGGCTTCGGAAATCCTCATAGTGATAGTTTCTCAAACTTTGCGCAGTTCTTGTTGTACATCAGCTCAAGATTTGGAATTAAAAAATAACATAAGAACAGATTATATGTTGCACAAAATAGGGGCAAAAATATTTTCTGATATTTTAAATGAAAATCAAAACAACACTGACAGCCTGTTTCAACTGCCAGCAGAATCAACCCGTACCTGAACTGTCTGTTGGAGAAGTATTTTACTCCAGACTAGCTTGGCTTTATAACTGCACAATCTTAAAGTATTCACAAAAGAAAGCACACAATGTAGTTAACTGCACATGGGTTGAGAGTGACTCAGGATGGGATTGGGGGGGGGGGGGGGGGCAAATGAAATTGCATCTGCAGGAGAGATCGCTTAACTCCCTTAAACAAAATAGCTAATTAAAGGAGGTGCACAAAATCTTAAGTCTTGGGATGTTTTCCAATTCTAAACAGAAATTATACAATCATGGCAATGCTTATGAGTTACACTAAAAGCTCAAAGACATTTGGAGGAATTCAGTTTACTTCCCAATAAGTGGGCATAGCTATTTGTCTCATGGTGGGGTTTTTGGTATTATTGAAAAAGGCCTAATAAAACATGAAACAATCACTTTGTCCCAGAATATCATGATATATTGGGGAAAGTGCACGGAGGTTAGAGTTTGGGATAAGACTGCTATAGTCACAACATGAAATCAATCTCCAAACATGTAATGAAAGCCAAATTGTCTTTTATGGTGCCTAAGACAAGAGTAGTGCATTATGTAATAAGACCTAAAACCAGGACACAATGCCTTTTCAGAATACTTACTTACTTCAGAAATAGATGTTGAGGTGCGGAAACGTGGGGAGAGAAGCGTTTCAATAATATTTGAAGCACCTCAACTTCCATCAGTGATCACATGGGAGCAGTAATAAAGCTTTTGATGTGAAGAAATTGATGTCTTATTTTGATAATTACCAATAGGAGAGTAAAGAGTTCTTTTCAAAAGTTGTATAAGGGAATGCTAATGATACTGAAGAAAAAATTCTGTATAATGAAGAATCTTTACATTAAAGACGACCGTGTTGCAGCATTCTTTTTTTAATTTGGAAACAAAGTAAATCTAGCTATTATATTAAAATATGTACTCTTTCTTTAGAAGTCATTTGAACGTATGACTATAAGTTTAGGATGTGAGAAACAGATTTCGTTACTGTGGAAACTTCTGTTCAATTTACAAATCTATTGTTAACTTCTTATTCTGATATTGTCTACAAAATACAATGTACATAAGAGCTCACTGATTTTAAATGCCTAGAATGTATAGCTATGGTAGAGTTTTGAAATTTTTTGGATCAGTGACGTTAAGTAAAACAAAAAAATACCTCTCCTGTAAAATTTTGTAAATGGCACTTGTTGAATTTCATCAAAATAGTCCTCAAATATGGAAAGTTCTGGCACAACTTACATACTTTAGGAGTAAGGGAGACCACCCACAAAATAGCAGAATTGTTGAGTCATTGACAGAAACATACAAAAGAGAAAGTAAACTTCCTAGCATTCGGTATAAATCCTTTGCCAACATACAGTACATAGACGCATGCACACACATCTGTGCCAGTTACTAGAAACACAGTTGCAGGATTGCGTTTCAGAAGGTGGGCTAGAGTTAGTGAGGGTTGTGCTGTGTGTGGTGGATAAGGGAGAGGCAGGAAGAGGGTTTTGGGTGGGAATCTAGCAGTATCAAGGGAGGTAACAGGATTGTTGACTAGGAATTTGGGATGGAGGAAAGTGGTGGCATGTGCATGGGCTAGGCATGTGATACATGTGTACCAGAATCCATGGATTGCGGCACATGGTGATGGTTATGCTGAGACATGGATTGGGAAGGGAGAGCTGTCAGGTAGAGGGTATGGGGACAGTGGGCTAATGGAGACTGAGGCTGGTATGTTTACAGGAGGAAACATGCCTAGCTCATGCATAAAAAGAATTTATACCATAAGCTAGCAAGGCCTGTTTCCCTTCTGTGTGTGCCTGTTGATGACTCCATGCTTCTGCTTTTCAGTGAGTGGTCTACCTTACTCCTTTAGTATTTAAATAAGTTAAAGTATGCATCTGTTGTACGAAATTTCTTGTAAAATGTAGCACTGAGTTGCCAATATGCACAAACAAAAGACAGCTGTTATCCTTTCCACACCAAAAAAATCCCTTCCACACAGCCTAGCCATCTAGGGGCAATGTATCTTCAGTGAAAGAATCCCAAAGCCCAGTATACTGAAGGCATGATGAAGGTTTTCACAGTCAATACACTCCAAACCTAGTCCACACACAGATTTCCCATGACATCCTTACACACACCCCCAAATCTCCCACCACCCCAAGAAACAGCTATAAAGGAGGGCCCTTCCTCTTCATGCAATATCACCCTGCACTGAAACAGCTGAACCATATCCTTCGCTAATGCTCTGACTACCTCTCATCCTGCCTTTAAATGAAGTGCATCCTACCCAAGATTCTTCCCATCCCCACTAAAGTGGTGTTCCATCCCCCACCCAAAATCTCATCTGTCCTTCTGCCACTCTCAACCCCAACCAATGTGCAAGACCTGCCCATTCACCCACCCAGCACCTCCTACTCCAGTCCTGTCACAGGCTTAAGCAACATAACAGAGGTCAGGTCACCTGTGAAATCAGTAATGTCATATACCAACTCTGTTGCAAACACTGCACAGCTTTTTATGCTGCAGTGACAAAAAGAGTCATGGATTAGCGGTATGCACATATACAGATGGCAATACTATCATGCGCACGCAGTATAAAAGGGAGTGCATTGGTGGTGGTGGTTGTTGTTGTGGTCTTCAGTCCAGAGACTGGTTTGATGCAGCTCTTCATGCAACTCTATCCTGTGCAGGCTTCTTCATCTCCCAATACCTACTGCAACCTACATCCTTCTGAATCTGTTCAGTGTATTCATCTCTTGGTCTCCCTCTACGATTTTGACACTCCACACTGCCCTCCAATGCTAAATTGGAGATCCCTTGATGCCTCAGAATATGCCCTACCAACCGATCCCTTCTGCTAATCAAGTTGTGGCACAAATTTCTCTTCTCTCCAATTCTATTCAATACCTCCTCATTAGTTATGTGCATTGGTTGGGTTGTCATTTGTACCCAGATGATTTATGTGAAACAGTTACGGTATGATTATGGTCGCAGGATGGGAATTAACAGCCTCTGAACACAGAATGGTAATTGGAGCTAGACACATGGGATATCCCATTTTGGAAATCATTAGGAAATTTAATATTCCAAGATCCATGGATGTCTGAAGAACTGACTATGGTATTATCCTTGGCTGGTGGCATCATTCTTGTTTAAAAATAATGTTGATTACTCTCGTCACAACGTTTGCATCCATATTTTGTGTAGCTCCCTCCTCTTTTCTCGTAATGTTATCATGGTGTTCATGAATTTAAATCACCTCTCTATTAAAATATACATCATAATGTGTTATCTTAGCTAAAATGTTGCTATCATTAAATTTTACTTCATGGCCTGCAATCTAAAAGGCATTCCCACTCCAATTGATTTAACACTTTGTCCAAAACGATAGTTCAGCTGAGTAGTAGTACTTCTTTGTGTACTTGGCCACAACTACACAGAATTTTATACACACCAGCATTCATTAGTGACAGACATCTTGGACTACTATTAAGCATTCTTTTATTTTTCCTGTTGGACTTGCAAATCATTTGAAGCCAGTTCTTGGCCAAATATTTACTTATTCGATTGAAAACTTCATTAATAACAGACAGGAAAACTTTTCCAGTGGGCAGCCATTGTTCCTGATACATACTGGAATTAATTTTTATACTTTTTTGGTGTAGTGCTTGTTCCACGTCCTTACTGGAATAACCTTTTTTTTTTTTTTTTCAAAAAAAGTAACTGGACAGTTATTCTTGTAAATAAACCTGCTCACATATTTTACCAGCTCCATCCATCAATTTTTGTCTTGGATGAGGGTTACATTGCTCATGGAAGTATCAATCTGTGTTTTTACTTTCCTGTACAATTTATGGCACTAAGTTACCATCTACCTATTTGATTCTTAATGCATCTAGACAATTAAGTTCCCATTGCTCACTTTCTCTACTGTAAATTGCATTTTTGGGTTGATACTAATGAGATGTACCAGAAGACATCCAACTCCTCTTGCTTTGGGTGCACCCTATGAAGTTATCATTCATATAGCAGTACCACTTAGTTGATCTGTTCTGTATGATGTACATGGTAAAATATCTCCAAAAAGAAGTTGGCAACAAATGGACGAAGCTGGGTGCCAATGGCAAACCCATCAATTTTATTATAAAGTTCAATGTTGTACTGCACATAATTGTTGTAACACAATGTCTAAATAAAACGTATATATCCACCTGATAAATTCTTTGACCATGGTCCCTTAAACTAGAAGTTTTAACTGAGGCCATATCCTTTCAATTCTTTAATAATTTTCCAATACTATATTGTTTTCAACTTTTGACGCAACCTTCACATGAGTTACCTTCAAGGAATGTACATCCATATTTAAATTCAGTCACACAATTCTTACCCATCAAAAATGAAGGATCATACACCAAATTTTGATGAATTTCAATTAGGAATATGTTCTCAAACAAAAATCTTTATGAAGACATCATTTTTCAATTTACCCATATATGGACAAATTACATATAACCTGAATTTTAAAATAAATAATAATAATAGTGTAGCAACATAATACAAATGAAATTTTATAGATTTCACCGTCTTCTATATGCCAAACCCATCATTACCAAATATTAACATCCTCTTATCTTCCTCCTTGTAGTTTCTTGTCAGTTTAAAGCATAGATATATTACAAGTGGGACAGGTAAAGCATCTGTCAATTGATTAGCCACAGCAGATGCATTCACTTATGAAGACCTTACACAGTGGTTGTGCTCATAACTGTATTAACTGTAAGTTCCAGAAATTTCTTCAAAACATCTCATATGCATGGTGAAAACAGGTTCTAACTTTGCATCGTGAGACATGGAGATAAAACTGATGATATGTTCGGAAAGGGAGCACACACAACATCAGTTTTAACATTTTTGCAACATCTTAACAGGAGGAGCGGTACCAAGTTGAATAAGGTTATTGGACTTGTTGAAGGAAACTGAATGACTGAGCAGGAATTTCAATGTACCTTCCCCTGCACAATCAGACTGTGTAGTCATCAGTATGTTGTCAATCAGTTGCACATCTACTCAATTCATATGGACCACTCCTTCAAATCTGTGGATTATGGTAAGTACTGGCTGAGCAACAGCACTTCTGTAATGTGTAATTTTTTGTGAGACGCCGTTCAATGATTATTTAAGAGATAGCTGTATCTTTAGGACTCTCCTTGAATGGCAGTGTTTTATCAGTTATTATACCTAAGTACTTAGCATATTTGCTGTAAACAGAACTCCTACTGTAGCACATCCCATTTACTATCTCACTGTTACTCAGCTAAACATCAGAAATCTCATTTTAATTATAGCAGCTTGGGGCTTTGGCTTTCACTGGCAATTTTAGCACTATCTGTCCACTTTTCAATTATATGACTTTTATAACAAATCTGCCACTCACATGTCCACACTCATTCATTATAATTTCTCATTTTGTCTGTCTTTTACAAGATTCAGTAATCTTGCACACAACACAATAATATATAGTTACCGCTTGCTCAATGTGTTGTATTGTTCATGGACTTCTCAGCTTACACAACAGATTATGTGAACTCCCTCTGAAATCTTAGCTCTAAACAATTTGCTTGTTAGGTGTTTGCTAACTATGGGGAGACAGTCTGTTTACGGGCTGTTAACAATTTTTGCAGCACAGACCACTGTGAGATGTTCAGGAAGACAGTCAAAGAGGTCCTGGAAGGTAATGACAGGGATGTTGAGCCATGCTGACTCCAGTGCCATGGCCAGCTGCACTAGGTTTCTAGGCTGAGGCTCCATGACACATACAGCCCGATTGACATGGTCCCACAGATTCTAGATTGGGTTTAGCTATCATGAGTTTGGTGGGCAGGGGATTACAGTAAACCCATCCTGGTGTTCTCTGAACCACACACATACACTGTGAGCTGTCTGACATGTAGCATTATCCTGCTGGTAGAGGACATCGTGCTGAGGAAGCAAACAATGAGCAGGGGTGGACATAGTCTCCATGGATAGATGCACACTTGCGTTGATCCACTTTGCCTTCCGGAATGACAAGATCACCAAGGAATGCCACAAAAACATTCCCCAGACCACAACGCTCTGTCCTCTGGCCTGGACCCTTTGCTTTCAGGCATTTCACACTGTCCCTACCAACAGCCATCTATCCGATGGAGCATGAAATGTAATTCACCTGAACAGGCCACCTGTGACCACTCAGTGGATATCCGGTTGCAGTATTGCCATGCAAATTTCAGCCTTTGTTGCCAATTAACAGCAGTCGGCACGAGTGCACGAAGCAGGCGCCTACTGTGGAAATCCGTACACAGCAACGCTTGCTCAGTAGTCATTGCGCAGACTGTTGGTGGCCCCTTGGTTCATGTGAGTGGCCAGTTGCTCAACAGTTGCACATCTAAACCCCTCTACACATCTCTGCAGCCACCATTCACCCCTGTCATCTAGGGCCTGTGGTGCATGCCTCAGTGCCAGATTCGAATAGTGCCATTTTGCCATGCACAGTATACTTTAACAATGGTTACACTTGAACAGTTTATAAACATAGCCATTTCTTCCACCCTTGCCCTGAACACCATGATGATCCTCTTTCGGATGGCAGATAAATCGCTCTGTTCCTGCATTACGACAACGACTGCACTGTTTTTCGCGTCCCTCCAAAATGCTTTATATACCCTCCACTGCTAGTGCTACCACATATTGTTTGTGAATGGTTACCGCACAATGATTTTGAACGTGGGTCGTGGTCACATTAATGTGACTAGACTATGTATAAATGATCTTAATATGTGGCTATGCACTCTACATTTGTGAAGCAGTTTATACAGTAGTGAAATATAATTTTTTCTTAATCCTGACAGCATGTTGCTTCAAGATATTGATAATATCATCATAGTGTTGAGCAGATAAACAGTATTACCTTGCATGGGTTGCATCATTCTGGACTTGCAACATTCTGGACTTAAATGCAGCCACAATAAATTCCAATGTGCAGTCAAAAGAAAAAAAGAATCAATGAACACAATGGCACTCTCTCTTGTCCTTCCTTTCTGTTATGATTTAATGCCCTGCTGACACTGTGGTCAGTAAGCACAATGGTGGCTGGATTCCGATATGGACCCCCTCCCCACTCCAGTTACAACATTCAGATTATACAAATGATTTTCCTTTCAAGTATTAGTAATAGAGTAGTAGTAGTAGTAGTAGTACACATTGCAACTGATCACAGATTTCTAAAAACCATTTTCTAAGCTGGAGTTTGTGCTAAAAAGGTAGACTCGTCATCAACCAAAAGCTGGTTTGAAAGCTACAGTGCTTTACTAGGCGCAGTCCTATTGCAGATATCATGTCCTTGCTTTCCTCCAACTTTTGAAGTGACTTGTAGATTTACAGACAGAGGGGAGGGGGTGATGTACAGTTTGGTGTGCACTCCAAACAGTGGTGCAGCTTGGCAATTTTTGATATTATTGCCAGAGGTGAAAGAAGCGAGAAGTGATAGGAAAAAATTCCTAGGACCAACTGACAATTAAATCCCAGACCTTTGGTTATATTGTCTGACCCTTAAATCACTGACACACCAGAGTTTTTAGTGTGGATGGAAAATTCCTTTTCACTTTACATGAGCAATTCTAAAATAATGCCATGAGATAAGGTCAGTCTAACAATAAACTGATTGTATCTTACCTTGGCAGTTTCACATTTACATTAATATTACTTCAGTTTATTCAAAACAACGAACCTTAATCTGCCACAGTTCTCCAACATAAACGGACAATGGTACCACCACCACCACCACCACCACTACCACCGATGACGACAACAACAACAACAACAACAATACATTCTTTGAGTTATCTCCTCATCACAATGTTGAGCAAACACACTTCTGCACACATAAGGTATTCATTTTTACTTTCTTTTGTAGCACACAAAGTCACCACATGTAAAGTTATTCAGATACATACATACTTGTGCTGTAGCTTTTAAGTGCCCACAAATTATTTCACACACTTTGATATCAAACTTTTTTCAGTTCACATATGTAAATTTCCAGTGACCACTGATATTACATAATTTACTAAAAACTTGTGTTGCCTGGGAAATATGTCCATTCTGAGTAATGGAAAAATTGGGGTGGCGATTTACTACTGAATAAAAAGCAAAGACATTACTTGTTCTACTGTTTCCATTCAGTATTCCCAGTATGCACCAACCACCTGATTTTTAACATCTGTTCATCTGATATGAGGATACTGTACCTCTGCATTTATAACAGGTACTCAGCCAAAACAGTAGATTTCAACAGGAAAATACAAGTAGTAGCTATCATACACCCACAGAGAAATTGTAGATAGCTTGTAGGTTTATTGGTGGTGGTAATATCAACCATGTTCATGAAAATCATGCAATAGTGACTACTCGTGCATACTAGCAGTTGAGATATTTTAGCAGCTTTTTTAAGTCATTTCAGGTTGCTTGTGCAAACGATCGTAGATTGTGCATCATAATGAACACTTTAATTGAATTTATTTGTCAGCTGTAATAGGTGTTTCACAACTGGCAATCACATGAGTTTCATTATCTAATAAAATCTTTAACAAAGAGGGGCCTTAGCTTTCTTCATACCTCCTGCAGTTGTCAAATAATGTCTTCTAAGCCCAGATTTGTCTTGCTACAGGAGAATAACCGAAACATAGTTTATTTAGAAATTCGCTACATATTGGACTATGGGCCGAGATTAAACTATAAGTTTGAAACAAAGTTGGCAGAATGCAAGTTGGCAGAACACAAGTTGGAAGAACGCAAGTTGGCAGATGTTTTTTCAATAGATACATGACTATTTATTAATTTGTTCTACTGATGTGGAACGTTTAACAGTTTGGGTCAGTTTACAAAAGCTATTGAATGCAATGTTAAGTGCTTCGATGTTCTGTAAGTTTGAAAATTACAGTGCTTTCAACTGAGGAACTTATTTTTTCCACTGAACACATTTCGACAAGGCAATAAATACACAGATTTAGTGCAGGAGGCATTCGCAGAACAGTTTCTGGAAAGAGCTGCACTTCACCATAATACAGTTTGTTGACTTATTGAGAAATTTCCAGAGAGAGGCTTGCAACCTCATATAAAGCAATTAGGCAAACAGTGAAATTGTTCATGTATAAAATGGCAGCAATACAAAAACTGAAGGATGCATATCATGAAAAGCAAATCTGCTACTGAAGATAGTTTTCATCTTTTATTGAGAGGAATAACACCAAATTCTTGCTGTCACCTTCTGTGCTGAAGAGGCCTCATTTCACCTCTCGTCACATTAACATACAAAATCACATCATTATGATCAATGGAGAATCCTCGTGCTGTGCTTGAAACACAATTGCTCGATCAAAAAATTTGGAGTGTGGGTAGCAATACCCAGGCAGCTCATTTTTGGACCTTTATTTTTTTTAAAGAAACCATGAACAGTAAATGTTATTGTTTAATGATCCACAATTCCATTGGCCAGCTAAATGAAGACAAAATCAAGTACTCATTGTTTCAACAAGATGGCACTGTATACACAGTTAACAATTCTGTGCATCTTCTGGAAGAGTGTTTTGAGAAATGCATCACCTCAATAAACCAGCCCCCCCACTTGTCTGTAGAAAGGGTTTTCCAATAGAATTAAGAGTGTGATCGCAAAGACTTGTATAGATATCTCTGATCATCATTTCCTGAATATATATGTAACTGCAAAGCTACTTTCTGAACACACTGCGTCTGAATTATGCCTGGTATCAACAAAAATACAGACTGTGTTTCTGGAGCTATTTTACATTACCACACTGGTCAGAAATACATCTGTCCTAAGCAGTAATAGATAAGATCACTGTTCTATGAAGAATCTGTATTGCCAAACAGAACTGAATTATTGTTTCAGAAAAAAAGAAGTTATTGCCACTACACCAGCCCATGTATCTTTCTTCCCTCCACCCAACAGGGTGAAAATAGTTAAAGCCCAGCCATTGGCAGCCAGTAGCGTACTCTTCTAAACATCCACTGTCTAGTAGTATTAAAGAAAATTACTAGCATTGCGAATATCAAGTAAAAGAATTGCAAAGAAAACTTTTTACATAGCTTTTCATGTACAAAAAAGAGCGTAGCACATACATTCAGTTACTTACCGCAACAGACAGTAATGCTTCCTAATTGCCCCTCTGTCCCCCCCCCCCCTGCCCCGCCCCTTCTTCACACTCTCTCTCCATTTTTACAAGCTCAATTACTCAATAAATTGCAGGAAATTTTGATTTAAAAACCACTAAAGCCGTATATTTAAAAAATAATTTCAAATGCAAAGGCTACCTTTAAATGTGACAGTGTAGCTCGAGTTCTATCGGGATTATGCAGTCGGCAAGTCGTAACTTTTATCATCAATCAAAAAACTGTCAAAGTGGTGTGGCATCTAATTAAAATATCACTGACCATGTTATTCAAGGACTGGACCAAAATAACAATTAGTTGAGTTCCTTATAATGATATGTAAGATTAATCAGAAAACAAAAAATAATGCATAGAAGGGGATAGTGTGTTGACTTTGATAGAAATTGTGCCAGCATGAAATTAACGTAACTCTGCTAGGAGAGAAGACAATTATCTTCACTGACAAAATACTGGTTGAAATCTTATAAAACTGTGCAATAACATTGGCCAACTGGAAAAATGCATCAAATATCACGAATTTACCAGCTGGCAATAACAGGCTCAAAGAAAATAGAAATTATGCAGAATGGGGTGGAGGGTGGCAGGAAGCATTATCCTATACATAATCAATTGCCTTCAGTCAATTGTTACAACAATAAAACTGTTTTGTTGTATTTAGATTTAAATTCAGCCTTCATGTACTTCATTTTAAATTATACACTATGATATTACCTTCAACTGCTTTGGCTCTTACAGCATCTTCACATGCCCTTTTATGTGGCTTCTTGTCTCCAGTGTTAACAGAAGATTGTCTTTCTGGAGCTATTTTAGACTATTACAATGGTAAGAAATATATCTATTCCTACCAATAATACAATATTTTTTGTATCCACTCCATATAGCATTGTTGTTGTCGTCAACACCAGATGCAAGAAACTTCATAAAAAGCCACATTTGATGCTGTAAGAGATCAAGCACAGGTCACAGTGCATGCTTTAAAATACGAGGGGAGGGGGGGGGGGGGGGGGAGGGCACACTCACAGGAGTGCGCATTTCAGTTACAGCAGTTTGATTATTTCCTTCATGGCACAATATTACAACTGCTTTATATGAAGTGGTCTCAAAGTTGTCTTTCGTTTATTGCAATCTTTTATTTGTGAAAGGAGAATGTTTTGTAGAAATAGGCCATATCCATCACTATATTGTTGAACTGGATATTGTTTATAGTGTAAAGGAGCTGAAAACTCTAAATGCAGAACACTGAAGGACGTATGTGGAGAAACAAATATCTGCTCTCCTCCAACAATAACTTTGCCCAACTGTGTTCTTTTAGCACATTGTAGAAGGTATTCCAGGTTTTTGTAGACAAGCTTCACTTCTCAATGCACCATGACTACTACTACATACACTATCTGATCAAAATATCTGAACATCCCTGTATAATGTGGAACTGGCAACTAGATATCTCTAGAGACAGACCCGCTAATATAAGAGGAGATGAAGAATACTGTCAGTAAAGAAGCAGTAACAACAGAATGGAAACTCATTGACTTGGAACATGGACTAGTCACTGGATGTCATATGAGTAACAAATCCATTGAGGGCATTTCAAACCTTCTATAACTGTCCATGTTGACTATTAGTGATAGTTCCAAAGTGCCACCAGTAGCCCAGCTAGCACAATGACTGTGCATAAGGAGTTAAAAAGAATGTGGTACAATGATGAGCAGCTCCCTAGAAGCCCCATGTTTTTGTAGTCAGTACAAAGTGACACTGGAGGTGGTGCAGAGAGCCATGCCACAGGACAGTGGATGACTGTAAATGAGTGATTTGGAGTGATGAATCACACTATACCCTGTGGCAAACTGAGGGAAGAGTTTAGGTTTGGCTAATGGCTGGAGAACATTACCTATGGTCATGTGTAGTGCCAACAGTGAATTACACAGGAGGTGGTGCTAAGGTAAGGGAGACTTATGCGTTTAGAGTGTGGTCCCTTATTGTAGTTAAGGAAATGCTAGGTGTGGAAGGATAATTTACAGCATTGTGTATTACCCACAACAGAGGAACAGTTCAGAGACAATTATCACTTGCACCAGCATGACAGTCTACAGTGATAAAGCACCCGTGAGGCAATGGTCTGAGGATAATAACTCATCTGAAATGGACTGGCTTACCCAAGAGTCCTGACCTGGACCCACCAGTGAACCTTTAGGGTGAGTTAGAATGTCAAATTCACACAAGACCTCAGCATCCAACACCACTACATCCTCTGGTTTTTACTCTTGAGGTAGAACATGCTGCCAGTCCTCTCCACAGACAGTCTGACACCTCACTGTAGGTGTTCCCAGTGGAGTTCAAGACATAAAGGTGAAGGGTGGACACATCCCATATTAATGTTCACTAACAGGTATCCAGATACTTTTGATCAGATGGTGTACATGCAAAAAACATAGAACTTAACCCTCTGTAACACACTAAATTTTTGCAACAGCAAACTTTCCACAGCCAAAGCATAAACATAGCAAAACAGAACTTTTATTTATCTGCAACAAATCGAGAAGAATGCCATGCACAGAACACTGTTGTGTTTATGTAAATTCAATTAAAATAAAACTATAAATGTCTTGCTCTCACATGAGATGCAACAGTTGTCAGCCAACAATTTGATACAGGAGCAGCGATGCAGAAACCATTTTAACAAAATAATAGCATAGCCTTTTAATACAAGGTGCCAGGGAATTACTACCAAGACAACAATTATGAGTATATCAGAAGCCATAAATATAAAATTTGTAGCAAATATTTTTGACAACAACCTTGTCAAGAACTTGAGTATCTCATATCAAACATGTTTCTTCCTTTTCTTCATTTTTTAAAAAAGTATACAAATGACAAAATACTTAATCATGTGGAGGAGATTATAAGGGTAGTAGGATGACAAAAAAAAAAAAAAATCACAGCAACTTAAAATGACAAGCATATAACTTTTCCACTGTTTACTCTCAACACATCACACGGAAGATGTCTCTATGAAGTTCTGCAATTGTATAGAGGAAGCCTTCCAGAAAAACGTCCAATATATACACATACATACAACTAATAAAATGAACACGAGACCACAGATACATTAACTAATGAAAACATTAAATAAATAATGTACAAATTTTGTGCTAACAATTTTCATCTTAAAAGTGTGTCAAACCACCACTCATTCTGAAATATTCAACAGATGCAACACATGCATAAAGGGGACATGGGAGAAGCATCAGACAAAGGAAACAGTTAAGACAAGATGCACAGAAGGAAACAATACTCTCTAAAACGTAGAAAATACTTACTAAGGGTCATTTTAATACTTCAGTTTTTATTTTTTGAATCAATACAGCACATTCTGCTTCTGCTTTTAATACTGAGCAAACTGAAGTATTAGAAACCAAGTACAACTAATCAGAGAGAAGAAATTGTGGAGAGTAAGTACACTCAAGACAATCTAATTTTGTAGCCAGTGAGAAACAAACAGAATGAATAGATAATACAATGAGACCACCACAAATGGATACTATGTATCTCAATTATTTGTAGAAAAGGGAGCTTACAAGTAAGCAAAAGAAATTTTGAAGCACACTTTAACATGTAGATAACAGTGTAAAAGAAATAAATTATAAATAATGTGATAGGTCCCTCAGTCTACTACATTTACCAGCCATCCACCTAACAGGCACACCAAGGAGGAATGATAACAATTGCCTTAGTACTCCTTATGTACATTTATTTCTGACTTGTTCGACATATATAAAGCATTTGCACAGTAATACCAATATGAAAGTAAGGAAAGGGAAAGGTACTTAGCATGACCACAAGAGGTCTTAGTATGAGGGATGAAAATCAGCCATCAGTAGGATAAAATGGGCTATACATTTTTTATCCAATGGGTATCAATGAACAGATTTCAAGGGCGTGTTTAGAAAGAAAATGTTTATAACAATCTTTTCTCAATTATGTTACACCCCACGTCACTTCCACACATCAAAGTAAATAATTAGACACACTTACTTTCACCTGTTCCACAAGTAACACGGCAGTGGTGGCACCTTAACTTCCTGCACTCCAAGTCATGTTTCTTAGACTCAATTTTGTGTTGTATTCTAAAGAATCTAATTCAGTTTACTTAACTATATGCATGATTACTTAATGTGTATTCTGGTATTTAATATTATTCCACTGTCCCTCAACAGCATTTGTAGCAATGGCCCTACACTAATAAGACAGTCGACACATAGCTCTAGATAACAGAACTTCCACATTCATTCACATCCAACCACATCTGATGATAAATACAAAATAAATTTCCGACTCGTAACAGATATTGGTGAATGCTGGAAGTGGCACCATCAGTCTCATCTGGTAATTCTGAGTTACTGCCCCACTCGTGTTACTGCTGTAGCAACCGTTTCGCTGCAAGACTACGTAACTGTTTGGTATTTACTGTATCTATATTTCATGTATAGTTATATGTATAAGTATATATATATTTATTTATTTATTTATTTATTTATATCTATTAAATCTAATCAAAGACAGTCTGACTATTTAAGGCATAAAAGAAAGGAATAAAGGACTGACGAACCGGAAACTCAGTCCTCATTACATTCAGACTTAAAAGTCATCTCTCACAATATGTTCCAGCAAAAATCACAAGAGAAGGAAACATCCATGCCAGTTTCACCACTTAGTTGTCTACAACTGCTGTGCATGCTACGAAGAGGGCCATGAGCACTGGAAAAGAACACTGGAGATTACAGCTGCCACTTGCTGATCGAGGATCTGGCTCATGACGAGGGATAACAGACGCTGTTCTTGCTGCAGGAAGAGCGGCCGGTTTTCAGGATGTCGTGCCAGATGAAGTAATGTACCAGCCGCACGCCTCAGCATATCCAGACTGGTTCCCATAGCATCTGGATTGTCTATAAGTGCACCGATACCGTGCTGATAGGCTACCCCTAATGCAGTAGCTTCCGCCTGCTCGATGAATGCTACTAGCAAGGACACACACGGGCTCTGCAGTGCAACAGTACGTGCCACACCACTGTCCGCAGCGGCCAGGTAGTGCAGCATATTCACTGCAAACTCTCGTAGCACTTGCTCTTCTGACCAGCACAGAAGTCGTGTCAGCACAGCACACAGACGTTCCAAACGGGAGTAGGGTGGCGTAGCTACAACCAGATCTACATTAGAGTCCGTTACGCACAATTTGCACAGAGCTTCCAGTGCGAGGCGCTGGGGTGACAACGAGCCTGAAGATCCGGGAAATGGGTCCTGACCATGAGCAGCTGGACAAACTGCCCAGTGAAGAAGTCCATCAATTACGGGCCGCGACACTTCATCAGGATGTTGACCGAGGTCCATATGACCGGCAATATTAGCCGCTGTCACCAACACATTTTCGCGCACATGGTGCAAGAAGTCCCACCACCATTCCGCCTCACCTTGTAAACTGCTACAAGAATCTGCAAAGTCAGCATCTTCTTCACGGTCATAATTGCGCTGTTTCTGTGCACGAGGAGGATGTTCGTGGTGTAAGAGTAAAAGCTTCCCCAACAAATCAAGGAATGTAACATTTTTGGCAAACTCTGCTTCATTGCCCGGGACAAATGTCAGATTCCTCAAAATAGTTGAAAGACAAACACAACGCCTTGCCTTTGCATCCTGTGTATCAGTAACAAGGTAAAGGCTCGCTTCATCTCTCGTGTAACATTCGTCTTCATAATCTGACATACGTCTTCTTTTCAACGTTCCCGCAGGATCCCTTATTTGTATGCCGCCCCTGTTTTCTCCCTTTATCTCTGGTCTCACATCTGTTACTTTTGACTTTTCTTCAGCTTCGTCACCATAGTCATCTTCCGTGTTTATGTCTTTTCCTTCATGTTCAGAACCTTCGAGGAACACATCTTGTTCCATTTCTGTTTCCATTTCTTCGTGTTCTTTTACAGTTTCGTCACAACTGTTGTTGCCATTACTACTTTCATTGCTTTCTAAACATTCGCAATTGTTAAGGCTAGTTCCTCCAACAGCATTTCCAGCACTTTCATTACCTTCACTGTTTTCTTCACTGGCAATAATTTCACTTTCAACACCTTCTTTGATCTTATAATCGCAACTGGATTCATTCGGTGTTGTGCTGTTACAGTTATCACCTTTGCTTATGTTGAATATACTACTCTCATTGCTATTAGAACTATTGTCATTGTTTGTATGTTCTGTTTTTATGTTACTGCTGCTAAAATTATTTGTGTCACTAGTTTCTGATACAGCATTATCACTCTTTGTTTCAATATCCTTTGGTACATTTGGAGAATGCGGCAACTCCCTTTCATAATTACTACTGCTCTCACTTTCGACACAGTTTGCTTCCTTTTTCACTTCTACAGTTTCTTTAGGAGGCTCTAAGGGGTCTACACAGTGTTCAGGCAGCAATGAATTTTCTTCCGTATTTTCCGTTTTTATCCGCGAAAACACATCACTCAAAATAGTTTTGGTCCATTTCACTTCATCACTATCCTGCACATCAACGAAGGAGCTGTCTTTACTCAAATGTTCCTCATTAAGTATCACATTAGATGCACTGCTCGAACTATCAATAACACCGTTGTCATCACTACATTCCACTTTTAGCACTATAGGAGGAGTTACACTCAAGTTTTCAATGGGATACGATTCTTCTTCACTTACTTTTGTCCGACAATCTTCTTCCTCTTCGGCACCTACAGTTTTACTGTCATCGAGCAGTCTCGCAAATGGAACATTACCGAACTCTCCTTGGAAACATGACACAATGTACTTCGTCGAACTGATGTCTGAAGAGGTCAACTGCCACGGGTCTTGAACCACATCATAGTTTTCTGCCAAGTCACCTTCAATGTCCCAGCTCTTCCGATTATCCACAACAAAAATCTCATTATCTTTGTTCACAATTCGAACTACCTCACCGTTTCTAGTCACAAGAGTATAATTTGGTGTCGATTTCATTAATGTGATGTGATCTGCAGGATCAACTGGCACTCTAACTTGCCCTAGGTCCACTTCCGGTGTTTCCACCTTTGGTGCCTGGAACCACTTCTTCCCAGAATCTGGAAGAGGCGAGTCAAACATGTCAGCTAAACTGCGTCTGAAATGCTCCAACAGCACATCAAGTAGTCCTGGCATGTGGGCTAGTCCAAAATATGCAACTGTGCTATCATCAAACAAAAGGATGTTGAGAATATCCAGAGCCCAAGCACTCTCTGCCAGTAGGCCAGAGCGCAGACTCATCATAAGCCTCCATGCTTCTACAGGTGCTACATCCCCTCGTGTCATTCGCTTGCGTTTATACAAAACAGGCAATATTGCTTCCACACTTTCTGGAGGGAAAACGATCTCTCGCTTTGGGGCACTCTGTTGTTGGTAGACCTGCGCATTATTCATCCCAGGTGGCTGCGCCTGAAATAAGACACCAGTAGGAAATAAATATTGGTACGAAACATGGTCAGCAAAACTGACAAAACTTAACACATGTAATTTTTTCTACTTCAATTTGGATTTTTTTTTAATAAGTTTTACTTTATACTATGAAATTGGCTATGGGAGAAAATCAAATTCAAAAAGTTTAAACATGTGCAAAATTTATACTCACCAGGATTATCATGCTTTGTTGAAGAACAGACTTAATACTTAAAAAATTGCAAGCCTTTGAGTAAGTGGCCCATGCATTGAGAATTAAAGAAATTGGTACATTAAGAGTAATGCAAGATCATCTACCTGTATGAAATACTCAGGAGGAGAGAAAATGCCTCTACAGAAACTAATAAAACCCCTATCTTGGTGTCATCTAAAGTCTACATAACTTACTGCACAATCATTAAGCAAGTTGAAAAGGGATGAGGCAAAAAAAATTAAACACTGTAACAAATACTGTATTATAATAGCCTCCAAGTTACCTTGCAAAATTTATTAGTCATGCTTCTCTGTGGAATGAAGTGATTCATGTTTTGGGAATGATTGGCAATTTGTTCCTTTGTTTTACCCAGTCATTACTAAATAACAGCTAGAGGCAAGCTGTTCTGCTGGTATGGTGGCACTGTGGCATCTCTGCACAAAGTACAAGTAACTTGCATATAGCAGTCCAGTTTGAACATTAAAAAGGATATGGCAAGTATATGTAACGTCAGCCATTATGTACAAGTGGCAACCTACGGTACTTTAATACAGTGTAATGGGTTAGAACGATATGCCATAATGAGTCATAACAGTACAACATCCTGTATACTCCACCAAAAAAATATGAGAGCTGACTTCGGATGAAGTGATCAAAATGAATATACGCAATATAACTTTTAAAAAGTGCATAAAAAGCATTCATGATTCAAAGTCTGCACAAGAAAGGGAAACAGACAAAGGAGAAGAAATATTCTGACTGTAATGCTGGGGAAGGGGCAGGGGAGGGGGGCTTGTTCCTTATAACTGTCTCGGTAAGTGGTGTGGTCATGTGGAGCTGCTACAAGGATAACAGAAAATGAAGAGACACACAACTTTTGAAATCTATATAACTACAGCATTAAGTTATTTCACAGACTATTTGCATAGTGGAGGGTAAGTTATGAACTTCTCACTACTGATCTTACTAGTGGTTAGCCAGGTTCTTATTTTTATGGCATGTATCATATTTTGTGGGGATGTACAGTCTAGGCAGGTATCTGAAAATTCTGACAGTCTCCAATGGTTCTGCCTGATAAACAATAAAGCCTCTCCAATTCTACTTGTATAATGTGTACCGAAACAGTTGGTGACTGCAATTGTTTCATAAAGTCATGTAGTTCACTGAATTTCCATTTTCTTTAATGTTACCAGCACGATCATTCCACGTAACTACTTTTGGTACCTGTTGATGGTATTCTCATTCAGCAATCTATAGATGAACTCTTTTCATTCAGAGTCTGTAGTGAAGCTTCAACACCACAATGCCAGTAGGGATTCAATAACTCCACCAATGATTTTTTTAATATTCGCGACTCGAAAGAGTTATTCTTCCACAAGCCGAGTTCACTATTTCTCATTATCATTCTCCACCTATCAGACCACAAAATTTATTAGTTTAGTGTGGTACATAATAAGGTTGGGGTAAAGTGATATGAAGTAGGAAGAAGTAAGTTGTGTAATGCAATATATTATCCAATAGGAAAATTCTGTTATTTTTTGTAGGTAGCATACATGATTGGTGCAAATCTATTTTCATCTTTAATATGAACATTGTAGATGGCTTTTAACAAAGATTGAGAAGCTGCAGAACATAAGCATTCAAAGTGGAGCACAAGCGTGCAAGATTTTTTAAAACGACAATTCTTAGCTGAAGATGATAATTTATGTCCTTTATTCTTTTAATTCATTCTTTTCTACAATGAGAAATAATAAATAAATTGGACTTTGCACTACTATTAACTGAACCAAACCACTGTCACTTCTGTTCCACATTAAGGATGGCTATAATAGGATCAGAGCCACATTTTTGTAAATTAATGTGCTCATATTTAAGAGAGAGAATGGAAAAGAATTAACTGTGTATACCTGAATAAAAACTGAACATGAACAAACTCAATGAATATCAAAAAATATCCTCGAAGGACTGGGTTTGGTGGCACCACTGTATAGTATGTGCATATACAGAGGGGTGGTTGTGTTATTGCTTTATTTGTCACAGTCATTAGTGATCAGATGGCAGTCTGAAGGCCTGTCTGTGCACCCTCTGTTTTGACTCTGCAGGCAGTAACTATACCAAGTTTGCCATAATCATTTTAGGGTACAACCACGCCCTACTGATGAGTCAGCACTCCTGTTGAACAGATTCAGCCATTTGAATGGTGTCACATTGGGGTCCTGGGGTAAGCGACGGACGTATTAACGGATTGCTGCACATGTTGGACACAATATATCAGTGGCGTGTTGCTGCTTTCAACAAAGGTTTGTGGAACATTCCCATACCTGTATACCAGGCTCTGGACATCCTCACAGTACAGATGCACGATGAGATAGGTGCACTGTGCGAGCATTGGTGTCTGATCGATTATCATCCAGGGCCAAAATCTGTGCATATGTTGCACCTGTTGTGTCATCATGGAGCACTGGGAATCATCTGCTTGCAGCAGGGATAAGATCACATGTGGCTCTGTCCAGACTATTACTGATACCACAACACTGTCAAGCATCACTAGTGATGGATGTACACACCTGTATGGTGTAGACCTGGTGAGCTGCCTACTCCAGAGTGTATTTGCCCTGAACACGCTGGTCACATCCCAGGTCTCATTGGGGGAGGGGGGGGGGGGAGCAGTCATGGTCATATTTCGTGTTTCTGCAGGTTAAAGTAACCAAAGCAAACAGTGCCCGTTGCCTTACACAGGCTATTATCCCCACACTACTGCCATTTCTTCATAGAAAGGGATGTGCTTTTTCAATGGGATAATGCACATCCTCATACAGCTGCTGCAACACAAGCTCTTTGTGGTGTACAGAAACTGCCATGGCCAGCAAGATCAACTGATCTCTCGGCTACTGAACATGTACGGGACATGATGAAGTGGGAACTTACTTGTTCTCTGGGGGCCTGCAAGAACCACGACCAAATTACTATAAAAGGCACAAGATGCTTGGGACAATCTATCACAGGATGCCATTTGACACCTTTATGATAGTTTGCATGTGAGAAAACACACCTGCATCACCACCAGAGGGGAATACACTGTGTATTGATGCGACTGGGCACTATTTACTGCGATGGGAGTTTCGTTTGATCTGAATGATGAACAACCTGTCACCTCAATGGTCAGTAAAACGACTGTCCTTGAGGCTGTTGCTTTTTTCAGCAGTGTATATAGTCCCATAAAAAAATACTCAAAACCTACTGTCAACATGCATACTGATTTCTAACACAGCAAACTAAGTAGTGCCTTAATCAAGATGACCTTTTTTTTCCAGTTTCAACATTTTGTTGCCAAGGAAACAGTAACTTTATTAAGTTTCTTAAAGCATTTATTAATGATTCTGTCAGCAGTTGCTGTATTTATATTAGGCAATTAGTTTCAAATGTTATAGGTTCTTTTTCATGCCTGGCCTACTGAGGCTGCACTGACAGTGCCTGAACAATAATAATAAACATCAAAGAGGCAATGCATGAGTCTGATTTTGACTTAGTAAAAGGCATGTGTGGATTGTAGCACTTTTTCTGGAAACATTTATACAGCTTATGTTGCCTCTTTGATGTTTGTTATTAATATCAGGCACTGTCAGTGCAGCCTCAGTAGGCCAGACTTTAAAATGACCCTGTAAGGTTTGAAACTAGCCGCCTAACATAAATACCGCAACTGTTGACAGAATCATTAATAAACGCTTTAAGAAAATATGATTTGTTATTACTTTTCTTTAATTTTACTCATCTTAACCTGTTTCCTGATGGAACCAGAAAGTATGTGTGTGTGGAGTGGGAGATCAGGGCCTATTGTTTTAAATGAAATCTCAATAGTGATACAGATTCACAAACCTTATATGATCTTTGAAATCTCTGTATCTGCAGTTTACCTCATGGTCCTAGCAGCAGCCGAGTTGCTCTCTTACCTAAAGCCATGTACATCTGATGGCAATCCCATTCAGTCACTCTGTGCTTCAGTCAAAAGCCAATACAGAATACCAACTGTACAAGCTGCTTTAATTGGGCAAAAATGAAGCAACTACATTTGAGCATCCTGACACTGCACTATTTGTTCCTTTCTCAAATTTTAAATGCCTCATTTACAACCTACTAAATGGCTCACTTATTAACCATGCAGCTTACTCATGGTTGAACTTAAGAAATCTTGGACTGCAGCTGAAGCACTATGCAGAATTATTCTCACACTTACACATCATAAGAACTAAAACTCTATGGCACTATCACACTATATAACATTGACCTGCTGTCTGACCGCTACTTCATCTGAAAAATTGCATATTACCTCCTTGAGCTGCTGGTAAAATTCCTTATCAACCAGTTTCAGTTGTCTGGTCATCAGCAGGTTCATCAAAATATTTATGGCATCATGTTAAGTGAAATTAAAAATCATTATCGTTAGACGATAAAACCACAAATTATTGACTGCTATCACAAGGTAATATAAGCTACATTGTAAGCTTATAAAAACTATGCTAAGTAGTGTATTTGTTCATGTTATAACTGTAATCCTCATTAATGCTGTGAACAGATTCATACCGCATACCAGATGTGCAGTACTAATCTGTTCAAAGTTTTAATGTTGGTTACGGTTATAACATGAATGAGTACACTACATAGCACAGTTTTTATAGACTGAGGATGTAATTTATATTATGGTGTAATAACAGTGAATATTCCACCGTTTTATCATCTGATGATGATTATTTTATATTTCACCTAATCTTAGGTTGTGAGTACTTTTATGAACCTGATGATGTGGGATGACAAACTAGCTGGGTAAATACAGAATTTTACCAGCACTTCAAGGTGGTAATATGACATTTTTCAAATACATTAGAGCTGTGGGACACCATCTTCTGAAAATCCACTCAATCAGCACTGTGCAGTAGTATTACGAAGACTCACAGGCAGCACATGACCTTGTCAGCTGCTAGTGTCAAGTTTCTGAAGCTCCCCATTAGTGTTCACGAGGCTGAGGGCACCCTACTAAATATCTGTAACAGGTTTATTTATTGGTCATAACACAGTACAAACATGAAAGCTTTATGTGTTTGCCAGATATGCCTACCATAGAGAGACACGCCCTCGACAGTGTTAATATTTGTTAAATGCTGACTTCAAATGCGTGCTTCGGAATCAATTTATGACTATTTATTAATAGAACAGACAAAACGAGCCATATGTGATGTAAGACCAAATGCACATACTCTTTATTATGGGCACTTCATTTAATGAAATAAAAGTACATCGACTTCACAATGTGCTGCAAAATCATTTCACGACATGACCCGAGTTTAACACAATGGTTTGGAACAGTGTCTACAAAACACTGAATGTGTTTATTTTTCAATACGAAGCAAAGACTTTGACATACTGTAATGTACAAGCCTCTTAATTTTTTTTTATAACACAGGTTGTCCTCAAGTTGTTAGCACACGAAACAAAGGCTTCTCTAAATGTCTTTCAGTATCTCGACATGGTACAAAAAGCAACACCATAAGTAGACTCATGATGTGTGTAGAAAATTCAGAATGAGTGAGAAAAAATTAGAAGCAGCGAACCTTTGAACCCGGTAGTTGCTGCATCGAATACGGCTTTCCTTCCGGTCGGAATGGAGCACGTGGGCTAACCATCAGTGGCCTTAGGAGTGAGTTTTGATTAATACCAGGAGTCTGCATACTTGGAACCCACTGCTGCTGTGCCTTAAGGAAAAAAGAAAGAAAGAAGTAAATAAGACTCTGAATAAAATACTTGTGTTACTAAAATTATTTATAGTAACATCTCTGACAGTTTCACTAACAGCTTCAATCTCAAAAAGAGTAAGAAATACACAGTTCACACAAAAATTATGGTTACGGATGTCTTCAACCATAAACAACCAACCCTATATGGGCAAAAGTGACAGAGAACATCGTAATTCAAACTGTAACACAATACCTGTTGTGGAGGCTGATACGGTGACTGTCCACTAGCTTGGTAGCGGTGCTGGTCCCACTGGCTGTTAGCTGGCTGACCAGGCTCAGGACCACCAGCTCGTTGAGCATTTTGGTTCCACTGTGGAGGCCCTTGTGGAACAGGTCCTTGTGGAGGGTACTGTGCCCGATACTGAGTGTTACCACTACTCCAGCCTACAATACAACAAATTCTCTATTTTAATCACACCACATTTAAATCAATCTCATGAGATGCATTTATGTCTCATCAAATACTAGAACATCTCACTCTAATGTGAATCCCTCCAATAACTACATACAACCAAGAATATGAGAGTTTAACCTAAGAGGCTCGTTATTAATCCTGCTGCAATGTATTTCGAATGGAACAACAAAGTGTCTGGATCTGAGGAAATTATAAAAACAGAATTGCATAACTTAGCTCTCTTAAATGTTCACTGTTAACTTTATTAATCTGAAACTGATTACAGGTTTAAATCTTTTGAAAACCAACGCAAAGTTAAAAACTAAGTAAATAAAAGTCTCCAAGGCACTAATTTTTTTTATACATTCTTACACTTCCAGTTAACATATTACTGTCCAACAAATCAAGTTTGATGAACCTACACAGATCAACATTTTTTCAGTTGCCAATTCATTCAGTCATCCCAAACACAAGAAAACATTTTTGTAACATTCCATAAAACACTAATTCTCATTTATAAGTACTGAAATGGAAAATTGTAAGTACATTTCATTGATACAATACATCTGAAAACACTTGCAAAACCACAATGAACCATGAGCTGTACGATTTATTTATATATTTTGTGTTCCGGAGAGCTGTGTTGTAGATATATCACAGGGTACTGAACATGTCAGTTTTACTGATGTGTTGTGGTATTATAAAAGTAGTACTACTATTCATTTTTAATATCTAAAGCTCAGGTTCTAACACTAAAAAACAAATTTTGCAGTTAAATAAATATTACAGAAAATGTTAATATTACAGTACATATATAATATAAAAATAAATACATTTACAACAATAAATAGACAGGATCATAAACACTCTATGGTCTAAAATGACACACACAACAGGAACTGACTTAAATTTCTTTAAACAAGAGCTCGTCTTGCCATCTGCCAAACCTAATTTGTGAAGAAAGGGCACTAAAAACCTAACAGCCACTGAAGTGCATCTCCTTCCAAACTAATGCCAAGTTTGCATGCCAAAAGTGGATATCGCCTTTTCTTCTAGATCATGATTACGATATGCTCTAGTAAGTTTGAAAAGGGGCTTTTCCCCCGAAATTACTCAGGCTGTAGATTTTGGGATATAAGGAGGCACCACAGACAAAACAGCACATGAAAAATCTGTGCTCAAGCTTAAGATGGGTTTGAACATTACAGTGCTTTAATAAATACAGAACTTTTAATGGTGGTAATGTCACCGACTTCCTACAATCTGTGAACTAACTCAACCAATCAGTTATTGGGCAGCTATAATTTAACCGGATACATTAAATGTATTCACAGTTGTGAATATGGACAACCATCAGCAGTATAACGGAATGACAACAGAGAAAATTTGTGTCAAACCAGGACTCAAACCAGATTTCCAGCTTATCGTGAGCAGTTGCCTTACCATTAAGCTATATAAGCACGACTCATGGCCAGACCCAAACTTCCACATGTTTCCAACCACGTGTCTACAACCTGCACTCGTACATTCATATGTATATTCTCGTACAGGGGAGACATTTTAGGCAAAAGTCACTTTGCCCGGTGTCAGTAGATAAATATTATATTTCAGTACCTGTGTTATTCAGAATTACAATGCACTGTTCCTTTGGACATGCATACAATGATAAGGCGACCACTTGTGGTAATCGGGAAATCCAGGTTCGAGTCCTGGTCTGGCACAAATTTTCACTGTTGTCACTCCGTTAAACAGCAATGGCTGTCCATATTTGCAGCTGCAAATACATTTAATGTATTTCATAACAGCTGTAGTCACCACAGTGTCTTTTCCTTCAGGCATGTATGAACATTTACCCAGTCAGTCACCTAGTCACATGCACAGACACCAATTTGCCTCCTTGGTTAAGGTATCAATCAGAGTTGTTGGTACAGAGGAACATACACAGAAAACAGCAAGTAGCAGGAAGCGGAATAGGACATTAGACACAGCAAAGGGTGTTGGACAAGCATGTGTAATGACTAGGGACTGGAAAATGTAGCACCTATTTTTGGCAAAATTCGTGTCCAGTTTCTTAGTTTGTAAATGACTAGACACACAAATTTAAAAGGTTGACACACTACATGAGTGCAAATAGACAAATTATTAGTTCTTTGAAATCAACTGTTAAAAAGAGTGCTGATTGGGGGCTTTTGACTGGCATGTTTGTTTTTGAAAACACTTCAACAACTTTTTCTACCGAAATGGCTTTTGTTTTCTTCATTTGGCTGTATTTATACTTTCAAAAAAGATTGTTCTGTTGCAAAGCACCAGCATTTTCTCACCAGTTAACTGAATTCCTCTCAGATTAAGGTGTTTCTGGACATTATTTGTCTTTTCTTGCCCAATCTGAAGATTAAAAAATCTGCAGACTATTAATTTCGACCTTCCGTGGGCATTCATAGCCCTACAACCCATGCTTGACAACATTACAGATAGAACTGACAAGACACTTAGCATAAGGTAAATCAATCATACGTTAGCTTGGTTTTAACATTAGAAGAATTATTTCTGCACCATCAAAAAACATTAAAGACTGTTTTCCAATCACTATAGCACAGAGGGCATTATAGGCTATAGTCACAGACGGCAGCAAGTGTAAACAGACTAGAATTTTGACCACCACAGGGGAAGGAGCAGTGTGGGGAAACAAACCCCGCATCCATTTCATTGGGCAGCAGCCTACAGCAGAACTGACACACTGTCACAGGGATTGCCGATCTCTTCTGGTGTTGTAAGAGTCATAATTGAAATCTGTGATGGAGCAGGATTAGTCACTTCACTTATTTCAAAATAAGAAAAGAAAACAATGAGTAACACACAACACAAAACATTCGGGGTAGCTACCACACAATTGCTTGTTGAAGTTGCAGAGTATTGTTAATGATACAGGCCGGAACTCTAGCGGTACATTGCAGTGTGTGTTAAACAGACCACTCAATCATCCACAATTGGCATCACACCAGATCATTGAGTGTATTGATACATCCTTGCATTTGTACACTTTGTTTTGCACATAGGTCCTTGTGCACATTATCTATCCAAATTGGGTTTCGTCATATGGTGTATAATGCCAGTGACTGCTTACATTTTCGATATTCTATGCAGAAAATACAGCCATTTCAAACTTTCGCTAACAAATAGCTCATCTGGATACAGTTCGCTATGAAATGGCATCTATTAAGTAATTTCGCATTTTGAGGCAGAATTCACATTTATTTTGGATTTATCGGAAAATGTGAATTATTCCAGTCCCAAGTAATGACTCATTATTAAAGGTACCTATTTTCTGCAAAGTGCAAAATCACAAAATTTTACAAATTATGTTCAAAATGAGTAACTGTTTATCTTTAAGAAACATCACAAAATAAATGATGAAATTGTGTGGAATCAAATCATTTGAAGTTAATGGAGTAAATTCAATTAAAGTTATGGCAATGAAATACAAATATTGATGACACTCGATTCTACACTACTTCGATACATTGAATTCAGTATTGCTAACTAAACTTCCTGCACAGGGAAGTAAAGTAAAATTAATTTTATGTGATGCTGAAATAATAGCACTGATTATGTGTGTGTTTTAAACAATATGATAAATACAGTCTTTTCTGCTGTAGGAGATGGTATTTCTTGCTCCTACAGATGAGGTAGTGGTGAAATGTACCAAACATCAATTATACCTTGATCAAATCTCATTTCTTAGGGTCTATTTCATTATTTTGTTGTTGCTGGAATCCATATCCTGATTTGTAGGTAATGGTTTGAAAAATATTGAGACAAACTGGTAGTTGTACTGAAAAATAGTTCATGAAGAACATGTCATAGGTAGAAATACAAATGATGCCAGAAATTATATTCATTATGAAGTCAAACTTGTTAAGCATCATTTCTCTCCTAAGAGAGAACTCTATCTACATGAGTGCAACAGTAAAATGTAATTTCTAGGCATTAGTTTTGAAGACAACTGGTACACAATCCTTATATCAAAGGCAAACTAATGTACCATACTCTGGAAGATATATAAATGTTGTAATGTATTTGTTTCCCAAATGAACCTACATTAAACTCAACCTGAAGACACATTTGTTTTCATAACTAGTCTCGGTGAACTATTGTGGAAGGTTACTTAACCCTTTCATTGCTACAGAGGTGCTCTTTGCATTCTGTGTTGAGGTGGCTTTTGTTAAGGCTTTACTGCTCTCCAGATGTTGGTGCCTGTGCCGAGACACAGTGTTCTATGAAATCTTTTTTCAAAAACTATTAAGTGAGAAACACTTATTTTTGTATATGTTACCTGATCCCCCTCATGCACACTAAAGCTATCAGTTGGTTTGTTGCTTGTTCCATAAAGTTTGTTAATTGCTCCACACATAAAATTCATGATAATTATTATGATGTGGAATGTGACAACAAACACATAATTTTTATCTACAACTAAATAAAAAATTGAAAATAATGGCTGCATGTTTGCCATTTACAGTTCTTCTTGATCTTCTTCTGCTTCTTTTAATGACTAATTATCTCTACTCAAGAATTGCTCTATGGTGTATAGGGAGTTATTAAGCGGAAAGCTCTTTAATCTACTTTTGGAAACACTTCTGCTATTTGTTAAACATTTTATTCCCGTACGTAGACTTTTAAAGAGCTGTACAGTTGCATATTTAATCTCTTTCTATGCCGAAGTTAGATTCATTAAAGGGTAATTTTTACTTCTAGTGTTGTATTTGTGAAGATCAACGTAACTGTAAAATTTGGACTGATTACTGATTATAAGTTTCGTAAGTGAATAAATGTGCTGTGAGGCTGTGGTTAATATTTCCAGCTGCTTAAAGAGATATCTGCAAGATTTACATGTGCACACTCCATACATAACTCTGTTTAATTTATAATGGGCCACAACCACTTTTTGCCTAGGCGAGAAGTTAGCCCAGAGTATTATCCCATATGACATCAATGAACAAGCAAAATATTTTAGCTTGCTGACTTCTACATTCACAAAGTTGGCAATTACTATTATGACAAAAGTAGCAAATCTTAAACATCTTAGCAGGTCTACAGTATGGTTTTTCCAGTTTATGTTTTCATCACATTCACACCAAACACTTTGCAATTTCCATCCCAGTTTATTATTTACTGTTGGTGTACTCAGTTAATAGAAGGGAGGATATTCTCAACAGTACAAGAGTGGGTTAAATGCATTTTTTGAAAGTTTACAGTAAGCCCATTTGTGCAAAACCATTCAGTAACTTTCACAGAAACATCATTTACCATTTTCTTTGTTGATGGTTCATTGCTTTCTTTGTTGATGGTTCATTGCTCAACTTCACAAAAATGCTTGTATTATCTGCAAATAGAATTAATTCTGCTTCCCAATGCAAATAAAATGGCACATCATTAACATGAAGCAAAAGCAGCAATGGACCAATGCTACGTCGGAATTCATCAAGCAAGCAAGAAATGGTCAATAGTTATTTACTTGGAATGTTTTTTAGAGCTCTGAGAAGCTGGATGTCAAGACATTTTGGAAAGGTTTCCTCTTAAATTCCATGCTTAACAATACACGAGCCCTTCAACTAATAGTTAATGGTGGCACAGGGACACACGAACACAAAACATATATCTGTATGGTTCTAAGCATAAGTCAGAGATGATGGATGCTCAGCTTTCTGCAAGGTATCTCGCGCCCATCCATTTTGCCCTTCTATACAGAACCAGAAAAAATTATCACTGAGTACTGTAATTACCCGTGTTACTCAATTCTATTTACTTTCTATGCAGTTCCATATAATGCGGCAATAAACTGGTGTAACTGTAACGTATAGTATTTCATATTTCCAAAATTAGAAAATTAATCCCTTGATATATTGACTTTTCTTCACAAACTGTTCCAAAAATGTATTTTATTATTAATGAAAATAGCTTTTGAAGTAAGTGTGACTTACAAATTTTTGAAGATCACTGTTAATAAAATCCAGAATATACTTGTGCACTGGACTTTCACTGAAGTATCCTGAATCATAAAGTCATTTTGTAGTTTGTGTGTAGATATGGAATCAAATCATGTGTTTCACAGTGTGTCCCTTTGAATGGAAATATTGGTGGAGCTAGTCACAGTACAGTATAAGTATTTATCTCGTACCACTGGTGAGTACTTGTCAGTCATCTGTTCAACTTTTATCACTTTCAGTCTCCAACGAAATAACATCACATACTACTTCACTTTCTGGGGTGCTAAATTCAATGTCAAACTTAGGATCACTGTACAGCCATCCATTTTGAAGTACCCAAAGCTACAAACAGTAAAGGTGATATCCATTGGCAAACAACTGAACCAGAACACAATATCTAGGCTACAAATACGGGCCTGGATGCCCCCTAGTGGCCGAACACTTAACTACCCATGCTGAAACGGATGTAAGCAAGGCTTTACTTTTTCAGAGGTCTGTTCTTAAGTTGCTGGAATACACTTGGGATTTTAAGTTTTTGTCAGAATAATAAAAACTAACTCTGGCTTTATGTTAAAGTGTTAAATTTTTGAAATCAAGTATTGCCTCTCTATAGTTTCTCATTTGTAACTAATGAATTATTTTCATTACATACAACAAATAGAAGATGTTTGGGTTGAATCAATACAACTGACAAACTGTGGTTATCAAAAATTAAGTCTAATATACATGGCACAAAAAAATCCCAGAAACAAATAATTCCTGGCTGTTACACCACAAAGTAAAGGGAAAAACAAAGATGATGATGATATGTCCACAATATCAAATTATGAAACTTTACTGTCACTTTAAAACATGAGGAATATCACATAAAATAGCTAAACAGAGGGAGAAAGTTCATATTGTCCTCATAAGCTGGGGAGAGACCCCTAACAGCACCAAGAACTATGTGACTTAGCTTGTTTTTCCTGTCCCCAATCTTTAAACTTTTAAGAACCCTCCAAATTACAGTGCTTACCACTTACCGTATATAGAAGGCCTTTGTTGACTATATGGTGGATAGGGAGACTGCTGTGGGTCTTTTGCAAAATCTGGATGCCTTCTAGGGGTCTGTGGAGCTGGAGGTGGCATTGATTTACTATGAGGGCTTCCAGGATACATCTGACCACCTGGGCCAGTTGCAGTAGCTGCTTGTTGACCAGAATATACCTGTTGGCAGTATTTACTTTCAATTGTAACTATTTTTCACAAACAAATATCAAATAACAACACAAACTGTAACAAAACTATAACTTCTGTTTCTTCATGAATAACATTTAAAAAAAAAAGTGTTTATACATTACTGTTCACAAGCTCCTTGCTGTTAACTGCACTAATTATTCCTGGTAATGACCTGCAATTGTGCTGTACGTTTTCACACTTTCCCCTTATTAGAAACAGTACATCAGAATCATAACATTTTTGTATCAGTGAGAATGTGATCTCATATCTACCTGAATAATAACTATGAGGAAGCTAAAAAGATATAAATAATCCCCAATTATACATAATGTACAGACAGTGTATGTATAAAATAAAAAAAATTAAAATACACATTTGTTTATGACGACTTGAAATTTTCAAACTCTATTCAGAATTAGGTAGGGGTGGGCTTTTAGCTTAAAACTTGTTGGCAGAAAAGTAACAAGTATGCTTTGTGTGTCCCAGAATGTGTTATAAATTCATATTGGGAAGAAATTCATATTGGGAAGAAATTCAAATTGGTGTTCAAGAAATCATAAAATTTATATGAAGTGTTGTTATCTGCAACAATTTCAAAGTAGGAATCACATGAATTCAAGTGATCAAATCTCAAGAACTTTGTTTTAGAATATTAAGACTGTTAATTTTTACATTTCAACTGAGGTTTTTGCACATAATGAAGCCTAACGAGATAATAATATTGTTGGTTTCAACTGAGAATACTGTATTATTAATCTCGAGGGTGGAAGTGTTGCAGGCATATTGTCCTCCTTAAGGCAGAGTACATTACACTGTTTATTCAAATAACGGAAAACCTAGGATGAGATGATAACAAATAAAGAGTTATGATAGATAGCTACTCACTACACAATGGTGGTGGTGAGTGGAAGACAAGCACATTGAAAGAAGACTGCTACATACTATCAATGAATGCCCAGAGGGGGCAGTGGCAGTGTGTGTGTGTGTCTGTGGGGGATGGGGAGGAGGAGAATTTGTTGCCTACATCTGACAAAGGGAATAGTTTGATAGCTGATATTACAAAGAGACTCAAAAAGTATGTTTCATAATATAATTGCAGTCTAAGTATGTTTTCTTGAATGTTCCACTACACTTCAAAGTGACACAGATACACGATATTTTTCAACATCATCAATTCTCTGTAAATAATGATCAGAATGTTCTGTCTGTCAGTCAGTCAGTCCCTCGACAACAGATATCTGCTCCTCTGTTATGAAGCCATTTGAGCATTATTGTGTGAACATCCTCATCATCGGAAAATCTGTGACCGTTTCAAATCAGTTTGTCAATTGCTTGGACATTGTCATCTGTAGTAGATGCCACTGGTCATCCTGCCCTATCAGCACCATTCACACCCATGCGGCCTTGGTCACATTGTAAGCACAATTTTGTTATGGCTGGATGCAACACTGCATTTTGTCCATATACTACCAGAATTTCAAATTGCATTTGTGAGAAAATTAGACTTTTATCCATAAGATTTTTACAGACTCAAGTACTAAGACTTTGCAGCTTTGGAGTATGTTTACAGTTTCCGTGCCATTTCACTTCCACACTGTGATGCAGTTGTTATCCATACCCCAGTAGAACAGTGTCTGCAGGACATCTAGAACATGTACTCTCTTTTGACAATGTGCCATTCTTGTTGCACAATAGTCTTAACATGGGACAACCAGTGTAACTTACTATTTCAAGTACCCTCGTATATAGTAGGCCTCTTTCAGTGTATGTCTCTGCACTTCAAAGCCTCCTCTATGTAGTGAATACTGACCTATCCCATTACATATTATTATTACACTGTTTATTGACAGTTTTAAAAATGCAGACTGATGGTAACATCAGGTATGTATGTAAAAGATTTCACATAGTGTTTCCTACATCAAGTGCAAATAGAAATTTGTGTCCAAAGTGATTGTTTTTGTATCGTATACTTCTATCATATCAAGTGACATATTCTGTGTAGTTTACTCATGAGGTAACATGCAAGTCAGATTACATCCTAAGAAGAACATTCTTTACCATGAAGTCCTAATAACTGTAAATGTAAACATTTTTGCTTCTCTCATCTATAAAAAGAACAAAACTAATGAACTTATGCCACAGTAGAGTTCCATCAGAATATCAACAGAACTACGGCAACTTTTGATTACCCAGAAATAACTGTGTAGAAGGAGCAAAACTAAAACAAGTTGTGAAATTCGATTTTTTAAAAAACCTATGATCTGTAGAAGGTTGACGTGTTTTCATGATTTTTACTGTATATACTAACTACCCTTAATTATTATTATGTACCAATGACGAGTACATTAAACAGTAAATTATCAACTGCAAATACACATTTTTTATAATAAAATTTCAACTATGTTGAGACACACTGTGTGGAAAGTTATCTGTTCAATGACAAGTACACACACTATTCTTCTTCATTCTTACAGTAAGTTTACCTGTAATGATAATGTAAATGTGTGACTTTCAAAGAGCTTACTACAGAGAAATTATTCTATTCAACATAATTAGAAAATTACCTTTCAATGGACAACAGAAATTTTCTGTTGACATGTTGTATTTAGTTCCATCTGCACATGGAGGGCAGAGAGGGGGGGGGGGGGGGAATGATAATACATTCCCAACTACTGTCTTATTTTCTCTCCAATTTTAAAACCTTCTGCCAACAGTCCATCCGACACTGCATTAGAAGCAACTTCAAGAAATGTAGATTTTTTTTTATCTCCCCTCTGAGTTTTTAAAAATGTAGACCTCTCAGGCTGAGCACTAATTTAGCTTAAGTAGCTTCAATGTATCATTGACATTTATTTGTAAGAGTCTTGAATAAGTAATGGGTGTGCTCAGAGTTTTGGAATGCCACAGGCAAAGTCAGCATTTTGGTAGACATCATCACTGCTCCTCTACAACCTTCTTTTGATTTGCTCTCTTTGTACCATTCAACTTTGTTCCGTAAAATGTTAAAGAAACCTGCCAGTATTACCATTACATCTGAAAGGGGCTGGAAAATCTCAAATGAGTGAACTTCAAAGGGAAGCTAAAACTTCGAGAAAAGTGTATGCCATGTATCACTGATGTTTTGATAAGAAATGATTGAATATGCACTGAGTAATGTAACACTACATGAACTCTATTGATAAAAGGCCATGCACAGTACTTCTATAACATAAATATATAATAATGTGTCTATGTACATACCAGCTGTACTATATTGTTATGCACTGTGCAGTATCTGTAGCATACCATACAAACAGGTGTGAACAGTATTGCATGATGTGGTATTGGTACAATCAGGCCCAAAACATACAATATTTATAATGACAAGAAAAACAAATTACAGAAGACACACAGTTTCACACGTGCACCAAGTGATTACAGTCATGAAGATCCACCTTCCTCTTGGTTGAAATGTGAATTCACTTCATGATCTGTGCTTAGTCAGTGAAAACTTAATGAAGCACAATTAGATGCAATTTTAATATACAATACTGATTTGGCAATGAGGCACTCAAATACAAAGTCAGTAGTTTGACACACAGGATATCAGTCTAAAGAATGTGACAAACGAGGGAGCAAATCATATCACAGAATTAAAGAATTTAAAAGAAAGGCAGCTAATAAAAACTGAAACTGTTAGTGTTACAATGCTGTCCTATGAAACCAGCCGAGGCTGTTATAAAACTGTAGCTACATATATTTTATAATGGGTTATACTCGTGTCTAAATTAACCAATCATGAAACACTTATTAAGAAAATGTGGATGGAAATCTCGGAAGTCTCAAAATTAAAAGTTTTGGGCACCACGTACATCTAGACAAACATTGCAGTAAACCTTTTAGAGATCTGAAAAATTGGGGGCTGTTGAACTTGCGGTAAGACTGTTTGGAAGTTAAAAATTTTCAGTAACTGCAATACAGGCTGTAACAACATTTACAAGGCTTAAATAGAACTACTCAAGAAAGAATATACAATCCCTTAATTGTCTATGTCCTCAATGAGAAAGTTACAAGGCACAGTAACACAAATGGTACAATTATGTATGGATGAAAAGGGAAACCATATAATTTAGATATCTCACTCAACATAGAACATAATTACACATATACTTAAGAAATGGTATGACACACTCATGCATTTACAATTTCTGTGGCATAGCATTTGGAGCTGTAAAACCTTATGTGATGTAACAAAATATTTAATATTGCATTGCTTCCTACAATTATAATCACTGACTAACATGACACAGTGATTAGTGTACCACAGGTACATTCATCCACCCAAATATTGGTTACACATGGTTGCCGTAAAAAGCTTACAGTAAATGGAGGGATGATTTACTTGAAAAGAAACATCCCACTCCATTTCCATATTTATCTTCTGTCATCTTCTTTACAGTTGTAGGTATTCAAAAATACATCGCATTGATCCAGAAAATGTAAATGAATATCAGCATTGTTATTTCTTTCACATTTTAATGAAGAAGTATGATTTACTTTTATACAAATGACTATAATTACCGGATCTTGACGGTAATAGTCTTGCTGTGGTGGATACCCTGTGGGTTGCTGTGCTGGTGGTCCCATAGGTGGAGCAGGATAGCCAGTACTTGAAGGATAGCCAGGTGGCTGTCTGGGCCCCCCGTACCGGTTGTGTCCAAAGGGATCTTGACCACCAGCCGACTGCTGCGTCCCTCTACCTTGTCCATAACTCCTGAAAATAATAAAAGACTAATTGCAACACATTATTTTCCTAATTACAATGCCACCAACTGTTACCTCAATATAGATTCTCACATTTGCTCAATTTTAGACTACTGCCAGCCTATTCTCTGATAGAACAAATGTTCTTGCTAAGCCAAAGACAATATGCAATAGACCCAAATGAAAATTTAATATTCTCTTGTTTTTACTTTCACACAAAGGTAGGTGTGTGTGTTTTTTTTCTCTTTTTTTTTTCTTTTTGGAGCTTACGGGTGCTCAGTGTTGAGGCTATCAGTGCCCTTACATATTTTGAAAGAAACAAATATGATTAAAATGTCCAAAATTGTTGTCTAACAGTGTGAAGGAAACCTATAAAATGACACTCATTCACTCACTCCCATGCCACTCACATGGAACCACACAATCACCATGTCTCACAGGAATTAATACAATGGAGAAGGGTGAAAGGCACCATTCCTGGGATTAAAATAGAAGTAAAACCACAGAAGAGCTAAAGGAAAGGCACAGGGAAAAGTGACTGGTCGACCACTTACAAAAACATGAGTGACCCAGTCATCCTGTTAACAGATTAGGAACATCATCCTAAAATTTTTGGAAACACATTGGAGATATCACAACATCTTAAAACTCTCAAACACATTCCTTTCAATGTCACTTGAAACAAAGGGGACATCTGCTGCTGCCGCCCTCTGGTCTAAAAATAAAACATAATCTAGTAAAATGTGGTGCACAGTCATCTGTATGCTACAGGTAGCACACACTGGAGGATCCTCTTGGCAGAGCAAGAAGCCATGCATCAGAGGATTGGCCTATGTGAAGACAAGTAAGCAGGACTTCATCCCGTCTTTGTGGCCAAAGCTTATTACCAATCACTTCCACCCACCCAATCATCTTCCACTGTTGTGGATTGGCAAGACAGCCAACCCACTATGAGAGGAAGCCGAAAGGCACACGTTTTAGCTCACGCAGGCTGGCATGAGGTCTGGAACAGGTCAAGGAAATGAGACTAACAAAAAATGAACGTAGCTGCTGGAATACTTAACTTTAATCCATAAATGGTGAACATCACTCTTGACAGTACATGTCTTACAGCATCAATAGTAACTGGTAATGGCGCTTTGCTAGGTTGTAGCAAATGATGTAGCTGAAGGCTATGCTAACTATCGTCTTGGCAAATGAGAGTGTAATTTTTCAGTGAACCATCACTAGCAAAGTCGGCTGTACAACTGGGCGAGTGCTAGGGAGTCTCTCTAGACCTGCCGTGTGGCAGCGCTCGGTCTGCAATCACTGATAGTGGCGACACGCGGGTCCGACGTATACTAACGGACCGCGGCCGATTTAAAGGCTACCACCTAGCAAGTGTGGTGTCTGGCGGTGACACCACACACACAACTCTACTTAAACAGCGAGGTGATGGCATGCAGGGGGATAGCACACTGAAATAACTGAAGATCGCTCCATGCCTCCTTGACTGCTACATCCGCCCTTTTGGTCCCCTCAATACCCATGTGTCCTGGTACCCAGCAGGACACCTCCTTCCCCACCCAGCCATTGTAATTGATGGAGGATGTCCTGGATATTTTGGCCTACTTTATCTGCTGGATACGAGCATTGTAGAGAGTCCAGAGCATTCAGAGAATCTGAACAAACAAGGAACTTAGCAAACTAAGCACACCTCATCTGCTCCAGTGCCCACAAGATCGTGTACAGTTCCGCATCAAAGACAGTAGAGTCTCAAGGCAGTTAAACCTTGAGGACACTATCAGGGAAAACAACAGAGCAAACAATGGGGCCCCTGTTTCAACCCATCCAGAAAGACAGCTGTAGAGCTGTGGCGCTCAGTTAAAATGGCAGAAAATATAGTATTTAAACATATGCAGGAGTGCAATCTCTCCTGTACTGTACTAATTCTAAAATTACCCTGGGACTATGCAATGATGACAGTGGCAGGTAGTTAAAATCCTGGATTTGAGGACTTACGTTTCCCATATTAAGTGACTCCAGCACACACTGCACGCAGATTGCAAATGGCACTGTTGCTCATAGACGATTAGAGAAAAGGTGTTCCAAAGGTGGACGAGCAACAGTATTGTATGCAAGTGAATTTGGAGTATGAGGCTGGTCCTGCAAGCACCTGTGGCCAGTCTAATCCCCTCAAGATGGATAGCATCAATGATATTCAGATAAGAAGGCCTCACTGAGCTGTACAATGTGCATCCACAGTCAAAGCGTGAACACACAAAAGCCCTATAAAACTAAACAGATGTGCCCTGTCTGCTCCCCAACACCTGTAGCTAATGCACTTTATGATATTGAGTGCTTTCTGGGTTCTGGGTTTCAGCTCTCTGAGGTGTGGTAACCATAACAGTTTGGAGTCAAAAATGAGGCCCAGAAACCTGACTGAGTCTTTCAAATGTAAAATGGTGTCTGCCATATGCAAGTCAGGTAAATTAAAAATACTATGATAATGACTAAAATGAAAACACATACACACTTTTCTGCAGAAACCTGAAAACCTCTCTGTGCAGACCACTCCTACAACTTAGAACTACTTAAACCTAACTAACCTAAGGACATCTCACACATCCATGCCCAACGCACGATTTGAACCTGCAACCGTAGCGGTCGCGTGGTTCCAGACTGAAGCACCTAGAACCATTTGGCCACAAGGGCCAGCTAGTTACATCTGACAGGGCACGACTGCAACACTGGAGGAGTAACAAATAAATAGCAAAATCATCCACAAATAAGGAGCACATACAGGACTCCTTACCATAGACATGATTCTGTTTAAAGTACAGCAAAGAGAGTAACACTTGAAACACTGTCCTTAGGAACACCATTATCCTGCACAAAATGATCCAACAGCATGTCACCAACTTGGGATCTAAAAAAAGCACTTAAGACAGTAAAGACTGCATGGAGATCTGGAGATGGCTACAAACGCCTCATTGATGGAGCTGCATGACAATACTTTCTCCAAGTAGTATCATACATCTTACTTATATCAAAGAAGATATCAAGTCAGTGATGTACTGTAAGTAAGCCTGCTGAATAGCCGTCTCCAGTACGGCAAGGTTGTCAACAGTGGACTGAAATCTGGAATTCACACCAAGCGTGATTAAGGAATTACCTGGTCTCTAACAATCAGACCTGACGACAGTTAACCATTTGCTCCAGGGTCTTTCCTACACAGCTCATTAAGGCGACACTCTGATAACTACTGGTACATGTGTGGTCTTTTACTAGTTTGAGGAGAGGTAGCAGAATTGCTTCTCTCTAGGAGTTGGGAAAGTTTCCTGTCTGCCATATAAGATTGAAACATTCGAGAAGGATTTCCTTTGATGCTGCTGGCAAATGTCGAAGTATGCAGCACTAGATTTGGTTGTGACCGGGTGCAGTATCTTGAGTTTCAGGCAGTGCTAATTCCAGGTCCCACATGGCAAGAGGCCAGTTGAAAGCCTCAAAATTGTGGAATCTGAAGTCCATATTGTCCCTCTCTGCAGTCACACAGTAACGGTAGATCACTGGATCCCAGCTGGAATTGGTAGTAGTTGCTGTAAAATGCTCTGCCATTGTCTGAGTGATGACACCAGGCATTGTTTGGAAAACACCCTCATTTCAGCACTGCTGCTATTGGTAAACAACTGTGCCCCAGAAAATCCTCCCGATGGCTGTCCATACCTCTGTAGAATATGTGGAACCGTTGATGGAGCCCGGGAACACTTGCCATGACCTTTCCTTGCTCTCCTTAATTACGTGTTGAGCCTTGGCTCCTGCAACTTGAAAGGCTGTGAGGTTGCTTGCTGTTGTGAGGCATTTAAACCATCGAAGAACAGCATGCCACACCCAGACTGCTGAACAACACTCATCAGTCTACCAGCACACAGGCTGCCTCCTAAGATGACCTGAAGACTTTGGAACGGAAAGTCAGCAGGATCACTCGTCTGATGTGTGATCCACTCATTTCTGGACACTGTCATGGTGTTCAAACACAACCAGCTGACTGAACAGTGTACAGTTAGCCCTGCTGCCCATCCATTTCGGTGATTTCTGTTCAAGCAATCCATTTCCAGTGGGTGAATCCACGCTGAGAAGTGGTCACCGGAACAAAGGTCATCAGTTGCTTCCCACTGTGTTGAGACTGCAATGGCTGGAGAGCAGAAAAAGAGGTCATTGTCTGAGGACAAGCCAGTAGCAGCTGATAGAAGAGTAAGACTGCCTGTGTTGAGGATGCACAGCTCCTGAGATATCATGAGGTTCTCCAAGTTTCGACCCCTGGGACAAGTATAGTTCAAGCCCTATAATACATTATGGGCATTGAAATTAATCAGTAGCAGAAACAGGCAGGGGAGTTGTGCAATAAGACATATAAGCCTCAGAGTCTATCACATCCTGTAGAGGTAGATACAGGGAGCAAGACAGTGATCTTATCACCCATGTGAAGAGCAACAGCTACTGCTTCTAGACTGGTAACCAAGGAGAGAGCAGAGGATTGATAGGATTGATGTGCGTTACTGACAAAGACAGTAACCCCAATCTTGGCTCTTTCCCATGTCAGGTGAGGGTACAGCCCAGTAGCACAGGGGCACCAGTGGCCTTGAATTGTGTTTCCTTAAACACAAGCACAGGGAGTGTGCCTTTGTAAGGAATTTCGGTTCCTCCATGTGTGTCCTGAACACATTAAGTTTTCGTATGTCCATCCTTCTGACTGAAGGTTGGAGGGAATTCGGTCATCCACTTATGTAATAAAATGGAACACCTCAGAAGCTATGTTGGCATTTTTGGGTTGGAGACACATCAATGTTATAGTCTATGGAAACCAGTTCAGAGATGTCTGCCACTGATGGGATTGTGTATACGATTGGAGTTAACCCCCTTGGAATCAGTTAAGGCCTGAAGATCGTATATTGAGTCACCAAAACTGGTAACTGTATAATAAATAACATCAAAAGGACGACTGCAGGTGTCACATTTTATAACATTATATGAACCCATTAATGTTCCACTTTTAGATGGGAGCCGTCTATCATGAGGTAACACTTTCACCCTAACTTTTGGCCTGGGAGGGGAGCCCACAATGGGTGGAGCTCAGTCTTTGGTTGAGATGGTTGTCCCTGTCTCACATCAAGGTCCATAGCCTCCAAAGAAGAGTCAAAACAGGTGTCTGAAAGGATGACATCAATACTGTCAGACTGTGTACTTCCCATCCCCACCAGTGGACAATTCTTTGCCTTCAACTTTGATTTTTTGGTCCGAGGAGGCAACTGCAGAAGTGGTAGTGTCAGTACTGGACAGTGGACCAGACTGAGTCTTTGGAGGGGCAGGACTTCTGCATTGTCAGCAACCACGCTTTTTCTGAAGTTTTGGAGGGAGGGACAGGCTTCAAAATGACTGCAGCAGCACAAGTACATTGACCAACGCAGGTACTAGTGCTGATAGTAGCAACCTCTGTTTGCATAGCAACATCAGCTGTTTAGGAACTGAAACAAAGGAGGTACAAGTAGTGAACATTGGTGGGCGGCATAGCTTTATTATTTTTTTGGCCTCATTATATGGAATGCATTACAGAGTCTTATGCTTTCGCACCTTTTGTTCTTCAAGGTATACACTACAATCCTGACTCCAGACACAGTGAGCCCCAGAGCAGTTCATACACTTCAAAGGAGATGTAAAAGCGACTCTTCATGGGCAGCCTTACCACATTTTCCCAAAGTGGCTTCTCCACGACTCCCACAATTAGTATGTCCAAAGTGCTGGCATTTGAAAGAAGGCATTGGGTTGGTGACATAAGGCCGCATGTTTAGATGAAAGAAATCTGCCTTAATGTACTCAGTGACTTCCATACTATTGAATATCAAGATAAAGGCATCTGAATTTACAAGATCCCATCTACCCTCTTCACAATGTCTTTCACATCGACTACACCTTCTGGAGCCCACTCACATCACAATACCTCCTTGGGAATGTGAACGAGATCCCTGCAAGTCACAACACCTTTGCTGTAGTTCAACGTGTTGCACAGTTCAGTGTCTATTGCACACTCCCCGAAGCAGCTACCTTCTTGGAGATTAGCTGATGGTTGGGAACTAGAAGTTTACACTAACAATGTCGCATTGCACAAGCACTTTACTGTTTTTAAAGAGCCACAGGTTCCCTCAAAACCCTTTGGGATATAGGATGGGGAAACCTTCTCAAAACTACACTCTTTTCTTCTCACTATTAAAACCACTTTCTGATAATCAGCACGTGTTCTATTACTCAAGACAATACTTTTAGAATGAATCAGAAGGACTGGCTACATGAGCCCGTTTGTTAGATTGGGTACCTTCCAGCAGTCTACCTTTTCCACTGAGAGGAGGAAGGGAAAATTTCGAAGGATCCATTTTGGTCCCATGAACAGCTAGGGGAATAAAAGTTCACCTAGACAGAGCCCCACATAACAAAGTAAGCCTTATACAACAGAGGCACACCAGGTTCTTCAGAAGTTGCCCGCAAATGACTGTTCCACCTCATCAGCGCACAGCACACCTTGAGACTGAGGGGTTTCTAACAGCAGTTTGTACCATCCATGTGATCCGGGTGGTAAAGCCCATGACACACAACATTCCACCATCATGCTGCACAGTGGTTGCTGCAGCATGCCCAGAGCTTATGGTGACAGGCGACTGGTGACACTTACCAGTCCCCAGCTCAGGAACCTTAGAGTCACCAAGCCTGTACCCAGGAAACGAGTCCTGAGCCCCTGAGGGCCTTTCACAAAAGGCTGATGTCAGCCTCTAGATGGCCATTATTAAGGAAGCCAAGAGACTGACATAAAAAGGAGAAAAACCTTGACACTGTTTTGTGTTTTAATTATCATGTGATAAGATACAGATATCATCAGCTGTAAGAGTGTACAAGTCAAGTTACAAAAATGAATATAAACTCCAAATTGCATCTGTACAGAAATGTATCAGCCATCCATGTGATAAAAATAAAGCTGCATAAACAAAGTGAAAATTGGTATGCCAGCAGTAACGTATAAATTACATCCAGCCATCCCCCACATAAGTACATACCATACACTTACATTCATTTACCAATAAATGGCTCATTTACATATTCAGTAACTAATATATACAGATAATAACTGGGCCTGCTGCTATGAGTCAGTCAGAAAGCAAGCACATAATCAGTATGCTACTATGTTGAAATATTACTTGCAGGTGAAACTTTACACATTCATATTCACTCTGTATGTTCTTCCTTTTATATTGTGCCAGCAGCTTCAATGTTTCTGTACAAATAAAGATGTAACACCAGTTGTTACTTGTACGGTAAACAGCAAGTTTCCGCAAAGCACTATCAAACAAAAACCGAAAAAGAGCTGAAATAATTCCAAGCAGAAGGAAACGCCTGTTGTATGTAAAACGGGACTAATAAAGGAGACACATTGAAGCTGCTAACGTGTCACACAGCGTTCACTTGAGTAGTTGTGCTACTTCCAGCAGATTCAACAGTTTGCTACACTATAATATTTACAAGAAAGGTGTTGACAGATCAGACCAGATAACAGCACATTAGCCATTCAAAAGAAAACAGCTGAAATGTTTGGAAAAATTATTCTTTCACCTTTTTATGATCAGTGCTGCTAGTACTTTTTATCTGGTATTAGGAAACCAGGAATCAATGTTGAAAGGAAAAAATACAAATTAGCAAATTTTCTTCTGGAACTAGCAGTCACTTTTATCCCAAAAGAAGGTGAATCCAAACCTTGATTTTATAGAGTGTAACAAAGTAATCAGACAACAGAGGTGTAAATCCCCATGGAGAGACACTTTCTTGTGGTATGTTGTCTGAGTTGTGGAGCTCTCTAGATGCTAAACTGTTTCAAAATGTATCACACACAGACAAAATACATGTAATGTGTATGATGCGTTTCTTTTTTCAGATGACATAAACATGGTATTTTAATACAGATAATCCATGTTTTCATTTGATAAGATAGAATACAATAAATCTTTACATATATTTCAATAAACAAATGTCTAGATTTTTATGGAATAATTCAACGTATTTATTTTATTGTTCCAAAGAAGCAAGTTTTCAGAAATCCTCTAAAAATGATAGTGTGGATAGTCTGAGATAGACCTGAGAGACCAATCTTGAAAGTGTTAATAATGATCTATTTGTCACAATGTATTGTCCTTAACTATCTCCTTAAGTTGCAAGCAAGTGTCCAAGTGAACAGCTCAGAATTTGAATGTTAAAGTGCCCACAGCAAATGTTCCACTGTAAGGCTTTAAGTTCCAATAAAAAGAATTTTAAGGTCCAGAGCCATTAATTATTACATCATAAATATAACATCCACAAAATGATTTAAAATGTTTGTTAACAGACACATGAGAGAGATGGCAGAAATTGCAAGAAGTTCTTTGAGCAAGGTCGAAGGTTGCAGGCATGATAATCTGTAACTAAAAGGTGTCACAAACAACATAGTGAACACAGGGGTGATCAGCAACTGTAGCATACACATAAACATATCACATAAACAAGTACTTAAGTGCAGAACAAAACTAAATAACTATACACAGAATAACTGTCCCACTGAAATTATGTCTGCTACCTGAACTTGGTAAGTTACAGACTCAAAATACCCTAAAGCAAAGCAACTAATAATGAATTTTCTTATTTAAAGCCCTCAGGTCAATCAAATGAATACAGGCAAAAAAAGTGAGTACCAAATCCATGACAATTTTTCACCACAAAACAAATGGAATATTATATAAAACAAGCCAGTTACTTTCAGAATGAATTTTCACTCTGCAACAGACTATGCACTGATCCTTAGAACTGTGTGCTGGATCTCTGCCTTTTGCGTCTGATGTATGAACAAATAAATCACAAGGTTTCCAAAAGTGTGGGCATGTCACATACAGCTGTATGCATAAGAAGCACGAATTTCCCAAATTTAGTCCATACACTCATAGCAATTTTCCCTGTATTTTGTTGATGGTCACAGAAAATGCAAGTCACAACACAAACATTTCAGTTTGAATGGCATGTCCATTAGAGAATCATTGGGATGTGTGGCAACAGTGCATCTTCTCCTGTAAATTTTCCACTTCAAACTGAAGCTTTGATGATATTGTTCAACATCTTTTTCACTGCAACCCTGGTGCTGTTGCAAAGTAGTGGTGGATTTATGTTCCACAGAAGAATGATAGGCATGCCACTTTTCAATGTTGAAATGTGTCGTGGAATGCCTGGCAAATCGAGTTGAATAATTAAGAGCTTTTTCTTGATTCATTACAGTATCAATGGATTCATATGTTGTCACTCTACCTGGTGTTTCATTTTAGATGCAGGAATTGATGGCACTGACATCATTGGTATTGTCTGTTAATGTAGCACTTGCATGAGCAACTAGTGATTTTTGTGATTCTGTGTGATATTTGGTAGAACTTAGTGAATCAGTTCATCTGTAGCTGCTGTGATTTTATAGAAGTTTGTTGACAATGCATAAAGTTGTGCAAATTCATCAATTGCTATTTAAACATTCTAGTATCCAACAACTGTTTTGCAAATGTCCAGCAGATGCTTCATGTCGTAATTGCACATGTTAATTGGTCTTCAGAAATCAATGTCTGTAAATGTTGTAATAAAACTGATGATTTGAGACATGAGTTAATGTCATCAATGGCTGTTTTACATGGGATAACTGGTGGATTTTCCAAAATTTAGTTCCTGGCAAGCATTGCACACTTGAACCACACACATACATGACCAATTACTATTCCCAGTTTTTGGAAGGTTGTCGGGCCATGTAGACTAATTGACAGTAATTGCAAGTAACAGCATGCTGCATTGTCTGGTGAATGGTGTACTGATGGCCTAAGATGTCAATCAAACCTAAATTGGGATGTCTTGAAACTGCTTTGCACTGTTTGTATTGTTTAAACTTGTTTTCTGATGCATTCTGTGAATAACATGTCGGCACTTCAGATTACTGTCTTATGCATGTAACATCCTCACACATTGAAAAAAACACAGTTAACATTGTTGGCAAACATGACAATGCTCTTGCACATGCATTTTCCATTGTGAAGTACACACACTGTCAATTTTCAAGGTGCACTGTCAAATGAGTAACTATTTGACATTGTTCATGGATTGGAAATGATAAAATGCACCATACTATTTCATTCCTACTAATGTACCATTCCAGTTGATAGTGGTCGATTCCATTTATAGGTGCTGTTGCATTTACTGCTCCAAAAATTGCCATATCATTTCCTCCATTGAGATATTTGCAAATGTACTTTATCAGTTTCCCTGAATTGCAATACTCGACACTGATGAGTGCTTTGTATGTTTTTGAGAGTAATGGCGAGTACAGAAACGCCCAACAATTACAGAGTTCAGCATCATTGTTTCATACTTTTTAAGTGATGGATTTGCAGCCATCTTCAGTGGAGTGTCGTGTTACAGTGGATATCCTTCACTGCCACTGGTAGTCAGTCTCAGCAAGTAATGCTCCTAGGTATCATCTCATTCATTTCCCATTAGATTTGCATGGAGAATGGTTGTTGAATAAGCCACATGGACCATAAATAACATTTTGGTGACAACTTCAAAGAAGTCCTGATCACTGGTGATACCTGCTGTTTCTGCAGAGATGACACTATCAACCTGACATTGAGAGATCTTTTCTGTCAACTAAGGCAAAATGTTTACATGTGACAATTATATTTTGCCATTAAATGGAAAACAACCAACAGCATTTCTCTTCAAAACCGTGATGCTTGGAAATGAAATCCACTGAAGATTTCAATTTTTGTTTACAGCCTTGGAGAAATATAATGATGATCCAATGACAATTGACTAGTTAACAAAAGTTCTTTTATTTTATCTTGTGTAGGATTTCATGTGCATGTGATTTAAAAAGATCTGTGTGGGCCTATGCACAAACATGCGTTATTGCATCTTGTGCATACCCATGCATGTGCTGTGGACTACCTATAAATGTGGCCAGTAGTGTGACCATTTTGCTCAATTCACCGGGATTCACATTGCCATCTTTAACAACTGAAGCATATAAATGAAAGTACCCTTCACAATGCAACTTGGTTTCATGCAACTGATTGTAGAGTTGTCATTAGGTTTGGATTTTCCCATACATACAGACAATTTCATCATTTTCACAAATCATCATCAAAATGGCACTGACTGTTTTCCTAGTTTGCTATAAATGTATGTATTAATTCAGAAGCCTCAAAGAGTATATGCAGGGTGATAATGATTGAAGTACCAGTTTCAAAACTCAGTAAAAACCTAACCAAATTTGTACAGATTATTATTGAACAAGGGGAAAATGTTATGAATAAAAAATTATGACTAGATGGGACTGAAAGTGGCAGAATAAGCAAAATAAAAGACACAGGGTAACAGCTGTTCCTAATTTTGAACCTGAGATGCTCGGCATGCATGTCTCAAAGCAGTATTGCATGATACTGGTAAAGCTCTTCTACAAGAACAGTGATGTTTGCCAGTTGGGCTGAGTTGGGTTGTTTGGGGGAGGAGACCAGACAGCGAGGTCTTCGGTCTCATTGGATTAGGGAAGGATGGGGAAGGAAGTCGGCCATGTCCTTTCAAAGGAAACATCCCGGCATTTGCCTGTAGCGATTTGGAGAAATCACAGAAAACCTAAATCTGGATGGCCAGATGCGGGATTTAACCATTGTCCTCCCAAATGAGAGTCCAGTGTGCTAGCCATTGTGCCATCTCGCTTGGTGTGTCAGCTGCTTTGCAGAAAGTTCCAGGTGCTGAAGGGTACAAAAGTAGGCATTGGTCCAATTTTTGCCAAGGTTCTGGAGAAAATTATTATAAAATTCAAAAAGACAGGTTCTTCTGTAGTAAAGTGTGGCACAGGGAGAAAAACAACTGATCAAACATCAGTAGAAGTGACCACAGCATTGCAGGAGAGGTCACAAGGTGGTGTGTAAACATGCAGTCCATGGGGAATTGCCCAAACTTTGGACAAGAATGAGAGCATGGTGAATAAATTTTTACAAAACATCCTGCATTGCTATCCACAATTTTACCAATCTTCAGGAGTTGCTTCATGCTGACTTACCAATAACAAAAACGTTTTCTCTAGTGTTCTTACTTGCACGAAAGTGGACAATGAATGGCCATAGAACATTCTGCACACAGACAAAACCCATTTCCAACTACAAGGACATGAAAATACACAGAATTGCAGAATATGGTCGACGGGAAATCTGCTCACACATCCGTTACTGCTTCAATCTGCAACAGTAACTGCATGGTGCAGGTTGATAATATAAAGACCATATTTTCTGAGGAGATGGGTCCTGCAGGGCCTGTTACCTGTGCCATCACAGTTAAACACTGAATGCAAGGTGGTGCTCCTCTGCATATTGCACAGTCAGTGATGAAGATGCTGCAGAGGCACTTTGGAAATGCTAGAATTATCAGCTGTCATTTCCCTACAGCCTGGATGTTCAGATAATTTGATCTTTATCTATGTGACTTCTGTCTGTGGGGTAACCTGAAAGATAGTGTTTAGTGCTCTGATAACAAACACAGCTGATATGAATGCACACATTGAGCACCACATTCTGAACGTGAACCATGAGACACTCCAATCTGTTGTGCAACATGCCATTTTTAGATTTCAACTTGTGGCAGGAAACGGTGGACAGCAAATTGAACACATCTTGCGCCAGTCTTAAGACATGCTTTTTATGCCATTTCTTGGCCTTGTGAGGACTAAAACCAGATGTCGTTGTTGCTTTTTATGCAGTTTCTGGTCTCTGGACAGTTAAAAACCAATTTTTCCCATCCGACGTAGTACAACCATGTCACAGTGGATGGGCTTTGCTAACTTAAAGTACCACAACTATTGAATGCCAAACTTCTGCCATCATTACATAGTATGGTTGGTTTCATATGCAACTAACATCATGGCTGTCATATTGCGATTCATCTTTTGTTAGTAGCCAAAATCACTTACATTATGACGCTTAAGGTGCTGCCTAGTGGTAAAATTTTCAACCCCCCCCCCCCCCCCCCCAAAAAAAATAACGTTTCCCCCTTCTTCAATAATGTTTTATTGATATAAGATGTCATTCTGAGCAATGGTTCATTTTTTTTTTTTTTTTTTTAAATTTACATCATTTCTAAAATGGAATTCAAATGGTAATTACCCTGTACTTTACAGTGGCTCCCTGTTCTGAGATACACCTATCAAGATTACTGCTCAGAGGCAAAAACAAAGGCAAGAGTTTAACATTAACTATGTGGGATTACAGTACACAATTATCCATTTGCAATGAGATGACATACCAACAAAGGATAGAAGTCCTCTAATTTCTGTATACATTACATGTCAACAGATAAAATGTAGTTCTCTGAAAATTTCTGGACAGCAAAGATGCAAGAGATAAGGTTTTACAGCTTTGTAGCAAGAAAGGGAATAAATAATATAACAGCAATTACCATGTTTTGATTAACTTTAGAACATATCTTAAAATTCAGTATCAGAGAAATCATTCAGATCAGTGGTAACACTGTCTACAGAACTTTCTTCTGACTGTGCAAATTTTCAGTGTGGTGTAAGCCTTTCACTTGAACACATCTCCCACAGTTACAAGATCAATCACTTCCTGGAGCAAACTCTGCACATTTTAAATTCATTCCGCATGTGTAATTTCTGGATGTAACCTCTTCTTGCACTCACCTCCTCATGATAAAGATTGAATTTGTTGGAAAGGAGTATTAATTTTGCACATTTCTTCAGTTAGTTTTATCTTGCAAAGCACTTATTGACAATTTGTTCAAAGTCTCATCTATTTCAACCACACTTCAATAATAAATACAAATAACAATATACATTTATTGTCTAAGTGCAACTGAAATAACAAAGACTGCAAAAATGTCTGTTTCCTTTCATGGCAAACACTTGTAAACTACTACTGTCTTTCAAATCTTACCAAATGTGACTGTCGTTATGTCAGGTCTTCAACACACACAAAATTTTTGATCCAACATTGGATTCTTCTTTGGATTGTAAGCCTTATCAACACACTTTATGTACACTCCTGGAAATTGAAATAAGAACACCGTGAATTCATTGTCCCAGGAAGGGGAAACTTTATTGACACATTCCTGGGGTCAGATACATCACATGATCACACTGACAGAACCACAGGCACATAGACACAGGCAACAGAGCATGCACAATGTCGGCACTAGTACAGTGTATATCCACCTTTCGCAGCAATGCAGGCTGCTATTCTCCCATGGAGACAACCGTAGAGATGCTGGATGTAGTCCTGTGGAACGGCTTGCCATGCCATTTCCACCTGGCGCCTCAGTTGGACCAGCGTTCGTGCTGGACGTGCAGACCGCGTGATACGACGCTTCATCCAGTCCCAAACATGCTCAATGGGGGACAGATCCGGAGATCTTGCTGGCCAGGGTAGTTGACTTACACCTTCTAGAGCACGTTGGGTGGCACGGGATACATGCGGACGTGCATTGTCCTGTTGGAACAGCAAGTTCCCTTGCCGGTCTAGGAATGGTAGAACGATGGGTTCGATGACGGTTTGGATGTACCGTGCACTATTCAGTGTCCCCTCGACGATCACCAGTGGTGTACGGCCAGTGTAGGAGATCGCTCCCCACACCATGATGCCGGGTGTTGGCCCTGTGTGCCTCGGTCGTATGCAGTCCTGATTGTGGCGCTCACCTGCACGGCGCCAAACACTCATACGACCATCATTGGCACCACGGCAGAAGCGACTCTCATCGCTGAAGACGACACGTCTCCATTCGTCCCTCCATTCACGCCTGTCGCGACACCACTGGAGGTGGGCTGCACGATGTTGGGGCGTGAGCGGAAGACGGCCTAACGGTGTGCGGGACCGTAGCCCAGCTTCATGAGCCGGTTGCGAATGGTCCTCGCCGATACCCCAGGAGCAACAGTGTCCCTAATTTGCTGGGAAGTGGCGGTGCGGTCCCCTACGGCACTGCGTAGGATCCTACGGTCTTGGCGTGCATCCGTGCGTCGCTGCGGTCCGGTCCCAGGTCGACGGGCACGTGCACCTTCCGCCGACCACTGGTGACAACATCGATGTACTGTGGAGACCTCACGCCCCACGTGTTGAGCAATTCGGCGGTACGTCCACCCGGCCTCTTGCATGCCCACTATACGCCCTCGCTCAAAGTCCGTCAATTGCACATACGGTTCACGTCCACGCTGTCGCGGCATGCTACCAGTGTTAAAGACTGCGATGGAGCTCCGTATGCCATGGCAAACTGGCTGACACTGACGGCGGCGGTGCACAAATGCTGCGCAGCTAGCGCCATTCGACGGCCAACACCGCGGTTCCTGGTGTGTCCGCTGTGCCGTGCGTGTGATCATTGCTTGTACAGCCCTCTCGCAGTGTCCGGAGCAAGTATGGTGGGTCTGACACACCGGTGTCAATGTGTTCTTTTTTCCATTTCCAGGAGTGTATTTTAATCCCAAAAATTTTACAATTCTGTCTATCAAATGAAGGCCCCCTGTGAAATCATTTCATGCATTTAAGACATTAAGACATATGCCACTTGTGGCTTATAGGATATGGACAACAATCACACAATTCTAAAAAAGCGAGATCAAAAACGTTTTTTTCTAGAAATTGTGCAAATTATGAACACAAGTCTTCTTTCCTTAATATACTTGAAACTTCTTGGCAGTTTAGAGCCATACACTAAACCAGGACTTGAACCGTCACCTTTTGTGGCCAAGTGTTCTAGCAACTGAACTACTTGAACATGAATCACGATCGGCCCTCAAAGCTTCACTTCTGGCAGTAACTGATAATATCCTTATTCTGAGACAAAGTTCCATATCAATCATACGTTTCCATTCAGTATACTTCTGCACATATTCTATATAGTATCTAAGGTGAAAAGGCACATGCTTTTGCTGTGGCAATCTGCTGTCTTGTCACGATTTCTTCTCCTCTGGGACTCTCTTTAAAATTGCATGAAATTCTTAAATACCTCGTATGTGATCCTTTCATTTTCCTCTGTGCGTACTGGAATTTAGTAGCATTAGCTAACAAACATGAGCAAGGAAGTACTCAGGAGGAATCTACATTCTCCTTGCCAATTATTTAATCCAGTGACTACATAAGTGACTCAAAGTCACAACACAGTTTGAAAGCCATACTAACAGCAACTGAATGAATCAAGCATAGTATTACTAAATAATACATGTCAGTGATAGGTATCACCTGAGTAACTGTTGTTTTTTATGGTGCTGCCTGAATGACAGCCATGTCATAATTGACACTGTGTTAACTGTATGCATTTACTGCCCTGGACTGAATTCTAATTGGCATTGGCAATTACAGAAGAAGAAAGTACAAGGGTTGGGGGAACTGACATTCTCCTGGCGACTGCCACAACTGTTGTATCCCAGAATATGTAGTCATAACTTATCTTGTGGAGAGGAATGGTCCTGGTCCTGGTGGTGGTGGTGGTGGTGGTATTTTCAATCCACGTCTGCAATGTAATGCTTGTCACATTTTTATTTCTAGTGGGAGTCAATAGAAAATTCATGTTGCGGCACCATAAATAAAATACTTTTTTTAACCTTTGTTACATGGTTCATGTCAGTTAGTCTGAACTCTCATGCAAAATTCATTTATGCCATCTGCACTCTAGTTCTCTCCCTCTCCCCCCCCCCCCCCCCCTTCCACCATACAGAAATAAAAGAACATCAAACAATACTGTAGAGCAGTAAACAGAGACAGCTCCTTTGATTGCTCTTCATATTACAGTTGTTACATTACAGTTTGAATGTTGTAAGCAAAAATTTGTAGTGGAGAAAAAACAATGCAACAATTACTTTACTTCACACAGACTGGGTATACAGACTTAAATACAAATTAGTGAAGAAAAACAAATACAAAATGCATGGAGTTAAAACATCATTACTCAATACAACAACAACAGCTCAACATACTAAAAAAATTTCAAAAAAGTGCAAAGAAATAAATCTATGGGAAGAAACAGTAGATGGTAAAATATAAGCAGCATCTTACAGCAACAATTCAAATTTTGATTATGTGAAATATTTTAACATCAACTTTTCCTCAGCATAGACCAAGCAGTGCAGACAATATTCCATTTGTTGGTAATTCTATGTAAGCCACTTACCACAGCTTAAATGTGTTGTGGTGGAGTTCACATTTTTCATTCCCCTGCGAAAATGGCAGAGGAACAGAGCACAAATAGTACACTTGTAATCCTCCGGTGAGAATGACTACACCACTGCACAGGAGCTTGCACAAGATTCATTCATTAATATTACACATTACCTGCAGTTTCTTTCTCCAAACATAAACATTTTCCAGGAAGAACCACTCTGGCTGTTCTCCAGAGTAATAAATAAACACAAACAAAAATATCTGACTTTCTCTCCTCCAAATATGGGGCAATTTTATTACCATTCTATCCCCCCCCCCCTCCCTCACTATTGTTTCACGACTGCTGCCTCACTACACTGTCCTCTCATATACTTCGTTGTTTCCAACTAAGGGATGTTTACCTTTCAGAGATCTGTGGTACTTCTCTTTTCTATTATTCTGAAGCAAAAATTAGTCACAAATGCGTGTCAGTGAACAATACGGAACAATACATATCCTGACAACACATTACAAGAAGTCAATATCAGATCACTCCATGATAAAATACATGCACATGGGTTTATATACTGAGGAACTCGAAGCCAACCTTTCAGTCTCAGAAGCGTAGGGAGGATACATAGGCCGAGCAGGTGGATATGAGCTGCTGGGAGAGTACTGCTGATTGAATTCCTGCCCCATATTCGTTGGTTGTCCACGACTATGGGGATACTGATCCGGATACTGAGAGTACCCAGACTGGCCTTGATAGCCTTGCTGAATTCCTGCAAAAATTCATATTAACCAGAGTACCATTCCAAAACTGTACTATATTTGTAGTAAATTGTAATCAGTGTAATTTGGATATTCTATATATTGCAAATTAAAAGAATTACTGAGATGAGCAACTTACTGAATATCAATAACAAACAATGCAACAATTACTTTACTTCACACAGACTGGGTATACAGACTTAAAGACAAATTAGTGAAGAAAAACAAATACAAAATGCATGGATTTAAAACATCATTACTCAATACAACAACAACAGCTCAACATATTAAAAAATTTTCAAAAAAGTGCAAAGAAATAAATCTATGGGAAGAAACAGTACAAAAAGAGGTAAACCAGCAAGCAAGCAACAACACTGGACAGAATCACACAGAAACCATTCTACAGTTAGCCACCCATTCCCTCCCATGTTTTAGGAAACAACACAATTCCCTTTATGAATTTTTGCCACTCAAGCTAACATATATAGGCAAATTAACAAGGAAATTAGTTTTCTTAGAAGACTAAAGTGTCAGTTCATGCTGACATGTGAAATGGAACAAAAAGTAATAAACAGAAAGCAAAAGGAAAACTCACACTGAAGCGTGCGACCAAGAACATCTAGGGAGGGTTACCTTGGGGACGAGAGGGGCCTCCAGAAGGGCAGTAAGGATTGGGCCTCTGCCCAGTCGCCACGTTGTCAAAAGGGTTGGAAACGCTAATGTTATCCCCCACACCTTGCATCGGCACCCCCACACCTAGCACAATAAGCAACTGCTGTCACAAATTCCCCCAACAGGTTGCAGTCAAAATCAAGTTATGAGTTTTACAGATAAAAGCAGAGAAGGAAGATCAAACTTAAAAGTATGTTTTCTCATGGCCTCCATAGCTACTAACAAATCAAATTATAAACACAAAAATGCAAAGCAATCTCTTACATTATACTATATTTTAAAAATTAAGCTCAAAATGAGGCACAGATGTAATACAAAATAAAGTATCAATAAATGCCTACCCATGAGGAGCACTTTACTTTCAGATTATGATAACCCTATCTTTCTCCCCCTTCAATGGCACCAAAGAGTGGTCACACACCTAAAATAACAAATATAAAAGCAACAATTCCTGCCACAACTTGCTGGTCTACCTCAGCAGGGGAGAAATATTTATCCAGCAATCTGAAGCAGATATCTACATGTGACATAGTATTTTGATACTGAGTTTATAAAAAATGAAGATTGTGCATTACAAATTTATCAGAATTTCAGATTTTTGCCTCTGGAAATTGTACAAAAGCAGTGCAAACTGGACTCCTCAGAAGATATGGGAAATAGTCTCTTAACTGTAATATCAAAATATTTTCTCCACTTGAACCAGCTGCTGGAAATGAATCCTGTGAATTTGATGAGCCTGTAATTGAAAGAATCCTTTATCACACACAAATGCTTCAACAAGTGAAGTACAATAGTCGAAATCTGAATCAGTAATTGCTCCAAGTATTCACAAACTACAGAAGTGTCAAATTGCTTTTTATAACAATCTGCTTAATAGTCTCTCAAAAAGATTTCATATTACAGTAAAGTATTACCTTTTCTCAGCAAGGAACAGAAAAAAAACTGTGTGTAAATTATAGGAACATACATTCAGTCAGTATGTGAAAATGTCGAAGGTGTTATACAGGGAAATACATTTTTCAGAAATTTCACACCAAATCATTAGCACAGCAAAATAACTAACAATGTTTTGTCTTGGAATCATCACTGATTCATGCACATGCACATAGAGACCTGTCAACAAGTCAAAGAGGACAATTAAATTAACCATCAACATGAACTTGCTGAAAAAAGGGGAGGTGTTGAGGAGCAGATGGGGAAAGGATTCAGCTGTGGCCTTGTTTAAGGAGCTTAGGGAAAGAAGACAATGGTAACTCAAACAGCGCTAAATCAAGAAGTTTGGATTGTAGACTTGAATATCAGCAGCCCCAACATAAAGTGGGTCCAATGTATGAATCTTATCACTCAGTGCTAACAAAGATTCACGATGATCAGCATTAGTATATATACAAGGAGAGGGGAAAGGGGCTACATCGCGGGTACTGCTGCATATTTAGCAGTCACAGTGGACACAAAATTCTACAAGACATTCAGACCAGGACCTGCATATTAAGATGTTCATCAAATACTGGGACTGTCTGCACGTGCTGAGCTATTGAATAAAAATCAGTTTGTTATGTGGCAGGAATTGCTCCACTATACAAAAGCTGTTCTTTTCCATTCTGTTTGGAATTATAATTCTGGAGGGAACTTTATAACATATTTGGAGCAATGCTGTACAAGGGCTTACTGAAAAGTACGCCTGCAATGATTTTTTAAATAAAATTAATGTTGTTACCATTCTACACTTTTATTCTTTGTGTCTACATATTTGCAACCCTCTGCCACTAGAGGGCTCCGAATTGTAGTGTACAGCATGGCAGTATGTAATGTAACTGTGTGCCACTAGAGGGCTCCGGATTGTAGTGTACAGCATGGCAGTATGTAATGTAACTATGTCGGTGTGTGAGAAACTGAATGCTGTAATCGATTTTTGAATTTGAAGAGTTCGTCCAACCTCTTCTTTAGCATGACAATGCCAAATCACACACGAGCACAGTGAAATCTGCTGTAATCCGATGCTTAGGGAAATCACTGTCGGTCGATCGTCCTCCACACTGTTCTGACTTGGTCCCATCTAACTTTAATCTTTTTCCAAAACTAGAAGAACACCACCAAGGCCTTCAATTTCATGCTGATGAATCATTGCAAGTAGAGGAATAATATCTCTATTATTAACTGTTATTCCATTCTAAAACAATGCATGGAAAAAACCAACAACTATACCTTTCCGTGCAAGCTCTGATTTCCCTTACTTTATTATGATGATCATTTCTCCCTATGTAGGTCAGTGTCAACAAAACATTTTCACATTCAGAGGAGAAAGTTGGTGATTGAAATTTCATGAGAAGTTACTGTGACTGTGAAAAACACCTTTGTTTTAATGATGTCCACCCCAATCCTGTATCATGTCCATGACTCTCTCCCATATTTCTCGATACTACAAAATTTGCTGCCCTTCTTTGAACTTTCTCAATGTGCTCCATTAATCGAACCATGTAACGATCCGACGCCGTGCAGCAGTACTTCAGAAGAGGATGGACAAATGCAGTGCAGGCAGTCTCTTTACTAGATCTGCTGCATCTTCTAAGTTTTCTGCCAATAAAACACAGCCTTTGGTTTGTCTTCCCCACAACATTTCCTATGTATTTTCTTCCAATTTAAGTTGTTCGTTATTGTAATTCTTAGGTATTTAGTTCAATTATGGCCTTTAGAGCTAACTGACTTATAGTGTAACCGAAGTTTCATGGATTCCTTTTAACACTTATATTGATGATCTCTCACTTTTTTCTTGTCAAGTGCTGCATACTTAAAAATGATTTAATTACATAATTGATAATGGCACTGGCAGATGATGAAAATGATGTCATGAAGAGAATGTGGCACATCTTTATGTTACATTAGCATACTGGGGAAAAAATTAGTCACCCCCCAAAACAGTACAATGCTAATACTGCACAACATTTCTAGCTTTCACAATCACTCCAGTTTTGCAAGGAAGAGAACCTGTAAGTTTCTTCAGGTGTGACATACCTAACTGAAGCCACTCAGTTATGGTTAAATCCTGTATAGCTACCAAAATGTGGGGAGGCTGACTGTCATTTCACCCATTATTCCAAACCTTCCCACACAGTTTCTATGGGATTACCATCAGATGATTTAGTACACCAACTGAAATGCAGTAAGGCCCCAAGTCTTCATCAAACCAAGCACATATGCGTGAAACCCAGTGAACACAACTGTTATTGTGTTGAAAGAGGGGAGTGTCCACAGCATTCTCATCATGGCTATGAGGAAAGGGTGACATTTAGTCACTCACAGTGTTGAAATCAACATCCCAGCTCATGTTCACAGTAACCCGAATGGGGGATTCCAAGTAATGGTACGAAAAAATACCACCAAAACATCACAGAACTACCTCTTGCCTCCACACACTGCCTCATCAGGGTGTCACTGCTCCCAATGCCTTGCACTGTGTAAAAGAGGTCAAATCGCAACTCGACAGACCACACTACTCACCTCCATCCCGCTGATGTCCAGTTTGTGTGTGTTGTCTGCCCCATTAGCTGAATGGTCAGTGCATTGGATTGCCACACACAGGGGCCCGGGTTCGATTCCCGACTGGGGCAGAAGATTTTCTCCCCTCAGCGACTGGGTGTTGTGCTGTCATCATCATTTCATCCCCATTCTCAACACGAAGGTCACCCAATGTTGCGTCACACTCAATAAGACCTGCACTTGGCGGCAGAACTTCCCAACTGGGAACTCCTGGCCACTGACACCAAACGATCATTTCCATTTTTTGTGTGTGTTTGGTCCACTGAAGAAGTGCAGCTTTATGTACCGCTCTGAGCAAAGGCCTCTCATGAGTTACACAATTCCAAACGTTCTTTGCACACACTTCCCTTCATACAGTTTTCTTTGAAACTGATTGAGATGGACCACCACTCACCCACGGCACCAAGCCATGTTAAATTTGAAACCTATCATCATTGAAAAGGCACAACACTCACCTCTGGACCCTGTATGTTAAGAGCTTTTTATGACCACTGTTCTTACACTGTGTTACATCACTGTGAGTGATAAACCTGTCAATGAACCACTCTGCCAATGATTAAAACCAACTTTCCGTATGCTATCATTGAACGTTATGAATACTGACCTACTCTCAACTCTGCTAAATTACTGCACAATCAATATCTCAATTTTCTTTAAAATCTTTATAGATTTACTATCACATCAGAAGTAACTAAAATAACAGAATAATGAAGGGAAGCATATGGTTTATCTTGTCATTTCACAAGAGTTTGCAGAATATGTTATTTGTAGAGAAAGAATGAGACAACCAATGCCTACATAAGTCAAATGCATCAACTGATACTAACTTCCAAAATGTATCATCAATCGTTTACTGGTACACACATCAAAAAAAGTTTTGCATCACCCCGGTTCCCAGAACTCCTGAAGACAGATGGTGAATGGGGATATTGTATCATAGACACAGTCCCTTTGACTGTTCAGAGATGCCACTAAACACGCCCAAAGATGTAAACAACCATGCATGGACACCACCTATTAGATGGAGGGTGTCCGGCAGCTGATCAATTCCAGTCATCCAACCAGGACGGAGGTACACAGCTCAAGTTTTCTGTAGTTCAACCATGCCTAGACAGCCAATACCGTGATTTGATCACATCTGCATTGTTACTTTATGCCAGGAAGGGCTCTCAACAAGAGAAGTGTCCAGGAGTCAAAGAGTGAACCAAAGCGATGTTGTTCGAACATGGAGGAGATACAGAGAGACAGGAACTGTTGATGACACGCCACGCACAGGCCGCACAAGGGCTACTACTGCAGTGGATGACCGCTGCCTATGGAATATGGCTCAGAGGAACCATGACAGTAAGTCCACCATGATGCACAAAGCTTTTCGTGCAGCCACAAGACGTCATGTATCAGACAATCATCGGCGACATGTTTGGAGGCAACCGGTCAGGCTGAACGCCTTATACACACTGTCCAGCGAGTGCTGCAATGTGGAGGTTCCGTGACGTTTTGGGATGGCATTATGTGGGGCCAACGTACATCGCTGGTGGTCATGGAAGGGGCCGTAACGACTGTACAATACGTGAATGCCATCCTCCCACCAATATTGCAACCATATCGGCAGCATATTGGCGAGGCATTCGTCTTCATGGACGACAATTCACGCCCCCTTGTCATCTTGTGAATGACTTCCTTCAGAATAACAACATCACTCGACAACAGTTGCCAGAATTTTCTCCAGACATGAACCCTAGCGAACATACCTGGGACAGATTGAAAAGGGCTGTTTCTGGACAACGTGACCCACCAACCGCTCTGAGGGATCTACGCTGAATCGCCATTGAGGACTGGGACAATCTGGACCAACAGTGCCTTGCTGAACTTGTGGACAATATGCCATGATGAATACAGGTATGCATCATTGCAAGAGGATGTGCTACTGCATATTAGAGGTACCGGTGTATACAGCAATCTGGACCACCACCTCTGAAGGTCGCACTGTATGTTGGTACAACACGCAATGTGTGGTTTTCATGAGCAATAAAAAAAGGTGGAAATGATGTTTATGTTGATATCTATTCCAATTTTCTATACAGGTTCCAGAACCGAGGTGATGCAAAACTTTTTTTGATGTGTGTATTTTGAGATTGGGGCAAAAAATAAAATATCCATTTCACTTTAAACACAAGAATAACGAAATTATGTTTGTGGGACAAAATTTCTGTTTATTATAATCCCCCCCACCACCACCACACACACACACACACAAACTCTTTCTCAGCTCTCATACGACAATGACTGTGTAGATGTGTTAAACATGAAACTACATTCTCTGTGTCATTTAGTAGAGCACATGGAATGATAATTTAGTCTGTGTACACTATTTAGCTTGTCGATATGTCTCAAAGAGTCACTTCAAAAGTAAACTGTGTGCACTTTATCATCTTAGGGCAAGGCAGGATGTCTAAGTGGGAAGATGCCCACCTGCTAACATACATCACAGTAATGTCATTTGTACATCTGTCACGAGACAGGAGAGAGAGAGAGATATGCCTTGTAGTTGTCATTGACAGTTAACAGTTCTAGCTAATGTGTCTAACATATACATTATGGCTAATATACAGGGTGAGTCACTAACTATTGCCACCTAAAATAACTCCAAAAGTATGATAGAAGCCGAAAAGTTTGTGGGACAAAAGTTGCATGGGAAAAACAGGGACCATAATATGACGTTGGTTTTTTGTTGCTATGTGGGGTCACTTCAGAGATATGAAGGTCAACTTTGTTTTTTCAAATGGAATGCCGTAGTTTGGTACTTATTTTCTGACAGTGGCTATCAAGATGAATCCAATGATGTGTAATAGTAAGGTCTTTGAAGGTCAACGAAGGTCACAAAGGTGGCATGAACGTCCATTTACAGAAGATGTTGTAAGTGATGACCATTGGTATCAATGCAGTGCTGCAATATTCTTATCATGGATTTAGTGGTATTCCTTAACACTTTGGCACTTATCGAAGCACGTGCTCTGACAATTCTCTCTCGCATATCTTCAGTGTAGTTGGAATGTCTTTATAAACTATGTCTTTTACGAATCCCCACAAGAAAAAATCCAGAGGCGTCAAGTTTGGCGAACGAGGCTACCACGACACATTTCCTCCGTGTCCAATCCAATGATTTGGGAATTCTCTCTGCAACTCATTTCTAGCCATCAGCGAAAAATGTGTCGGACACCCATAGTGTCGATACCACATTCTGTTCTTTGTTCCTGAAGGTATTTCTTCCAACAACAGACTTAATGTTCCTTGCATGAATGTGGTGTACTTCCTACCATTAAGATTTCCTTTGATGAAATAGGTGCCTGTAATTCTGGCCTCTAGAATCCCACACCACACATTCAGCGACCACAGTTTTTGGTGTGCAACTTGCTGCAGCCAACATGGGTTTTCAGTTGCCCAATAATGCATGTTATACAAATTAACATTTCCACGGTTCGTGAATGAGGCCTTGTCATTAAATAAAATCAAATTCAAAAATGTGTCATCACTCTGAATCTGAAATTGAGCCCATTGGCAGAATTCAATGTCACCCATACAATCCGTACCAGTTAATTGTTGGTGGAGACTGATATGGTAAGGATGATATTTATGCAGAACACGAACAACACTACTCTGGCTCATGCCAGATTCCCTTGTGATTTGATGTGAACTAACACAAGGATCTCGAGCCACAGTGGCAAGAGTACCAATTTCCATTTCCTTGTTAGTAACTTTGCTTTGCCGGATATGTTTCCCATGCGTTAAAGACCCAGTTGTTCTCAATTTATTATACACACATTTAAGTGTATGACATGTAGGGTGGGTACATGGAGGATATCTTTCGGTGTATAAGTATCTAGCTCTCACTGAATTTCGTTGGCATTCTCTGTAAATGAGAAGCATATCGATTTGTTCTTCGAAGGAATACATCATTAACATTCGCTTGATTTGACATTACTAGTCTTACAGTTTCTGTTAGTGTTTTATTGTGAAACCGTCGAATGGTGTTTACATGTCAATGGTACATTAGATGGATACGCATATTCGGTGAATATTTATTATTTGCACGATATACAAGAGAGAATTGTCAGAGCTTGTGTTTCAATCAGTGCCAAAGTGATAAGGAATACCACCAAATCCATGATGATAAGATTGCAGCACTGCACTGATACAAATGGTCATCACTTCAAACACATTCTGTAAACCGATGTTCATGCCACCTTTTTGACCTTTGTTGAACTTCAAAGGCCATAGTGTTACACATCATTGGATTCGTCTCGATAGCCACTATCAGAAAATAAGTACCAATCTATAGCGTCCCATTTAAAGAAACAAAGTTGACCTTCATATCTCTGAAGCACCCCACCTAGAAACAAAAAACTAATGCCATATCATGGCCCCCGTTGTCCCATGCAACATTTGTCCCACAAACTTTTCAGCTACTCTCATTCTTCCAGAGTTATTCCAGGTGGCAATAGTTAGTGACTCACTCTGTATATCCAAGGAGAAAGCAAGAGAGCTGCTTAATGACTTTCCAAAGGCAACTGAGAGAACTGTGTCAAATCAGATGCCACATGACTGTCTCTGTATAGTCAGTTTCATCTCTAGACATATGTTATTGACAACAGTAGACCTTAAATCAACTCTGTACATTGACAGGTTTGGTAAGGGATCATCTAGAATGAAACTTCTACCAAAAGCATTCGGATCTCTTTGCCAGTAGATGCAGAATTTGTCTGACACCTGACAATTGTCATCACAGAAGATTGTAGAGACTACCAGGTACCAACACACATCTCGGGCATGCCAACCGATAGGTTCAGCGCGGAGGTGGCTCAGTCACGCTGTGGACTGGTACCATGTATAAATGTCAGGCACCTCTCACTGCTACTGAGGGTAATTTGAACATTGCGCAGTACTGAGGAAGGAATCTCCTACCTCATCAGAGAGAGGCTAATCTGAGCTGTAATGTGGCTACCACCTTACAGACAGCTTGTCAAGGAGGATCAAAGTATGTTATAATACACGTAGTGGAGCAACTGCATACTGAATGTTATCCAGAAACAGATTTTAATTCACACTCGCTAAAATGTGCATTTACAAAGCTAAAATGTATGTTTATAAACAGATTGCCTTTATTTTGTTGTTATTTTATTTCACAATATTTACCATTTTTATTTTCATAATGTTAATTCTTTTACTCCCTGTTCCCCTCGAATCTACGAGTGAACACGATCACAGATATGTGGGTGATGTGAAACTTTTTTTTTTCTTTTTGAGCAATTTAGATGAACATGTGTGCTACATTTGATGTTCACTGAGAGGAAATTAAATTATTCCGTGAAGGATCAATTTAAAAATCCTTACACTGAATATGCACAAGTCCAGTTACAGTGATGTGACCACCACCTATGTTCGATGTCAACATACAGTAACCACTCACAGACAGCAGATGGCAGCAGAGGGTATATAAGGTGTGTCAGGGGGCACATGGGAAACAGTGCAGTCATTGTCCTAATTTGAAAATGGAGCAATTTATCTGACTCCCAAAAGAGCATGTTTATTGGTTTTCAGGCCAATGGCGGAAGCATTCTGAAATGGCTAAGTTTGTAAATTGTTCACACGTCACCGTGGTTAAAGTATACCATGCATAGCAAAATGGCGCTATTCAAAACTGGCACCAAGGAACTGTGGTTCAACACAGGCCATAGATGACAGAGGTGAACAATGGTTGTAGAAAGTGTAGGATTGAATAGATCTGCAACTGCTGAGCAACTGACTGCTCTGATGAACCAAGGGATTACCAACAGTGTCTCAACAACCTTTTAGTATACATTGCTGTGCATGCGGCTTCACAGTAGGCTGTATTTTGCACACCAATGCTACTACTGGAAGTCTACTGAATGGTGTCAGGTGGCCTTTTCTGATGAATCATGTTTTACGCTTCATCATGCAGATGGTAGTTGGCACGGATGGCGTGAAACGTCTAAAAGTGAAGGGCCCAGGCCAGAGGAGGGAGCGTTATTGTCTGGGGTACATTTTTGTGGCATTCCCTTGATGATCTTGTCATTCTGGATGGTACAATGGATCACCACAACTATGCAAATACCCTTGGGAACCATGTCCACCCCAATACACAGTTTGTTTTTTTTCCTCAGCACAGTCATCTACCAGCATGACAATGCAACATGTCATACAACTCTGAGTGTAGCTGCATGCTTTGAAGAGTGCCAGGATGCATTTACCACACTACCCTGGCCACCAAATTCACCAGTTAAATCCAATCAAGAATCCGTGGGACTATCTCAATCGGCCTGTCTGCGTAATGCGTCCACAGCCTAGGAACCCAGTGCAGCTGGCCATGGCACTGGAGTTGGCATGGCTCTTCATCCCTGTTCGTTCCTTTCAGAACCTCACTGACTCTCTCTCTGCCCACCCACACTGCAAAAGGTGGTTGTTCATGCTTCTCACAGGTGGTTGCATTGATGTGACTGGATCATACATTACCTCACGGAATTTAACTCCAGTAATATTAAACACGCTAATGGCTTCTCACTGACTAGTATCTTCAATTTTGTTATATGATTTGATGCGTATATTGTACAATGTGTACCATCAGTAAGTACTGACAGTACACAGCCTCAACAACATATAAATGTGTATTTTTAACTGTGCTTTTTAGCAATGCACAAGAGTTAAAATTTATTCCCTTGTATAATACTTATTTCATGCATCAACACATACCAATACTATTATCAACAACTAATAAAAATCTTTTTTACTTCACACCACCAGCACCAAAAGCGTGAATGATGCTACTGTCACTTGTTGCCGTTATCTTACAATGGAAAACTGTCCATTGCCCACTTCACTGTGATAGTATAATCTATTACAGATTCACTTCCAAATATGCCATTTTGGATCTTTTTCAACAACTCACTTTAACACAATATATGTTATGAACAGGATATGAGTACATAAGTTATAAGATTCTGCAAGCTTTTCTGAAAGAGAGAAGAGTAGAACTTGCAATTCCTCTGTCCACTCTTTTGCATCAGATGGCATGTGATCACAATATTCTACATAATTTAAGGGCCAAAAGCAATGTAGAGCCCATGTCAGTAATCACTTCAGAGCAGCTTTGTAGAGGCACAAATCAAATCAATTAAGTACATAAAATTAAAATTTTCTGTAAGGATTTCAACAGTACAGTGTTATGGACTACCTGGAGATGGAACTGATGATGTCTTGGTCATCTTCTTCTTCGAAGTAGATTCCACTTGATTTATAATTGGTTGTGGGTCTATACCTCCACGGTCAAAGTGACATTCGAAGGCCAAAAGGTTTTTCGTGTAATGCTTCCGAAGTGTATATGCAGCACTTGAAGATGCTCCGATGCCTAAAAGCCCTGCAATGTCTTTCCAGGTTTTGTTTTTTGTGACCTGTGAATTTAAGTTTGTAATCAAACACAAATGAGAAAACTGTGTTTGCTGAAACACAAATAGCTGTTATAAAATATACATACTATGAATTAAATTCACCTGTCATGTTTTTCTGTCTGAATGTGAAGGATAATCTCAGGAAATAGTGTACAGATACTGATACAGCTTTCACTAATAGATAGGTCGATTGATGAGGAAGGTTTGTGTAGATAATTCATTACCCGTGTGCCAGACAAGTTGTCTGACCATAGATACTTAGTGTTACCCATGCAAACCAGGGGTAGGTTGCTAGTGAAGAATCATTGTAAGTAATGAGCTTTCTTATGCTACAGGTTAACAATTAAAAATTTCCCTTTAAGGTAACTGTTATTTAAATATTTTTTATGCTACTGACAGATCTGAACTCAAAGATATTAACAAATAATAGAAAACACTAGCAACTATCTATTTATGACATCAAATTTTATAGCTAATCTTAACTACATTACTGTTTAATGTGCATTCATTTTTAATAAATTTCAAAGTTCAGCTTTAACATTTACTACATACACAATAATCTGAAACTGAAGGTAATTCACCACCTTCAGTGGTTTAGGTGAGAGCCTTATTCCTTTGTAATCTGTATTTCCAAAGTAATGGAAGTAATTTCCAAAGTAATTCATAAAATTCAGGAGGTGGTCAACATTAACTTTCACTTATTATTGGAACACACATGAAATAGAAATATGTTGTGCACTGGTCGAATTTCACACAGTAAAAAACTAACTGCTACTGTTTATGGAAAACAGCTTGCACACAGACAACCCCCCCCCCCCACACACACACACACACACAAATGACCACAAAATCCTACTATCTCAATATCCGAGACAAAAAAAAAAAAGGAGCAAATACTGCTCAGCAATTAAGAAGCAACTGAAGAAGGGCTTAAAACGACAAACAGCCACTCCTCTTTATCTTCATTCTGAACTGTATTAATTCTTTACTAATGGTTATCCAGCACAGTATGTGAAGCTGAAGATTAACGAAATGTAACCAGTCTTCAAATTACTTACTCTGTTTAATGAACTACAAAAACACAGAGAAAATGTAAAGCATTGTTTTGTTTTGTTTTGTTTTGTTACGAGTTCATAAATTTCAATATCTGCGATGAACAAGATGGGGAATATTTTGGTGCAGAACAAGTCAGATACGTCAAAACTCATTTTTTATCTTATTGCTAACCACTACAAACAAAACAGGATTTCTTTATTGCAGACATTAGACTGCAAATTATCATAAAACTGGTTACAATAAAACTACAGGAAATGGATGTTTCAGATTAAGAGGAAAGAGAACAATTCATTACATAGTAAAGCTACATGGCTCCTTGTGATATCTTATCTCATTCCCACACTCGTACTGAAGAAGGGTGTAACTGATCAAGCACACGCATAACCTAACACATCCAAACTTAGATTTACACCCTGCAAGCCACCTCTCATGGTATACGGAAAAATCTTTTGAGGATCAGTCAACAAGCAGTGCCTCTTTTTTTTTCTTCAGTAATGCTTATTAATTTAAAAATTTGAATTTGGCACTATTCTACAAAGCTTCTTCTCTAATCTACTGCAGTGGTAACTTCCTGCATCAACAGATGCCAGTACTGCAGTTGCTTGCAACGTGGTCAAAGTCTATGTTCGTATTAAACAGCGTTCTGTGATAGAAGCCTGAAATGTAGAAGTAAAAATGCCCATTGGCATTCATGAAAGACAGAAAAATGTGTAAAGTGATGGAACAGTGGATACCAGCACTGTTTGTCGGCGTAACAACGCTGAAGACAGATCATTGGCTCATGAAAAGCAGAGCAGCAGGTGACTCCACCCAACATGAAGTGAGTCGATGACATTATTCATGGTGATCACCAGGTGACTGTGGATGATTTGTGTTACATTACCTCCCACAGTAATGGCATTGTGATGATGATTTTTTCTGCAAATGTGATACTCAAAGCTTTGTGCGACTCGAGTATCAAGAATATTAACACTCTGTCGGGCGTAATTGGCCCGACAGGCACAACTGAAATGTTTTTGTTCCCTCTCTCCCAAATAAGTCAGCGTGGGATTTGCCTGCCATTAGTACCTTCCTATCTTCAGGCAGTGTTTACAACACCCTCCACAAATTTTTGCGTGACCTTTGTAGAGAGCAGATGTGACGTTAGTGGCCTCTCATGCTCATTGCACTTTAATACATCTTTGCTTTTGGAGGTGTGTATTTTTGGTTCTTTTTAAGAGTTGTTATTTTGCTCACTTTATGGATGAGTAATGTGAATTTTGTGAATATCTTGTAAAAATATACAGTTCAGTAAGCTTGGCCTTTCAGGCACATTCCGACTGAGTACATAATTATCCTCAAGTTCTCTCTTTTAGACTCTAGATTCTTCAAAGATACAGCTCAGAATTATTACAAATTGTCTAACCCCTGTCATCTCGAAGAAATACAGGATTTGCTGATGTACAATGATGAGGAAGACTCCATACTGTCTGAGGATCTTGGTGATGAAAGTGACATTGATTCACAAGATGAGATGGAAGAATGTTAAGGTGATTCTTTAAAGCAGCGAGATGGTGAGGATACTGCTCAAGATGAAGAAAGAAGAGACAACAAAACAAGGAACTTTTATTTGGGAAGAGATAAGAAGACCATGTGGGCCAAAAAGGCACCTGAGGAAAGACATCGTAACGGGATCTTACATCATCACCACTCACCTCCCTGGAGTCATAGGAAATGCTTAGAATGCTACAAGTGCAGTTGAGTGTTGGAATAATTTATTAGCCGATGATATCCTTGCCACCATTATCACATATGCAAATCAATACACTGACACTATCAAGGATCATTTCACTAGTGAGAGAGACATAAGATACACAGATGTAATTGACCTAATAGCATTTATTGGTTCGTTGTACCCAGCAGGTGCATACGGAGGGAATGGTCAAAGTCTGGAGGAACTTTGGGAGACTGAAGGTGACAGACTGAAAAATTAAGTCTTGTGATGAATATCAAACAGTTTAACAGTCTGATATGTTGGCTTCATTTTGACACCTGAATTACCAGAGCCCAACAGAAGGAACTTGAGAAGCTAGCTCCTATTCATGAAGTTTTCGAAGAGTTCATGAAAAATTGTCAGAAGAGCTATTGTCCTGAGGATAGCATCACAACAGATGAAATGCTTCCTGGTTTACATGGTTTATGTCGTTTTTTGGCAGTATATACCCTCAAAACCTAACAAATATGGAATAAAACATTTTGGTCTTCTTGATGCTAAAATGATATACACAGTGAACATGGAGATCTAAATTGGACTACAGTCTGGAAGTGGTTTCCGTGTCAGCAACAAACCTACTGGAGTTGTCAAGAGAATGGTTAAGCCCATATTTGGATCTAGCCAAAATATCACTGCTGATAACTGGTATTCAGATTCTCATCTTTTGACTATTTGAAGACAAAAAAGCTGTCGTATGTTGGAACTGTCTGAAAAAATGAAAGACAACTGCCACCAGATTTTCTTAACATAAAAGGGAACACACAATACAGCAGTATGTTTGGCTTTAATGATGGGAAGGTTTTCGTTTCCTACACACTGCGCCATAACAAAAAATTAGATTCTTGTACATTTGCTTCACAATGATGATGTCACTGGTCCTGAATCTGGAGAAATGGAAAAAAAAAACAGAGATAGTCACTTTCTAGAATTCAACAGACGGTGGCATTGATAGTGCATATCAAATGTGTGTTACTTATTAAATGAGCAGAAACACAAAGCGCTGGCCAGTGATCGTTTTTTATTCACAATGTTGAATGTAGGTGGTCTCAACTCCCAGGTTATGTACCTTGAAAGTCAATTGGAGAAATTGCAGAGAAGAGTGTACCTAAAATCTCTGGCACATCAGCTTGTGCTTGGAGAGCTACACAAAGGAAGTATGAAAAAGATTAGAATCCCCTCCAGCTTGCGAAGCTCACTCAAAAGATTTATTCACAAAAAAGACACAGAAATCACCTCCTCTCCCACATCCCAATATACGTAGACGCATCACCTGCACTACAGAAATGGGTCGCAGAAGGATGACAAACTATGAATGTAAAAACTGTCACAAATATAGTCTGCCAACTTTGCTTATCTGTGCACCGATGTATTTCCTCTGGTAATTGTGAGAGAAGTTGAAAGGCACCAGCATCAAAACAGTGACTTAAAATGGTAGTTTTTTTCATAAATTTATTGTTTGATAAAATTTATGTGCTGAAAACTGTTACTGTTCAGTGGTGGATTCAAAAGTTCGGTCATTTATATTCTGTTTCTTCTGTGTTTAATAAAATGTTTTTTCAGCATCCATTTTCATATGTTGTGTTACTACACTTTCCCATGAAAGCCACCTACCACATTTAGGTTACTAAAGTTGAAAATATGAAATAATAGCTGATTTCAAAATCTCTGCCTGTTACGCTCATTGTGCCTGAACACAGGAGTCTCAGAACTGCACCTGACGAATGGTTAACCAAGCAGAATAAAAGGCCAAGAAAAACAATTTCCTGCCAACTCTTGCAGCCCTTCTGTTTGGAGGGAGAGGAGTTTTGGGAAAATTTGTGATTGGAGACCACACATGGGTTATTTTTCTGAAGCATACTCAAAGAGGTAGTCAATGGAATGGCATCAAAGGAACTCACTGAAGAAGAAAAAGTTCAAAACTTCGTGCCTGGCAGCTAACATTATAGCTACAGTATTCTGGAATGCAGGGGGCAAGATTATTGTTGATTTTTTGGAGCAGAGATGCACAATTAATTCTGTCAACCATGTCAGACCCCTCAAATAGCTTAAAGCACATCTACAGTGAGTTTGCACAACATAAGCTATGGTGGATGCTGTTGTTCTGAACGACAATGCAAGACCACACATCAGTCATTACATCACTAAAGAGATTGTGAAAACTGGGTAGGAAGTTTTGCCTCATCCCTCATATAGCCCTGGCCTGGCATCATTAAGCTTCCACCTGTTCGGGCCACTAACAGCAGCTCTTCATGGGATTCACTTTGAAGATGAGGAGGCCATGAAAACATCAGTGTGTCAACGGTTTCAGAAGCAGGACTGTGCATTTTACCAATCCAGATTACGTGCCCTTGTTAAAAAGATGGACCAAACCCATGGAAATGGACAGATTATATTCAAAAGTCGTAGATTAATTGTCAATGTGTGCTTTCCAATCTATGTAGTTGCATTTGAAATCTTTGACACACACACACACACACAAAAACAAACAAACACACACACACACACACACACACACACAAGAAGCATTTCTTTTTGACTGACCCTCTTTTAAGCAACAGTTATTTCTCTTTCCTTATCAAACGCACAGAAAAAAACTTAACACTTGCACAATGGCTCTATTATTTATTGAAACACATTAAATTCCAATCACAAAATATTCTTAAAAAATATGTTAGTAGGAAAATCTATTTACAGTACATCTAGTTAGTATGTCTATGGAACTACCATGGAACTAAACACTGCACCTTGCATACCTCCATGAAGCCCCCTCTTTCCTTGACGTAAGCATACAACCGATAGAGATCGAGAGGATTCTTGGAGATGGTGGGACATGCTGAGATAGGTGTTCCACACTCCTCCATGAACTGCAGCAGTTTGTCAAGCCACATGCGTCGCTCGTGGTTCTCATCCATCTCATACAGTTTGCACAGGCTGTCTGGTTTCTGTGTCACATAACATACTTATTAGTGGGTTCAACCAATACACATTAAAACTCAAAATTTACAAGTACATCAAAATAGTTACAGTATTCTAACACCAATAACCTTAGTTACAATTTGTTGACTGTCAAGTTCAAGTGTAGTTCATACTGCATCTACCCCACTTCCCTATGGGAATACTAAAAACTGCTTTGACATATCTATCTTACAATGTTACATCAAACTGACTGTGATTAAAACTCGACAATTTCAGTTATGTGGTTACAAGCTACTTTGTCTGTCGTAACACATGACATATAAATTCTCCCACTTTGTAAACGAAGATGGTGTCTAGAACTGATAGGTGCAAAAAACACACAGGAAAAACAGAAACACTATTTCGAAGTACAAAGTGATATTTGTTTCTCTTTTGATGTATGTTCTTTTTATTCGGTATCAATAAGTCATTGCAAAGCCTAATCTAATGTTCGCATTCAAAGTAAATGTAAATCGCGCTCTGGAGACGTATGTGCTAAGTAAGTGCATTAATAATCGAAAAGTTCTACCGCAGATAATAATAAAATTTGAAAAATGTTGAGAAAGCAGAGAGTGTTGCACTCTCGATTCAAAAAAGAACGCCCAGCGATCGACAGGTAAAAATTAGTAGAACTTCGTGCGTCCGTTAGAAGATGGATACGCGAAGCATACAAAAATTTCCACCGTCGTACCATAGCGAAAGATCTTGCCAAGAACCCCGGAAACTGCTGATCATATGTAAAATCACTAAGCGGATGGAAGGCTTCTATGCTGTCACTCGTCGACCAGTCTGGGTTGGCAATAAAAGACAGTAAACGGAAAGGTGAAGTTTTTTATTTCGCGTTTAAGAAATCATTCACGCTGGACGATGGTACAAATATACCGTCGTTCGACTGTCGCACAGACTCCCGCATGGAGCGCATAGAAATAGACATCCTTGGCGTAGGGAATAACTGAAAGAGTTGCAAACGAGTAAGTTGCCAGGTCCAGATAGAATCCCAATTCGGTTTCGGGGAGAGTGCTTGCATTTTCCGCGAATCTCTCGCACGGCGCAAAGTTCCGAGCGACTGGAAAAAAGCGCAGTTGACTCCTATATACAAGAAAAGCAAAAGTACGGACCCACATAATTACAGACCACTATCCTCAACATCGATTTGCTGCAGAATTCTTTAACATATCCTCAGTTCGTTGCACGGATTGCCCTTTTTTCACGTGCTGAGCATAGATGAAGGGCAACAGGCAGATTCCATATTCCTCGATTTCCGGTAAGCGTTTGAGCCGGTGCCCCACTGCAGACTGCTAATGAAGGTACAATCACACGGAATAGGTTTCCAGTTGTGTGACTGGCTAGAAGACTTCTTAAGAAATAGAACCCAGTGAGTTGTCTTCGGCTGTGAATGTTCATCAGAAACAAGAGTATCGTCAGGGGTGCCTAAGGGAAGTGTGATAGGACCGCTCTTATTCTATAAATGATCTGACGGGCAGGGTGAGTAGCCATTTAAGGCTGTTTGCTGATGAAGCTGTGATGTACGGAATGGTGTCTCGTTGAGTGACTATAGGAGGAAACAGGATGATTTACACAGAATTTTTAGTTGGTGTGATGAATGGCAACTAGCTTTAAATGAAGAAAAATGTAAGTTAATGTGGATGAGCAGGAAAAATAATCCTGTGACTTCCGAATACAGAATTAGTAGTGCTGCTCGCCACTCCATATGAATTAAATATCGAGGTGTAACGTTGCAAAGCGACATGAAATGGAACGAGAACGTCAGATTGGGAGTAGGGAGGACGAGAGGTCGACTTCGTTTCATCGCAGAATTTTCCACCTGTAGAGGAGACTGTGTGTGGAGCACTAGTTCAACCCATTTTTAAGTACTGCTAGAGTGTTTGGGATCCACACCAGGTCGTATTAATGGAAGACACTGAAGCAATTCAGAGCCTTGCTGCTAGATTCGTTACCAGTAGGTTCGATCAGCAAGCAAGTAGCACAGAGATGCTTCGTGAACTCAAATGGGAATCCTTTGAGGGAAGATGACGTTCATTTCGCGACGTATGCCATACTGAGGAAATTTAAAGAATCAGCTTCTGAGGCTGACTGCTGAACGATTTCATAGTCGCCAACGTACATTTCGCCTAAGGACCAGAAAGTAGGACTAGTAAGGAGGCTTACAGACAGTCGTTTCTCCCTCGATCTGCTTGCTACTGGAACGGGAAAGGAGGTGACTATCAGTGGTATGTTGTATGTTTTACCTTTCGACATGCACCATACGGTGGCTTGTGGGGTATGTATCTAGATATAGATGAAGATATCATACGTATTAAGCCTTAGTGATTTTGTCCGTCGTTAAAATGGTTTGTAGATGAACCTTGCGATAGCATTTCGCTGGTGGCAGTTTATCCCAATTGGAACATGGTCACCTTGACGTCCACCATATGTCACAGAAGTTCAGTGGAGCAAAAAATCTAGACTCAGAATTGCGTAGCAACCTTTAGTTACATTATACAGCTATTCGACGCACTCATGAACTCATTCTGCCCCCACCTAAAACATAATATTGCTGAAACCAGTTACTTCGTCACCGTCTCCTACCCCCTGCAAACTATAGTGAAGGGCGTTTAATTGTTTCCTACCAACGAGGTGAAGATTTGCCACTGACACATGCGCCCCTGTCCCCAATAAAATGTACGCCCCTAGTCGCTTACCACTCCCACAACGCCACTTTCCGCCTCCACATACGTTCTGCAGCATTGATATTGAATGGGGTTCCCGTTTGCTTTTAACGCTTGAACATTTCGCCCCCGTCCATTCCGCCCCTTGCTTGTACAGTTCTTCCCGTGGTGCCCAACCACACGACAGTTCTCACGTTGTGACTGACGGCACTGCCTCTGGACGTGCCCTGAGCGCCCACACCTGTAGGATCGCACGTCAGCAGACAAAATGACTCGCGTATTGCATACCCCTGTCGCTATATCTATCTCCTGATCCGTAGCTAACCTAACGGCAGCGTTAATGTCTTTCGGGCTACATCACAGAACGCTTTTATACACATCGGACGGCAGACCTCTGAGGAAAGCGTCTGGACCTTTATGCTCCTCGTCCTGGAAGATAATCTTATTTGCTTCATCTCTTCCCATTAATTCGTAAGTATGCCAATTGACTTTTATTATCCCATCGCTGAAACTTTCGACTGAATCATTGTGCTTCCCCGACGTTCCACTCAACTGTTTCCGTAAAAACCTCGCGCTATTCTGTTTTCTACAGCGTTTATTGATCCACTGTTCAAACCGCTCAGAAGACAGTACTTCTTCAACTCCCAGTTATACCTATCAAACGCTTTTGCGTCCTCTGCCAGCCGCAACTAAGCCATTTGTAATAGCTAATCATCTGTGTAAACGCCAATCTTTGCTACTGCCTCCAAACCACCCAAGAAGAACAAAAGATGGTTCAAATGGCTCTGAGCACTATGGGACTTAACATCTCAGGTCATCAGTCCCCTAGAACTTAGAACTACTTAAACCTAACTAACCTAAGGACATCACACACATCCATGCGCGAGGCAGGATTCGAACCTGCGACCGTAGCAGTTGCGCGGTTCCAGACTGTAGCGACTAGAACCGCTCGGCCACTCCGGTCGGCCCAAGAAGGACAACACATCGTCAGTTGGTTTGCCAGAAAAGGGAGAAATCAAATTAGCGGCGGCTGAATCCACCGATGTAGTAGATAAACTGGACGATAGCCCATCTTCTTTCACATCAACCATTTGCCTATACGTCTCTGCCAAGTCCATTGTTAACTGCTTTACCTGATTTATTAACGTACGAATCACCTCCCGCCCGGAAATACCATGCGTCCTGGACTCTGTCACTGACCCCAATACACAATTAAGTATAATAAAACAGCAACACACCGAGTGACATGGTGCAGTGCTTAACACACTGGACTCGCATTCGGGAGGACAACGGTTCAAATCTGTTTCCGACCATCCTGATTTAGGTTTTCCGTGATTTCTATAAATCGCTTCAAGCAAATGCCGGGATAGCTCCTTTGGAAGGGTACGGCCAACTTCCTTTCCATCCTTTCCTAACCCGATGGGACGATGACCTCGCTGTTTGGTCCCCTTCCCCAAATCAGCCAAAACAGCAACAACATCAGGACAATATCCTCTCACAATCATCGATTAAGGTAAGATAAAGTTCCGCCTTCTGGCCCAATCGTGCCCGAGCCATCGCCGTGTCATCCTCTGCCAATGGTGTCACTGGATGCGAGATGGAGGGGCATGTGCTAATCCCTCCGCTCTCCCGGTCGTTGTCGGATTTCCTGATCTTGGAATAGCTGCTAATCGGTCGCGTAGATCCTCAATTGACCCACGTGAGGCTGAGTGCACCCCGTAACCTCCCTGCAAGGAAAAAATCCTGGCAGTGCCAGGAGTCGAACACGGGTCCTCCAGCCGGCAGTCAGCCGCGTTGACCACTCAACTACGGAGGTGGACTCTCGCAAATCTACAATACTATCTTACATCTTACGCATAATCATGAGACTTCAATTCCCTACACTGCCTAGCACCATCGTCATAACGTCGGCACCTAAAATGCTCTATTGATACAGTAGTGACTCAGTACATGGTACACACACTGTGCCCTAATAGTTTGCACTACAAGCACCTTATTGGTCATAAAGAGTGCTCCCTGAAATTGCCACGAAATTTTGACAAATCAGCCGTTCTTCCGACCTCATAAACACCACTCTAAAGTTCCGATAACACTCCCGCTTAGAAATCCTCTGCACGCTAAAGTAGAAGAACTAAACAAAACAGTTAGTCCACTGTAATTATTCCTGCTAACTGCTGCAGCCGGTATGAGATGCTGGGTCGAGCTGCCGATAGCCGTATCGGAGTTGCTTCAGACACGCAAATGTAGAGGCCCGAGGTTGATGACATCTACAGTAGCAGGGTTGAGACGAGGTGGTGGGTTGAGCCAGGCTGTTGACCGGTGGTCGACCAAGAAAACAGCATTAACACTCACTCATTTTATTAGAAAAGTTACAACACTCCTAGCGTTGCTCCGTAACAGTTACACCCGCTTGTCGTGTGACGACAGTTGCCGGCGGTTACTGATACTGTGGCCGATCAGCAGCCGGCTTAACGTCAACAGCAGAGCAGGACTGACTCTGGTAACCTGCGGCAGCTCGTACACCGTCTCTGCAGGTCAGGGCAGTAGCCCAGACAATGAAGACCAAACAAGGTGAAGTAGACGCAATGTTTTACGGTGGTAGGAGTTTCACGACAACGTACTAAAACTCCACATTAATGGCGTGTAAGGGTGGGGGTGGGGGGGCATTTAAAGGTCACTTTATTAAGTTTTTCTCGAATAATTCATAAACCGCAGCTTCTAGCGAAAATTATTCCCAGTACAAATTGAAACTACATTAAATTTCGTACAAAAACGGTATTATATGTTTTTTCTTTAGAGCTAACATTTTCGGCGTTGCAGGGGATGGAAAAGCTGAAGATTATTAAAAATACTGTTTTCATGGTAAAAAATTACTGTTTACTGTTAAATAAGGTGGGGTAAGAACAAAAATATTAAATTTGTGTCCAACGTTTAAGTGCAGTAGCGATGCAATAAGGGATAAATTGTGTTCTATGGGTGTAAGAGAGTGGGGAGGCATAGGTAGAGGACAGAAGTGCAAGGGAAGTAGGCTGCCGAATTGTAGTCATGCACTTCTCTCCTTCATATGTCTGCAAAACGAAGAGCGAGTGGTGACTTCCCACCACTCTGTGTAACTCGCCACCTCCCAAGAAGCAACTATAGGGTGTTTCACAACGTTATACTACAATTGCCCTCCACAAGATGGTGTGTTTATTTTCCACAAAAGTGTGTTGCACTACATGGGATACAGTTATGAGTTACTGTGCCACTAATACTAACGCAGAAACGCTTACGCTTTGCCAGTGATTAGTATGGCGGGCTGCAGAGGGTCTAAATAAGTTTGTGAAACACCCAGTAGTTGCTTCTTGTGATGTAGCGAGTGGAAATCACCTGTTCTGTCTTCAGGAGGGAATGGCATGACCACAGTCTGGCGAACTATCTTCCCTCGCACTTCTATCTTCACCCTCTCCACCCTGTTACACACTCGAGTATAATTTATGCCTCAGTAGGCTCTAAGATACTTATACGTGGTACAGACATTTAACATTTCATCTTAATCTACTTCATCTAACAACAGGCATTAATTTGATACCATCAGAACACTACTTTTAATAAACTGCGGGTTTTCCATCCCTCAGCAACGCCGAAACTATTGGTCGTAGAGGAAATACGAATAGTACGTTTTTTATTTTAATTTTTTACTGGGAAACAGTCTTGCAAGAAGCTATGGTTTTTGAGTCATTCAAACAAAACCTAAAAAAAGTTACATTTAACCCCCTCCCCCCCCCCCCCAACCACCACGCTCACACCCAACTGGTGGGGATTTATAGTATGTCGTTCATGACACTTCCTCATACAACTATACAAAATTTTGTGTCTATGTTTTTATTCTCGTAATTTTCCTTCATTGACCACAGGGCGCGCCTGTAGACAGGGTAGTCCGCCATGGTTCTTGTAGCGGATGACAGCTCACATCGGTAGTGTTCGGCATTCCTAGCGGAGGCGTACAGCGCAAGTACAGGCTGATGTCGGCTGTACAACTCCGGTCACGAACGCTGACCTCCGAGGCAGAAATCCAGCTACTGCCGAAGTGAACCCGAGGTGGTCTACCAGTGGAAGGTGCCAACTTCACGGGAGTAGACTTAGAGCCAGTAGTCGGCTCGTCGACCATGTCACCCTGTTGCCTGATATCAACCTACAGCCGTAGTAGGTGCTGCGAGACTCCGATTATCTCTACTGGAAATAATGGGTATCTATACAGGTTTGGTGTCCAATAGTGCCGGGGCATTGCTTCTAAACACGTACCCCAAGACAGTGTTGCGGCCAGAATGTGGGCAACTGGCCTGCGACTTCCGTGGTCGCCCTGCCATTCTGCTTCGCCGACAGTACTGCGAGTACTGGCCTCTGACACGCAATGTGGAAACCAGAGGGTGTTACTGCCGCATCTCATGCAATGGTGTTTTGGTTCGCTCCGTGCCGAGTGGCGGTCGCGGCCTCCTTACAACAGCTGCGGCAATTCCGCTTAGTAGCACCGAAAACTAGTGGTGGCGGTATGAGACAGAGCACAAGCTCGGAATACGAAAGGATGATGAAGGAAATCGGCCGTGGCCATTTCAAAGGAACTAGCTAGGCATTTTGCCGGAGAAGTTTAGGGATATCAGTAAAAACCTAAATCTGGGTGAGCGGACGGGGATTTGAACTGTCGTCCTCTAGAATGCGAGTCCATTGTGCTAATCACTGCGCCATCTTGCTCGGTCCAGATGATACGAGAGGACTTCAGAATGTAAGTTATACGTTATTATGGCAGGCAAAGAAACTTTTATTGAATGCTGTACTACTCTTTAAAATGGCAGACATACGTGACACTTGTTTTCGACATAGTCACCAGCTCTTTGTAAAACAACGAACGGATGTTCAACCAATCGTTCAGCGCCTCGACGATCCATCCATTGCTGAGGCAGTCATTCGAGAACCACTGTGTGAACGTCCTCATCGTCGGAAAATTTGTAACTGCTGTGAATCACTTTCTCGATTGACTGAAAATTTCCGTCTGTGGCCCATATCGATGGTCTTCCTTCCCGTTCAGCATGACTCATGTCTGTGCGCCGTTGTCAGATTACCAGCTCTGTTTCACTATGGCTGGACGTGACATCGCATTTAGTTTAAATACCGCCAGAATTTCACGGTGACCCTGTGAATCATTTAGATGTTTCACCTATAAGAATTGTATATCTAAATTGTACACGTTTTCAACGTGAAATTCTGGCGCTCACTTACGCCCTGGAGTTCGTTTCCAACTGCCGCTCCCACAGTGTGATGCACACCGCAGCACTGCCACTGCAGCAGACCATGAACATGTGCTCTCTTCTCAGAGTGCGCCACTCGTGCTGCGTAATGATCTTAGCCTGGGACGACGCGTGTAACTCTTTCAAGTCCCCTGACACTACGCGCTACGCCACGGAATCTCAAAGAGCGGAGCGAAGGAAAGTTGCAGTTATTTTGAACAGAATTGAATCTACGTTTACGTTATTTTGTGCTCCATTTATCAAATTTTGTTGGTGGTAGCGTAGTTAATTTTAGCCTCCCATCAAATCTAACCTGAATGCCAGCAAATATTTAAAAGTATGAGCGAGTGATGACAGACAGTGAGCGAGAATAGGCTTCTAATTTAAGGATAATCACGGTTAGTTCAAATATATGCTTACTTCTTAGTCGGAATTATAGCAGTTCCAGCTTCGACACATAGGTAGAATATTAAATAATTAATTTTTCACCTGCTCTCATATCCTCTCTCCATCGTCGTTATAGTATCCGAACAAATTAGTACTAGAAGTTAGTTACTACTGAAATGTTCAGTTACTGCTACCTGGAGTCCCATGTAGCGTACTGATATCATTACAGTTGTAACAACGATGCAGCCACAGATATTTAAAGAACGCGCACTCGCTTGCCATGATCCCAAATGCACTTGACGCTTGTTATCAATCCTGCAGCTTTTCACGTAATGTAGTGAGGTCTAACAAACTAGGTCAGTGCTATACGGTGCATTTGTGTAACTCCGTTTAATATACAGGGTGACCTAAAAGTTTGTTAACATTTTAAAACCCGCTAATTCAGGGAATAATGTAGATAGGGAGGTAAAAATTGATATACATGCCTGAAATGACATGGTGTTTCACTGAAACCAAAAACGAGTGCAAAAACTGGCTAACAGACAATGCTGGACAGTAAAATGTCGGTGACGCCGCATGAGAATCGTGTATAAAATGAGCTGTAATGAGAGAAGGTTTATAAACACGTGCTGGAAGGTACGACCTTTATTCAGTATGGCGCTCCTCTCCATATTGCTATGCTTGTGAAAGACGTCTTGTGTACATCGCTTGGTGAGGATCGAATGCTGCGTTGTCACGTCCGTCATCCTTGACCTCCCAAGTCCCCAGCCCTTAATCCGTGTCATTATTGATTGTGGGGTCATCTGCAGTCGCAAGCCTACCACGATCATCCGATTTCATTAGGAATGCTAAAAGAAAACATCCGACGGCAGTTTCTCACCATACCTACTGTTCAGTGCTGTTCACAACATTGTCGCTCCACTACAGGTATTGTTGATGAATGACAGCCGATATGTTGAGCATGTGTTACAAAAAACACCGTCTTTCCCAAAAATCAATTTTTATGCTAATTATTACTTTTGTATACACGTCAAAAAAAGGTTTGCATCACCCCGATTCCAGGAACTCCTGAAGATAGACGTTGACTGTGGTTATTGTATCACACACACAGTCCCTTTGACTGTCACTAAACCCACCCGAAGATGTAAACAACCATGCATGAGCAGCGCCTATTAGACGGAGGGGGTCCGACAGCCGATCAGTTCCACTCATTACTCCAGGAAGGAGGTACACAGCACGTGTTGTCTGTAGTTCAACCGTACCTAGACGGTCAATACCGCGGTTCGATCGCTTCTGCATTGTTACTTTGTGCCAGGAAGGGCTCTCAGCAAGGGAACTGTCCAAGCGTCTCGGAGTGAACCAAAGTGATGTTGTTTGAACATGGAGGAGATACAAAGAGACAGGAACTATCGATGACATGCCTCGCTCAGGCCCCCCAAGGGCTACTACTGCAGTGGATGATCGGTACCTACGGATTATGGCTCGGAGGAATCCTGACAGCAACGTCAGAATGTTGAATAATGCAGCCACAGGACGTCGTGTTACGACTCAAACTGAGCGCAATAGGCTACATCATGCGTAACTTCACTCCCGACGTCCAAGGCGAGATCCATCTGTGCAACCACGACACCATGCAGTACGGTATAGATTTGCCCAACAACATTCCGAAAGAGCCGCTCAGGATCGGCATCGCGTTCTCTTCAACGATGAGTGTCGCATGTGCCTTCAACCAGACAATCATCGGAGACGTGTTTGGAGGCAACTCGGTCACGCCAAACGCCTTAGACACACTGTCCAGCGAGTGTAGCAAGGTGGAGGTTCCCTTCTGTTTTGGGATGGCATTATGTGGGACCGACGTACGCCGCTGGTGGTCATGGAAGGCACCGTAACGGAAGTGCGATACGTCAATGCCATCCTCCGACCTATAGTACAACTATATCAGTAGTATATGGGTGAGGTATTCGTCTTCATGGACGACGATTAGCGCCCCCGTCGTGCACATCTTGTGAATGACTTCCTTCAGGATAACAACATCTCTCGACTAGAGTGACCAGCATGTTCTCCAGACATGAACCCTATCGAACATACCTGGGATAGATTGAAAAGGGCTGTTTATGGACGACGTGACCCAACAAGCACTCTGAGGCATCTACTCTGAATCGCCGTTGAAGAGTGGGACAATCTGGACGAACAGTGCCTTGATTAACTTGTGGATAGTATGCCACGACGAATACAGGCATGCATCAGTGCAAGAGGACGTGCTACTGGGTATTAGGGGTACCGACGTGTACAGTAATCTGGACCACCACTTCTGAAGGCCTCGCTGTATGGTGGTGCAATATGCAATGTGTGGGTTTCATGAGCAATAAAAATGGCGGAAATGATGTTTATGTTTATCTGTATACCAATTTTCTGAACAGGTTCCGGAACTCTCTGAACCGAGGTGAAGCAAAATTTTTTTGATGTGTTTATTATGTGAAACGCCATGCGCTGGTGATTTGCTGAACTTTTTTGGTTTCAAGAAAACCCCATCTAATTCCAAGCATGTGTGTATATTTTTACCTCTCTGTCTACATTTCCCCGCGAAGTATTGAATTTTCTAATTTTAACTGACGTTTGGATCACCCCATACAAACAACAGACATTGTCTTGCGTACGTATCACTTACTGTCGCCAAGTGGGGTATTTTTATTTCAAAGCAACAGTTCCATTTTGTACCCGTGCGAATTGGCATCACCATTTGTCTATATTATCTCGAGATAAATAGCTCTGTCTTTTATACGTGTAACTTATTACCGCAACTTGTGGTCTCGTCAAGAAACAATAGATTCCACGTCTTTCCCATACGATATTACTTCTGTTCCAGGAGATGTTCAGTCATATAAATAATGGAACTGGTAGAGATTTTTATTGTGCATTCGTTGTCCGAGCATACAGCAAATGTTCCCCCTGGCAATGCTAACTCATGATAGGCAGAGATCGGCAGAACGCATTTAGCCGACTGCGTGCTGTGTTGCAGCCCGAGGTCGTCGCACTCTGTGCTGCACCAGGTGACGCGGAAGATGGACGCGATGACGCTGCTGGAGCCGTTCGCCTTCACCAAGATGACGACGACGCGCTGGCAGTCGCACGCGCCGCCCCCGCAGCCACAGCGCCGGACAGCCGCCAAGCAGCACCCGCAGCCCGCTCACCGCCCACGCGCCCGCCTGCACAGGAACAAGTCACCCGCCACAGGTCAGTCGCTCGCAAACCGCCTACCCTCACTTTGTGGCTGTGGCGGTTTGTCAACGGGTACCGTACAATATTTACATACACTATATGATCAAAAGTATCCAGACACCTATTAGTGGACGTTAATAAGCGGTGCGTGCTTCCTTCGCCTTTATAACGACTTCAGTTCTGCTGGGGACACGTTCAATGACGTGTCTCAATGACTGTGGAGGAATGGCATTCTTCCTCGAGAGTCGAAACCAGAGATGGTAGTGATGTTGGATGCTGGGGTCTGGAGTAAAGTTGACGTTCTGACTCACGCTAAAGGTTTTTCTTTGCGTTCATGCCGGCACTCTAAGCAGGCCACTCCATTTTAGGCATATTATTGGCCACAAAACATTATCTCACAGATGCTGCTTTACGACAGGGAACATTGTCCCGCTGGTATAAACCAGGATTGTCTCCGAAGTGTTCCCCTGCTGTACGCAGTACAGCGCTTTCTTAAGTGCAGTAAGGAAACCACATCCTAGCCACGAAAAATGCACCCATACGGCCATCTGTAACCGTATTTCACCGTAGGCACTATATATCATGGCAAGCAACGTTCTGTAGGCACTCAACAAACTAAAACCTCTCTATCGGATTCTCGATGGGTGTAGCGTGATTCATCACTCAAAATCACTCGTTTCCAACAACTCACTCTTCAGTGGCGTCGCACTTTACATCACTACAAGTGTCTCTTTGCGCTGACTACAGAAATTTGTGACTTAACAGGAATTATTCCATAAGAGTACGCCATTCTTTTCGACTCCTTATGCAGTCATTATGCTAGATGGACTGAGATTCATGAGTAATTTTTACCGCTGATTTCATACGACTTTTTACAATCAGCCTACCCCAGTGCTCGACGGTCCCTGTTGGTCGATACATTGAGTCTGCATGGTCTTGGTTTAGCTGTTGTTGTTCCTTTGCATTTACACTTCACAATCGCATCACCAGTCGACTTGTGAAGCTTTAGAACGGCCGAAATATCCGTGATGGATTCATTACTTAGGTGACATGCAGTGACTATACAGTCCATGTTCGAAGTCACTAAGCTCTCCTGACCGACCCATTCTGCCGTTACTACTCCTCTACTGACAACACACTCCACACCTCCGTTTCTACTGGCGGATCCGCCTCACGTGACATCTAGTGGTCAGTTCCGTATTATATAAGGGTAACCGTATACTTCTGCTCAAATAGTGAATGTTGATACTACAGCTATGAGTTGGCCATTTGCTTTCCCTGGAACATTTTTCATGAAATCTCCAGTCACAGCCTTCGCTCTATGAATGATAGTATGCTGGAATAAAAGAGAAGAGGGTGAGCGCTTGTGATCCCCCGTCTTCGAGTTCATTAAAAATTTTGTATCTGCTCCAGCGCGTGGATCTGCTCCTGTGAACCGCTTCTGCAAAAAAGGCCGAGAGTAAAGGACGCGAGTAGGAGCAGGAAAGGGTGAAGTACTTCGGTACTGCGTGTAAATTTAAAGCACCTTTACTATAGGAAGAATATGAATACTTAAATTGTTACTTAACTTTGGCGTTCATGCGATGCCGTACATCAATCAAAGCTAACATCGACTAGAAGTTTCAAAGGCAAAATCTGTAGTGGCTCGTCCACTATGCAATAGAAACAATCTTGCTAGGTCGTCTGCTCGTAATCAAATGGGCTGAACGTGGAGCGGCGCTCGTCGAGCTCCACATCGTCGGCTAGAGGGCGCTGTGGTCGGAGTTGTTCGTCCGCTCTCGTAGTGCCAACCTAAGAACTTGTACCTAAGCCGTCGCATCGTAGCTATCGATACCACAAAAATTGTGGCAGTATCATGAGGGGGATGCTGTTCCGGCCGTAGTGAAGCATCTATCCCACTTGCTAGGACGAAACCACGGAAAATCTAAATCTGAGCTGAGACTTTTAACTCGATCCTCCGACCCACCAGTCCAGTGAAGAGGGCATCAGCCACTTCCACTTGGTTTACACAGTGTGAGAAGCAGACAGCTGTTCCGTATTACTTCAAAATCTTCATAATTCAGGATCCGAGGGGTTATCATCAGCTGAAAAAAAAAACCAGAACGCATTGACATACCATAGTGTCTCAACTACGATATTTCTCTCAGCGAACAAGATACTCCAGTAGCTAGAACTAACTTGACTAAAAACCATCGTTGGACTGGTACTAGCTGAAAAATCCATACTCCTTCAGTGACGTCATTTACATCTACATCTACGTGATTACTCTGCTATTCACAATAAAGTACCTGGCAGAGGGTTCAATGAACCACCTTCAAGCTGTCTCTCTACCGTTCCACTCGCGAACGGCACGTGGGAAAAACGAGCACTTAAATTTTTCTGTGTGAGCCCTGATTTTTCTTATTTTATCGTGATGATCATTTCTCCCTATGTAGGTGGGTGGCAACAGAATGTTTTCGCAATCGGAGGAGAAAACTGGTGATTCACATTTCATGAGAAAATCCCGTCGCAACGAAAAACGCCTTTGTTTTCATGATTACCACTTCAATTCACGTATCATGTCTGTGACACTATCTCCCTTATTTCGCGGTTATACAAAACGAGCTGCCCTTCTTTGAACTTTTTCGATTTCATCCGTCAGTCCCACCTGATGCGGATCCCACGCAGCACAGCAATACTGCAGAATAGGGTGGACAAGCGTGTTGTAAGCAGTCTCTTTAGTACACCTGTTGCACCTTCAAAGTGTTCTGCCTATGAATCGCAATCTTTGGTTTGCTCTACCCACAATATTATCTATGTGATCGTTCCAATTTAGGTTATTTATAATTGTAATCCCTAAGTATTTGTCTGAATTTACAGCCTTAAGATTTGTGTGACTTACCGGGTAATCGAAATTTAGCGGATTTCTTTTAGCACTCATGTGAATAACTTCACACTTTTCTTTATTCAGGGTCAATTGCCACTTTTCGCACCATACAGATATCTTATGTAAATTATTTTGCTTGTATTTTTGATCATCTGATGACTTTACAAGACGGTAAATGACAGCATCATCTGGAAACAGTCTAAGACGGCTACTCAGATTGTCCCCTATGTCGTTAATATAGACCAGGAACAATAGAGGGCCTATAACACTTCCTTGGGGAACGCCGGATATACTTCTGTTTTACTCGATGACTTTCCGTCTATTACTACGAATGTGACCTTTCTGACAGGAAATCACGAATCCAGTCGCAGCCTACTCCGTAGGCTACGGTTTAGATAGTTTTGATGCACGGCAGTTCTTTAGTTTCACGAGCCTTATTTTATGTGCTGTCACCGTCTATCTCTAATAGTTAGTGTTGCTGATTGTTACTAGAAAGTTAGGTAGGAGCTTCATTTCCGGTAACTATTCTTGAATTGAGAGGTCTGCAATTGGGTCCAAGGCGCGTGACATGCTGCGTGAATCAGTAAGTGTCAACATTGACACATGAGCCGCCGAAATTGAGTCAGGCTGAAAGGACTTACACCAGGCTGGGTGGTGGGAGTGCTGGCTCCGCTTCCAAATGACAAATCTGTGGCCTGCGTTTGCCACGAATCTTACAAGTCTCCGGGCGGATTTCAACATACATTGAACGACTCAGATATTACTATTTGTCAGTTTTCCTGGATTCTTGACAGAACTTTGGGTTTGACCACATTCCTTCATTTGTATAAGGCGCAGACAAATGAAAACTAGACAGATGGGAAAAAAGGAAGAAAAGTCTTCATTATTTCAAAAGTAATCGCCATAATTGTTAATACATTTATCCCACTGTGAGACAAGACGGTCAGTGGCTTCACGGAAAAAGTTTGCGGTTGCTTACGGAACCGTGATTTTACCCAGGCTTGTACCTCTTCGTCCGAAGCAAATCGACTGCCACTAGTATCTTACTTCAGGGCACCAAAATTATGGATATCGCATGGGGAGAGAATGGGACTCCATGGAGTATGTGTAAGGGCATCCGAGTGAAACTTCTGCAGCGTAGTCGAAACGTGAGGGCGGGCATTTTGTTGACAGGTTGTGTTGGCTACATTGCAGTCGTTTCGCTGGGAATCCCTTACACGTACCCCATACAGTCCCGATCCCTCCCCATGCGATTTCCAGATTTTTGGAACCGCCGGCCGAAGTGGCCGAGCGGTTCTAGGCGCTTCAGTCTGGAACCACGCGACCGCTACGGTCGCAGGTTCGAATCCATCCTCGGGCTTGGATGTGTGTGATGTTCATAGGTTAGTTATGTTTAAGTAGTTCTAAGTTATAGGGGACTGATGCAAAACCGTCAGAGGATAGATAGTGAAATACGTCCAAGAAGAACTCGGCGAACGCTACGGTTGCCATCTGATTCGGAAGAATTTACTGAGGACCAATAACAAATTTGAAGGATCTCCGGGTCCACACATGTTTCCCAAAGATACACAGAGCGTGGTGGATATCGTAGAATTATGTATTGGGAACGATCTGTTTGAATATATTAGCAACGAAACCAATAAGTATTACAGTCAAAATTTCAATAGAAGGGAACTGGATTTTAAAAAATGCCAAATTTGTCGACGTTATGGGGCCCGAACTTCGTTGATAGACACACCGATATTTCGCAAAACGATTCAGACAAATATTATCATTTTTACATTTTTCCGACATCAACAATAAACCGAATAATGCCGACCGGCTTTTCAAAGTGCAATTCGTAACTGATTATTTTTCCATAAAGTTTAAAGAAACGTTTAATCTAAGTCAAAACATCTCAGTTGATGAAGGAATGAAACCATGGCGTGGACAGTTAAATTTTAAAGTTTACAATCCGTCGAAAATTACCAAATATGGCTTTCGGAGCTGTGTGATTCGAGTAAGGGATACATTTCCTCATTCGAGATATGTTCCGGCGCTGGACAACCTTTAGCAAAAACAATGATGGAACTATTGACACCTTCTTATGGAAAGTGGCATCACCTCTGCATAGATAATTATTATAACAGTGTAGAACTTGCAGAGAAGTTACTTGAAAAGAAAATTCGAGTTTGTGGAACGATACAGCAAAATGGAGGATTTCCGGAAAAATTAAAGCTCGCAAAAATCAATGTGTTTGAAGCTTGTCACTAACCCAAAGGTGACAAGCGGCCGGCGACAAGCCAATCCGAATTAGCGCTGCCGGCACCAAGCGAATAAATTTATAAGAGACGGGCGGACGGCAAAGTGTCAACAGTTATGGCGATTACATCTGAAATAATGAACACTTTACTTACTTTTATCCATCTGCCTCATTTTCATACAACTGCCCCTTATACTACATTGCATGACTGAAGATGAATGTGGTATTTGAGATTCCATCGTAATCTCACGACTGTGCACATCCGACTGCTAATCTCCCCCTAGCCCATTTTAGTGTCGACCGGTTTGAAACATGCTCATTGCTGTGTTCTATCGCGCGATAGATTGAAACGCCGCGCCGGTTCATCTAGAGCCCGGCGGCCCGGATAAGCGTTCGTCGGCACGAGTGCAGAGTGCACTGCTCACGACCACCGCAGCGCCACTGCCCGCTTCAGCGGACTTGGCTTGGCTTCACAAGGAGTGCCGGACACGCATTCCGCCGCCAGATACCCATCATCTGTGGTACAAAGCGTGTGTGTTGTGAGGCCTCACGAGCTTGATGTCGTTGTTGCTGCCGTAGGGCTTGTTTGCCACGCTGTGTAACATTTTTGGAGCACGACTGTCATGCTTTCGTGGTTGTTTTATTTGCCTGTTGCGTTTTTCTACATTGTCAGTTGTGTAATTTTGGTCTCTGGCGGTTTCCTGATGAGTGTAGTTCCATTTGCGCAATTTGCAGGGCCAAGGGTGCCAACTGGCTCCGATCTTACCGACCTGCTTTCGTCCACTGCCCCTGTGAGGCAACCTTCTTGTTTCACCTTGAGCCCATTTTACACGAACAACTTCTTGTCTCAGTTGAGAACTCGTGGCAAGTGAGTCTACTGCAACAACTCGGACGTTTTATCCTGTACTCTGTCTCGTCCGTCACGAGTGACCATTTTCGTTTACACGGCAGCACCAAAATTCGTGCGTTGTCAGAGCTGTCTGCTGTGCAGTTTGGCACCTGCAAGGTGACAGTGACTTTGCGAGGGACCATCATTTTCACGGCTTTGTGCTGTACGTGTCGCTTCACGTTTCCTCTTCACTATCACATCTGAAAAAGTAGACCTAGGGATGTTTAGGAGTGTGGAAATCTCGCGTACAGACGTATGGCACAACTGACATCCAATCACCTGACCACGCTCGAAGTCCGCGAGGTCCGCGGAGCGCCCCATTCTCCGCTCTCGCGATGTCTAATGGCTACTGAGGTCTCTGATATGGAGTACCTGCCAGTAGGTGGCAGCACAATGCACCTAATATGAAAAACGTATGTTTTTGGTGGTGTCCGGATACTTTTGATCACATAGTGTATATGAGCAGAGCAGTAACGAATGGGGAATCATTCTAGCGACGATAAGTAGCGTAAATGCGGAAATCCGCTGACTTAAGCGACTTTGACAAAAACCAGATTGTTTTGGCCCAGTGGCTGTAAGCGAGCATCTAGTAAACGGCGAAGCTAGTCGGCTTTTCGCTTGCTACTGTCGTGACCGTCTATGGAAAGTGGTTGAAGAATGATGAAACCAGGAGCAGATGACAATACGTTTTACAATATGTGTACAAAGTAAAAGCCTAGACAATGCGTAAATAATAACGTAAATGAATAAACGTCCATACCTCATCACGGAACATAGGGAACGGAGGCTTGCCCGCTCTCTAAAGCAGGATAGGTGGCGATCTGTGGCATATCTAACTACAGAGTACAGTGCTGGTGCAGGCACAAGTGTTTTGGAGCACACCATTCGGCGCACAGTGACGTTCCGCAGCAGAGGACCCCTACGTGCTCCCACGTTAACCCAACAACATCGTCGGTTATAATTACAGTGGGCACGGGATCACCGTGACTGGGCAGCGGGTCAGTGGAACTGTGTCGCCTGGTCGGATGAATCCCATTTATTGATAAACCAAGTCGATGGTCGTGTCCAGATACGCTGTCATCCAGGCGCTCTGCTGCTCGAAACATGCAGCGCACCACGGACGCAGGCCAGTCTGAGTAGTATTATGGCATGGGGGAGATTCGCCTGGGCTTCCATGGGACCTGCGGAAGTAATCGAAGGCACCATGACACATCTGGACTCCATGAACATTATTGGGAACCACCTGTAACTCCTTATGCTAGATGTCTTCCTCAACAGCGATGGCATCTTCCAGCAGGATAATAGTCCGTGTCAGAAGGCCAGAATCGTGCTGCAATGGTTTGAGGAGCATGATTGTGAGCTCACGTTGATGTCTTGGTCATAAAATTCGGCTTATCTGAATCAGATTAAACCCAACTGGGACGCTATCGGGCGCCAGCATTTTTATAACGATTCTTTTCCCAAAACATTGACTTGTACTTCAGAGTGAAGCCATTTTGTTAAAAACCATTTAAAATATCCGTACGTATTACGATAGACAATATCATCAGTTTCAAAGCAGTTTTTGAAATTTTATTCTAGGTCGAAAATTGTGGCGTTCAGAGCTCCCACCAGCTGCCTTCGCACTCTGTGAAGATTTTTCGTCGATGTCGTGTAGTGTCTTCTGGGCGCAAATCTTTTACTTAAAAAGACAGAAAACAATCTTAAGGGTGTACAATAAATGTCTAAAGTCAGTTTGGTAATTTGTTTGTTTTTAGTTGGAAAAAAAAGGAACGTGTACATCGGTTCCAAATCGAGCGTCACCCTGGTCTACCTCCCTTAACTTCTAATGATAGCAGACGACGACATAATCTGTTCTGCGCATGCAAAGTCTGAAACATGCTCAAGATTTCATAGCTCCACACTAGGCACAGGCAGTCGGTCACTGACGTCACTGTTCCGCTCCCTACTTAGCTGGCTGCTGATTTACAGGCAAGCACAGAATGCGCACCAACAATGAGTAGTCGTTTGTGGCGAGAAAGTCGCTGGTGTTTGGGGTTTGAGTGTAGGAAACCAGCATACCACAGCCCGTGGCACTACCTCGTTACCCGCTTGTGTCGTTAGTTCTGAGGGACTGGCTCTGCTCTGGAAACCTCCTTGCAGGTACTAACGAAAGGGCAACCAGGTTCACTGGCAGCAAACCCCTCCACTTTTGAAGCTGGTGACTCTGGCCACATACCCTCTTAGCCACCGTAATTGAGGCAAAGATTTATGAACTATTGTCCTTAGTTCACTCCTTCCCTACTCCAAATCCCCGCCACCACCCCTCTATGCCACTTGGGCTGTTATCCATTGTTTATTTCGGACCTAATTTATTACCCTGGAGTGGATCTTATGGGTTGAAGGACAAATGTTGGTGTTTATTTAGAATGTAATATATTATCCAATTAATTATCCTTATCACTACAGTTTATTACCTTATCGCTGATATTTATTACCCAATTGGGATAATTTGTGACTCAATATGGCGGATGCAGTACGGCCAACACTATGACATCACAATCAAACTTGACTGAGAGGGTCCTGGGCAATGATTATGACCTACAAGGGGCGTTTGAAAAGTCCATGCAAAAATAAAAACTACTTACGTGTTTGGGGTAAACCTTTTCTATTTTTCGACATAGTCTCCTTTTAGACTTATACACTTCGTCCAACGCTGTTCTAATTTGTTGATCCCTTCCGAATAATATAAATTGTCCAAGTCTGCAAAATAGCTATTAGTTGCTGCAATCACCTCCTCATTTGAATAAAATCTTTGTCCCGCCAGCTATTTCTTCAAATTGGGGAACAAATAGTAGTCCAATGGAGCCAAGTCTGGAGAGTAGGGGGGATGTGAAACGAGTTAGAATCCTATTTCCATTAATTTTGCGACCACAACTGCTGAGGTGTGTGCTGATGCATTGTCATGATGGAAAAGGACTTTTTTGCGGTCCAATCGCCTGCGTTTTTCTTTCAGCTCGGTTTTCAAACGGTCCAATTATGACGAATAATATGCACCTGTAATAGTTTTACCCTTTTCCAGATAGTCGATGAGGATTATCCCTTGTGAATCCCAAAAGACAGTAGCCATAATCTTTCTGGCCGAAGGAATTGTCTTCGCCTTTTTTGGTGCAGATTCTCCCTTGGTAAACCCGATGTTTAGATTGTTGTTTGGTCTCTGGAGTACGAGGTTTCATCCACACTGTCGAAACCATACTTAAAGTCCCGCGGATTCTTCCTGAACAGCTGCAAACCATCCTTGCAACACTTCACACGATTCCGTTTTTGGTCAAGTGTGAGCAGTCGCAGAACTCATCTTGCGGATAGCTTTCTCATGTCCAAATGCTTATGAAAAATATTATGTACCCGTTCATTCGAGATGCCCACAGCACTAGCAATCTCAGGCACCTTAACTCTTTTGTCATCCATCACTATATCATGGATTTTATCAATGATTTCTGGAGTCGTAACCTCCATGAGGCGTTCAGAGCGTTCAACGTCACTTGTGCCCATATGGCCACTCCGAAAATTTTGAAACCACTTATAAACTGTTCTAATTGAAGGTGCAGAGACACCGTAATGTTTATCAAGCTTCTCCTTAGTCTCCTGTGTCGTTTTGTAATGTTTAATCACCACACGAAATTCTTTTTCGTCCATTTATTGACAATCGCTCGAATTCCTTGATTCACACGAATGCCAAACACACAGAAATAGACCAATATGGCTGAAACTTGGTGTGCGTTCTTTCCAAAGATGCTACTAGCTAAACATGACCTCGATATACACTGGTGGTGCCATCTCTCGGATTTTGCAAGGACTTTTCAAACGCCCCTCGTATCATTACTATCTGCCTCCCTCTTATTCCCCCTGCCCCCCTCCACCTTCTTCCCCTTTTCCCTGTAGGTTGCTTGTGCTGTTATCCTGCGTTTATTGAGGATCTAACTTACGAATATGGTGTGTTATCCTATGAGTTGGACTGCATATGTTGGTGTATACTTAGGATTTAATTTATTGCACAGACTACTATGGCTGTTGCTATAATTTATTACCTTATTAGAACTACTGCATTTCTTGCTCCTATAATTTATCGTCCTTATCACGACAATTTCTTACCCAATATGGCTGTAGGATTCAAACACAGCTGCCCAAGAAAAGTCTGACATTTTGACATCAAAATGGACGTCACCGAATGTAAAAACAGCGGAAGATTAAACAAATACGAGTGGGATAGCTTCAATATGAAACGGACTGTTTATTGTTTCTAGGTCCCTCCAGATATGTGTGTAGCAGTGATACGTTCAAAACACGCCAGTCCTGTAAAAAAGGCAGGAAATTTTTAAAAAATCGGAGAAACATACTTTTCATATTGAATAATCTATTTATTTAAAACATTCGTAATGTTTCTCCGAGTCCCTTCAACATATATGTAGCAGTATTACACTGATAGTCCCCTGGTTCTAGATTTAACAGTTACCACTCCCTCCTTGGACATGCAAGCAGTGGTATTTAACTATCACTGATTGTGTGAAGGACCTACAGCAGATGTATATTATGCAGCTAAGAGCGCACTGGCGGAAACACATCGCGGGGGTAGCTGCTGCTGGTTGTAGCCTGAATTAACACATGAAGCGCCTCCACCCCCCACCCCACTCCCTGAACCAGTTGTGCATTATATCCGCCCCAATCATGTCCCTCGGTCCCTGGATCACAGAAGCTAAATACACAGCCAACTCCTACAGCCAAACCTGGTAACCTGCTCTCCTAATAATTAATAATTATTACAATGAAACGATGAGCGAGTGATGCTGAAAAAGTGGTTCTGCTGAAGACATCGTTGCCAAGCACTGCGTTCAACCATAGTGACTCCAACTTTGGTCACTGTCATGTGTAATTCGATTACAATTTATCATTACTGAACACACATAATGTGCAACACATGTTAAGCAATTATATATTACAGAGGACCATAACAGTAAGCAATCATGAGATGCAGAGCAATTCCATCATGCATTGTTAATTTGTTCTCGTGTACTGTTCAAGAGTGGAATGGTTATATTTGAAGAAGACAGCATGGAATGCATCACAATCACCACTGACAGGTCGAAACACGGGCGGTGTTTAAAAAATAAAATCGTGACTGACTTTAGAATACAGTTATTCTAGAAACAAATCCATTACTTACATTTCGTTCCAGAAACGGAACTTCTGCTACCTCTATCATTTAACCCCATCCCCGTTCCATTTGTGAATGGTGCATGAAAAGAATGATTGTAGGTAAGCCTTAGTATTATCTCTAATTCCTCTGATTCCGCCGGCCGAAGTGGCCGAGCGGTTCTAGGCGCTACAGTCTGGAACCGCGCCAACACTACGGTCGCAGGTTCGAATCCTGCATCGGGCATGGACGTGTGTGATGTCCT